>NC_062285.1:76002494-76304399 GCF_902655055.1 Lutra lutra | reverse complement strand
CAAATTGGGTTAGCTAACTAGCTGTGGACAGGAACCACCCCTGCCAGAATACTGTGTGGATGGAATGCCACTCCCAGAAACCAGAAGCAAAACCAGGAAGTCAACAGAAAGCCCACCGGAAGCAGACAAGAAGGAACACGTATCTTTCTCTAGTCGTGCAGCTCCCATTTATGCCTTCTATCAGCAGAGCCTTCACTAGAGCCAGTCAGCCAAGTACAGACGTGATTTATAAAATTCCAGCCCCACCATCACAAGGACCTGCGTGGAGCTGAGAGGCAATAGCTTAATAACGGGCATGCTGAAGTTTCTTTAAGAATCTTAAAATTCTCTCAAGTTATTTTACATTTTTAGGTGATATACCACATAGAATAAAATGTAAAGAGAATAGTTTCTCAACTTCATGCCCCTTGTATCCTGTTCCCACCCTTCCACCTACCCCTGACTAGATAATCACCATGGTTAGTTTCTTAGGCATATACAAGCAAACATAAAATTGTAATCTTATCTCTGTAATCATCTTAGTTATCGTACCCCTATTTTGCACCTTGCCCTTTTTGCTTAACAATATAACTTTGATTTTGCTGAATCAGGATGTAGAGAGCTTCTTTGTGTTTTTAAATCTCATTACCTTAATGAAGTCTCTCACTGTTTTCATAGCTTTTCACTTTAATCTCTTTGGTATTCACAGGATAAAGTGACATCATCTGCAAATACTGATAGTTTCCAAATTTTCTATCTCTAAGATCATTTCTCTCCGCTAATTGTTTTGGCTTGTACATCTAGCACAATGTTAAATATTAATGGTAATAGTGAACATCTTTTTCTCTTTCCGGTCTTATTCGGAGTGCTTCTAATATTTCCCATTAAGCATGGTGTGGATTTGGGGATAAGAGAAATATATTTTATTTTGTTAAGGAAGTATCCATTTATTGAGCTTATTTTTTAAAATCAGAAGTGATGTTGAATTTTGTGAAATGGCTTTTCAGCATCATTAGTACATGACCATATGACTTTTCTTTTTATACTTAATATACAATGTAATCTATTTCCTTACACTTAATATACTATGTAATATATTTCCGCACACTTCCTACTTTGTTAACACATTTCCCAATATTTCTAGTCTTGAGCCATCTTTGGATTCCTGGAACAAACTGCACTGGGTCACGGAATTTGCACACACACACACACACACACACACACACTGATAATTATAAAAAGGTTGTAGGGATTTATTATCGTTGATCACTATTTGTTAGGTTTTTGTATAAGTTTTACTTGTTTCATAAGAAGAATTTGAAGTTTTTCTTGTTTTCCTCTGCTCTGAACCCATTAAAGAACATCAGAATGATCTCTCCTTTAAAGTTTGGTAGAATTTCCCTGTGAAACTATCCGGGCTTTGTACTTTTTGGGTGTGTAGCTCTTTGACAATTTCCTCTGTTGGAAATCGTCCTTTGAGATTTTCTCTCTCATTTTGGTACAATTTTGGAAATTTTATCTTGCTAGAAAATTATTCCTTTTGGCTTTCAATAATTTTTTTTATGGAGATGAAAAACTGTGTTGACCGTAGAGAATCTTATGATCGTTTATTTTTTTGTTTGTTTATTTCCCCTTTATATTGTATTACTTAGTGCTTTAACATTTTATTTTTCTTTCTTTACTGGATTGTCCAATTGTTAATCTTTGTCTTTTTTTCCCCCAAAGGGCAAGTTTTCAAAAATTTACTAATCCTATTTATTTTCTTTTGTAACCTGTTACATTGTACTTCTATATTTAAAAATTCATCTGACTTAAAGTTTTGCTAATTTTTATTTTTGATTATGACATTTAACTTACTTTAATTGCTATGAATATTTAAGGCTGTGGCTTTTTCTCTCAGTACCACTTTAGATCTATTTTATAGCATTTCTTTCTATATAGGAATTTATTTACTGTTGTTTTCTAGAGATTCTGAAGTTCAGTTTGAATTTTCTCTCTTGCCCAAAAGTTGTTTAATGAGAGTGTATTATTTTCCAGACACAAGGGATTAAAAAAATTTTTTTTATTATTGCAGTAGCATTGACATACAATGTTATATTAGATTCAGGTGTACAACATAGTGATTTGACATTTCTATACATTACTCAGTACTTTCATATCCTTTTATATATTTTTCTGTTGATACAACCAGTAATTTACAGGAGGTCTTTGAAGGTGCAAAAGCTCTTTCCTTTTCTGCCATCACAAAGATAGAACAGACCCTATAAATATGGCCTACTCTGATGATTGCTTTTGTAGCCTCTGTATCTCTGACATTGCCTTTCCTCACCCTCATTCTGACTTCTAGTGATACAATATGGAACGGAGCTTTTGTATTTCTGGTGGTCTCCTTAACTTCAGGAGATACATTTTTGCCTTTCCTTCCTGGGGCTGCTGCTGGGCAGTTTGACCTCTCTCATGGCTTCTTCCCTTCACTTTGTCCTCCGTGGTTTCTGCCTGACGGCTGCTGACACAGGCCGCCCTCACATGGCCTCTGGAGCCTTCAGATTGTATCTGTCTCTTCTTTTTGCTGAAAATGAAGTTTTCAGGGCTTCCTTTTATTCTCCTTGTGGTTTTTATTGATTTCCATGGAAGTATCATGATGTCAAATGAATTAGCCATACATAGACTAGAAGTCAAGATGTGCTCTTAAAGAATAGCATTTTCATATTAGGGCTTTGATAGTTCACACAGGTGATGCAATAATTGTGGCAGGTGCTGTACAAATGTGGAAGTGAAATAATGTTCAGACTTCCCCAAAAAAGTCACTGTGGAAGATGAGAGAGATGCTACTTTTGCCTTTCATTTCAAAAAAAAATAAAAAGCTTTAGTATTGGAATTTGGTACTAGTTTTTGGGTAGTCCAGGAAGATTATTTTCATTAGTAAATGATACAAAGCTTCTGGGGGTTTTGAGTTATTTTTTTCCCTATAGTTTCCTTTTTTTTTTTTTTTTAAATGCATAGGTTAGGTTCTTTTTTCTCTTTCTCTTGTTCTCTTGCTGGTACTGGAGCAAATTTGTTCAATCTGAGTAAGATTTTTATGGACCCAGTTTTTCACTGTTCTTTTAGGTATCTTCTTACTTTTGATAGTGCAGAATAGGTTACTGAATACTGAGGTAGAAATTAATTTGTATATTTGTTAAACTGTTCAGAGTTTCAGACAGAACTTTTCTACCATCTTACTTTTAGTTACTGGGAAAATACAGAGATCGTGTTCTGTTTGAAGGCTGTCTCCCCCTCCCAACCCCCCAGTCTATTGTTATAAATCCAGACCAGGGTAGATAATTATGTTTTGCTTGAAGAATTAATTGTAATTTAAATGTAAGTTTTAATTGATAAGTTAAAATGAAAAATTTAAGGTCAGCTGTTCATGAAATCTTATTCCTTTTTGGTTATTGTTAGTAACCAAGGTTAAAGTAGCTTGAATTAAGATGAAAAGTGAAGCTTTAGAATTAATTTCTTTTTTAAAATACAGTTCTCAGCAACAGCCAGAAAATAAATGAACTGATGTCAGTGTTCCAACAGCATAACTATCGTACAGTGGCAAGTTCCTGGAGCTGACAATTTTCAAATGATAGTAGCTGGTTATATAAGTCACCCAAGATGGCTTAATGTACTATTATTTCCAGACAGAATTGGAAATAACACGTGCCAAGGCAACAGGCAGTGAGACAAAAACATAACAATTTACTTTCCAATAATTATCATCACCTCTAGCCAGGCTGGAACTTGATTGATCCAGGACAGAGGAATATCTTTTGTATGGATTTATTTCAGGCTCCAAAATATCCTGACTGTAGCCAATATTCCTATTAATCATTTTCTGGATTTTAATAGAAGAAATGGTAATAATCACTGTATTCCTCCTATATCAAGGTAAACTGATACAACTTCTAGCCACTACAATTCACCCATTCATTTGTCCTTTTTTTCCCCTTTCCCTCACTCTTTCTTTTTCCTCTCTCTCATTTAAAAAAATTACAGTTAGCTGTAATAACAGCTATTTTAAAAATTACAGTTAGCTGTAAAAGTCTTCTTTTTTTACATGCGGGCTGATTATACTAAGGAATTTAGCTCATACTTCTTCCATAGCTGGTAAAATGATACAAAAATAAAAGCAAAATCTTGCCTCATATTGTGCGTAAGTATCACATTGTGCTTGTAGTATAAAGTTAATTGAGGGATTTCTAAGTACTTTCAGTGGTGTGTTAATCCTTAAGCTAACACCGTGGAAGGAAAATATTTTCAAAGGTTCAAAGGCAGGACAGACGAAAATGGACAAATGACAAGGTTGGTGGAAAATAGCTCAAAGCAAGAGTTTGAAACAGTTGATAATGTCCATGTGGCCTGCAGTCAGGTGATTTTCCTTCTGTGTGACTTTTATGAGACTGGATCTACTCAGGGACAGTCACAAAGGGGAGAAGAATGTGTGTGTGTGTGTGTGTGTGTGTGTGTGAATTGTAGTAATGGGGATTTGGAGGCCATGGAAAAATTGGATAGCAGAGATAAGGCAAAGATGCTGGAAAGACAGAAGGCAGTGACAACTTAAGGGAAACCTGGAGAGACTCTGGTGTTGATGAAATCGTATTCCCAGATGACTTCTCATGGCTGCTTCATGACAAGATTGTGCCCAGAGTCGGAATTTCTTCAGACAGTGGTGGGTTGGGGCAAAATACCTTGGGGAGAGTCACAGGTGTTGCTGCTCAGCAATTGCCCATCCAGGCTCACCCACACTGGCTTGTCTTGGTTGAGGTTAGCTCTTGATGACAAAACAGAAGCCTGGAAACCTCTGGGGCTTCATCTGATACAAGTTTACTTAGGTTAGCAGAGTAAAAGTTAAAATCCCCGTGTGAGTGTTCTGCAGGGCAGCACGCCTCCTATCTTGCTCCCCTAGCAATTCCAAGCCCTAGGTACCTTCCATTTTGGGGCCCTGCCTCTTCCTAGGCTGTTCTCCCTTTCTGCGTCAGGCTAGAGCAGAGGAAGGAAACACAAGATTGCCACATGGGCCAGATTCGTGTCACTTCTGCTCACCTTCAGTCTGTTCATCCTCATCCCGTGGCCCCACCTAACTGCTCAGAAAATGGGGTCATGTAGCCTCATTGGGTGCAGATGGAGAGGATTTGGTGAGCAGCTGGCTGGCCTCTGCCTCCTCTAGCAATAAACCAGAGGGTTATTCCTTTACTCTCTTGGGTGGTTGCTCATGACAAGCTACAGGCCAGGACTCCCTGCTGGTATCTTTAACAATGGGTGTTTTACATGAACGGTATGTTGTCCATAGGGAACAACTAAAGTAATATTCTCTCTTCATGGAACTCAAATGTTAGCATCATGGCAATGTCATAATGAATCTTAATTCTGACTTAAGCAGAGGCTTTTTGAAATGTAGGATGGAAATGGCTTTCACCAACCTGAGAAATCCCCTGGGCATAAATGCAGTACCCCATTCTTCATGATACTGCAGAGTGTCTTCCTGTAAAGTGTTTGTTCACATGCTTTCGAATGACAAATTGATTCCCTTCTCCATTCATCAAGAAGTAAAATGAGGGCAGAGGGATGTTTTCAGCCGAGGTTTGAAATGAATTGAAGAGTAGCTGAAGCCGAGTGGTACCAGGAGATTATTCCAGGTGACAGAAAGTGCAAAGCAGATTTTGGGGCCAAGAATGGTGAGGCTATGTGGAAAGGCATCGAGGAGGTCAGAGCTAGAGGAACTGAGGCAGGCTGAAGGGTTTAAGAGGAAGACAGAGAGGGCTTAGTCTTCCAGACTTCATTTTCAGCTAGAGTGGACATACAGAAATTCCCTTCCACCCTCCCAGTCTCTGTTTCTTTGTACACTGGTCCCACACGCATCCCAAACATGCACACACATATGTTTATACATTGGTCCCAAAAGTGCTTCCCGGGGATGATTTTCTGCCCAAAGGGGGTTAAGATAGGATGAATAGTATTTATTTTATAGTATGATTTTTTAGGTGATTTTGAAAACAAGCATCTGAGTCTAAGAAAAGTCATGAAGATGACAGAAATCAGAGGTCTTTGGAAATAAAGAAATGCAGGAGACAGTATATACTTATAATTAATTATTGAATGTCTGCTATATCCTGGAGGTATGTCAATGAGCAATCTATTATACCCCAAAGCATTGTGAGTTTAGTGAGAAAGTCAGGTACCAACCAAATAGTTGGACAGGGGTTGATTAATTTATTCCCATTACTTAATTGTTCTGAGACAGAAATCCTGAGTGCCGTAAGAGGGTGTATCTGGAGGCTAGGACAGGGGTACACAGAAGATGATTTTTCCCAGGAATTGACACTGAAGCTGAGATTTGGAAGAGGGGGCTTTGTTGGTGAAGACAGGAGAAGTCATTCTGTGGTGCCCAGTCAAGGCAGCATGTGTTCCAAGGCCACCGGACCACTAGTGATGCTAGTAGAGATCTTTTCCACCTTTAAAAAAGTGGATACCTGGAAGCAACAAGGGACAGCAGAGTAGGACTTGGTTACAGTTCAGGTGAAAAAAGACTGGGAAAACAGGAAGAAAGTGAGTGATTCAAGATGGTAATGAATAAGAGGTAGAGAAAGAGGGTTAACGACAGTAAAGAAAACTTGATTAAAGCAGAGTTCTATTTAATATGCATGTTTTTCTTGGTAGAGTTCTTTTTTGTGTTCTTCTACTACCAGTTCCTGCCCCCAATACTTTCAATGAACATTTTCTAATTTTTCAAAAATTTGTCAGTATTTTAACATTTAATTAAAACAAATACACACTTTTCAAAAATATTTGGGAATGGAATAATGCAGTTGTCATATTAGTTTGCTATGAGCATCAAATGAGATTGTGAAATTGTCCTTGTCCATAGTCAAATATTGGTTTAATTGGATGAAAACTTACTGATTCATTTGTCTCCTTTGTTAAAACAAGTTGTGTCCTTTTCCCTCATTCATGTTGGATCTCATGTAATGAGTAGACTAAGTGGTCCAAAGAAAACAGCCACATTTCCATGCATGCTGATTATCTCTTGGGTTCTGGGAATAAATCCCAACTTGATTGCCTAATAGTGGAAGTGATCTGGGGACATGGAAAAAGCTACAGCTATGACTTTCTCAACCTTCCTTCTCTAACCCGTTAAAGGTGTGTGGTCAGGTCTTCTCCACAAAGTGGTATGGAGAATGTCTTCTTTTCTTATGGAAGGTACATGTATTCTTCTTAGGCTTTATTTTGTCTGATTCCACCATGGTTCATGAATAACACTGTGGCTTTTATGCTACATCTGGAAGACATGCAATCTTATTTCATGGGAAGGAGCAAAAGGATGGTGGGTGGAGTAACCTGGTTGTAATTACAGTGTACATTTATTTGGAAAGATCAGCATATTAGTGTGCAGTGGCTGGATCAATTAAACTCAGCTGGAGTAATTCAATCTAGTTGGTTCCTATAAAAAAAGCTAAAAATCTTTAAAACTCTCGAGGTTTGCTGTAAAGCTTATGACGACAGAAACATTTTGAATATGTCTGTCCCTCTCCTGTGAATTATAAAGCAACTCAAAAACTACCCTTTGAAAAATTTTGCCTCCCTCTCCCCTCAAAAACAATAACAACAACAACAAACCCTTATCCATTTATCAGCAAAATAAATTCTCGCATCTTCCTCTAGAAAGATTGGTATTTTTTTACTAATATATTTTTGAAGCATAATTTTTGTGAAGTTATTTATAATTTTAGTTTCTACACCTTAAGTAATGTGAGGTATCCATGGAAACTGTCTAGCCTATCTTCAGTGCACTGGACTGCCTTCCCACACAGGTCAAGACACAAACAGTCCTAGGTACAAGCTCAATTTGCTGTGACTTAGCCATTAGGCAGTTTTAACAAGAAATTGGCTTCTAATTGATACACACATTTTCATATTTAATTAGCAGTTTGAGCCTCTGCATTATACTAACAGATGTAACATTCAAAACATATGCCATTGTGGTACATCTGTTGCACAGATGTACTTAAAGGCAGGGACTTTGTGGCAAATAGTGTTGATGTCTCTCAGCTGCTCAGTAAGAATTTGGACAGAAATGACATAATTTTCTTTAAAATATGTTTTTTAAAATTATCTAAGGCGTGCATTTCCTCTACCAATCTAATGGATTTATTTTCCATTTCTCTAATTGCTTTATTGAGATATTAATACACCATACAATATTCACACACCCTGCTAAAGTCTACAGTTCAGTGGTTTTCAGTATAGTCACAGATTTGCAAACAGTGCTCACTGCCTAATTTTGGAACATTTTCGTTACCCCAGAGAGAAACCTCATACTCACTGGCAGTCACTGCCCATTCTCCCACCACTGACTCCTTGCCACCACTAATCTACTTTCTGTGTCAATGGATTTGCCTCTTCCAGACATCTCATATAAATGCTGTGATAAAATAGGTTGTCTTTTATAACTGGTTTCTTCCACTGAGCATAATATTTTCAAGGCCTTCTGTGTTATAACATGTATCAGTACTCCATTCCCTTTTTATTGCTAAATAATATTCCCTTGTATGGATATACCACTTTTTATTTATTCATTTATCATTGGATGGACATTTGGGTTGTTTCTACTTTTTAGCTATTATGAATGCTACTGCTGTTAACATTCATGTAGAAGTCTTTATGTGGACATATATTTTTGTTTCTTTTTTGTGTATCCCTAGGAGTAGAATTGGTAGGTCATATGATGACTATTTAATTCTTAGGGAGTGCAAAACAGTTTTTCAAAGTGATTCTACCATTTTATATCTCCATCAGCAATGTATAAGGGTCCCAATTTTTCCACATCCACAGACTTGTTATTGTCTCTCTTTTTTATCTTAGCCATCCTTGCAGGTGGGAAATGATATCAAGGGGCTATTTTTTTTTTTTTTAAGGAGAGCAATTTATCATCCATGCTTATAAATTAACTAAATGCATCCCTATTACTTATTTACTTATCCATTGCTCTTAATTTGTAAGTAAATATGCCTCTTATCTCTATCTATACTATCATTTTCTTTACTAAATTAATACAGACCCAATTCACCATGTGAGATCAAAACTTGAGTTGGTGGTGAACTAAAGTGTCATATAAAACATGTAGCAATGAGGGACGCCTGGGTGGCTCATTTGGTTAAGCAGCTCAGGTCATTATTCCAGCATCCTGGGATCGAGTCCCACATCAGGCTCCTTGCTCAGCAAGGGAGCCTGCTCCTCCCTCTGCCTTTGCCTGCCTGTGCTCGCTCTCTCACTCTCTCTGTCTCTCAAATAAATAAATAAAATCTTTAAAAAAAAAAAAAACATGTAGCAATGAAAAAGGGCAAACACTAAAAACAAATAGTTTGGATATAAGATTCATTCCCCAAATTTCTGGCATAATTTCCTTTTGCTGAGAAATAGAGATGATAGTGATGCCCCGTGCTCCGAACCAGATTAAATTCATTCAATATAATGTATCTCATCAATTCTAATATGCCATCTGTTGTATCACTAGAAAGAAAAAGAGCACTGCTAATTGAGCTATAACACACTATTGATTTCGGAGTGACTTGTATTCAGAAATGTTACAATGTGGGGTGAGGATGTGTGTTAGAATCATTGAAATTTAATAGAGAAGGAGGTGTGATGTGAACAACTTCACCTCCTCCACCTCCTCCTCCTTTTTTTCCTTCTCCTACCCCTCCCTTCTGTCCTCCCCCTTCTCCTCCCCTTCACCTCCCCCTCTTCTCACTCCCTCTCCCTTTTCTTCTTCTTTTCCCTTGGAGACAATCCAGTCATCTATGCTTACCAATACCCAGGAGTAAAAGCAAGATGTTTAACACCTCAAGACTTGATAAATACCTTTTACAAATAGGCATTAATATCCAGGAATATAAAAATGATGTATTACACATACACACACACAGAGGAAGAGAGGAGAGAGGTAGTTATTCGTTTAGGGGTATGAGATCAGCAACTTATGCTTCACTGAAATGATTTCTTTGTAAGCTTTCTTTTCAGCCTAAGAATGTTCTGTGTTGTTTCTTTCAGAGGCAGCATCAACAGGTAATTCATAAGCCTGTGAAAATTGTGTTTATAATGCAGATGCCTAGCACCCCAACATTACCAAGAAGGTTTCATAACAGCAAATGTGCTTATTAGCATGTTATAAAAAATAATAGGTTACTTTTTTAGTGTCCTGGGTTCCAGTTAGGTTCTAGGTATATAAGGTAGTGAAATATGTGCCATGGCGTATGCCAGAAGGAATCAAAGTGATCTTCAAAATCAGGTTCAAAAGACTGTAATAAGTCTACTCAGAGACATTCTGGCAAAGCCTGCTCCTGAGGTGGGCATTTGGCCTTTAATCAGCTCAGGCATCTTTAGATTTGTTTGAATTCACACCTCTTTTCGGGGAGGTAATAATTGTATTGGTGCTTTGGAATATTGATGAATATCTAAGGAATTCCTAGTTTCCACTGGCTCTTAATCACTGTCTCATAGTTTTTTACTGTGAAATTCCTTGAAAATTATGATTAACATGGGACACAATTAGGAGCTCATGAGGGCAGATAATAGCTTATATTAAATTGGGCAAAATGAATCATCTTATGGACAGTTTGATGCAGGAATTGATCAAAATTAGGTCTACATAATTTTTTAATGCCAACGACAAACACTAAAGAAAGGAAATGATTTTCATTTTATGAAGGAAAAATGAGATAAAATACAATTGTCTTTAATTTTTTCTTGTATTAAAAATTATGATAGGCCCAAACATAGTATCTTAAAAAGACAACAGTGGCTTTGTATCTTTTTAAATGACATCTCCACATAATAGTAGAAATTATGTGGCTAAGTCAGATCCTGGTATGGATGTGCAGCAGCAAATGGTTTCTATGTTTATCAATAAAACATAAAAATTCCCATTACAATAGACATAACAAGGGAAGGCTTTGGACTAGACTTTTTAAGTATTATTGAATTCTCCTGCATTAGGTCATATCTGTAATCATTAATTAATATTTTATCCTCTGACTTTTCAGAATGTTGCAGTGTTCATCTTTACTTTTAAGTGTTTTTAAATTTGTTTACTGGATTCCAGCACAACTTCTTTCTTTCAGACAGAGAACCATAGTTAATGAGCTTGTATACTAAAATTATTTAATATGCAGGTAACATTGAATACATCCAAATATTTGCCAAAGTTATAAGCCATGATGTATAATATATATCACAGTCTTTAAGTAGATGACACTCAGAATCAAATTTTGTTGGTAAATGTAGTGATCTCTGTTGCAGAATCATGGACTAATTTATTCACTCAAAAATATTTATTGAGTAGTTGATGTATCAAGGTTTGCATAGATGTTGGAGTCAACGACCAGCCAAAAAGGAAAAAAAAAAAAAGAAGGCAGTCCCTGTCCTTGTAGTGCTTACAGTCTAGTAGAAAGATACTGAGATCATTCAAAGATTGATATAAATAAATATAAAACTGAACCACATGGTGAGGCATATGGTGTTATGAGAGGGTTGAATGAGAACTGACTTGGCGAAGTTGGAGAGGATGACTCTGACATGGCGGAGCTGAGACCTAAAAGTTGAGCAGGAAAGCTGGAAGTACTAAGCAAAGCCAGAAGTACTGGTGTTAAGGGAACATCATCCACTAATGTCCTGAGGCAGAAGGGAACATGGTGAACCATTAAAAGGCTTGGGTGGCAGGAGGAAGACCTGGATTGGTTGAGAGAGCAATGATGATAATGGTTCAAGATACATGGGTGCTTGATTCTGGATCCTCACCTAAGCCATGCAATGGATTGTGGTCAGTATTCAGAGGGGTGAAAAGCGACAGAATATCAAACATAGGAAGCCACCACCATTTTGATGTTTAATATTTCATGAGTATTTTCTTTTAATAGAATGTTGAATTCATATGAACTAATATGTGCAAATCAATTTTTACTGTAAAGCATTATATTATTATGACCTATGAACCCCTCAGCCAAGTGAAGAATGAAAAATTACCCATGTGCTCTGGCCTCCCTTCCAGAGACAAATGGTAGCCCCTATTTTTAATATCACACTAGATATTAAAGTGTGGTGTCTTCTAGGACTTGCTTTTTTCCCTCTCTCTCAACATTATGCTTCTAAGATTCATCAAAGCTGTGTGTTGCTGTGAGGCTCTAGTTCATTCATGTCTGCATCGTATAATATTCTGCTCTGGGAATACACCACAATTTATTGATCCATTTTCCTGTCAGTGGGTATTTGGATTCATTTCAAGTTTTTTTGTTTGTTTTGTTTTTGTGTTGTTGTTGTTTTTGCTGTTGATGCTAATATGAATGTCTGAGGTATGGTAATATGTGTCTCTTGGGGCACATGTCTCCCTGGAAATGAGATTACGGGGTGGGAACATATGTTTTCCAGAGTGGTTGTACTGATTTTCGTTCCCACAACTGACCCGCATCCATTCCGGCACTAGGTTTTTTTAAGACCTCTTAATTTTTGCCAATCTGGTGGGTATAAAATGGTATTCTGTTATAGTCTTACCTTGTATTTCCCTAATTGCTAAAAAAGGTGAAGAATTTTTCATATTTATTGGTCGGATGTGTTTCTTATGTAAAATGCCAGCTCAATCCTTTTGTCCACTTTTCTACCAGGATATTTTTTTCATTGATTTGTAAGCATGCTTTCTATATTCATATATTCTGAATTCTAGTTCTCTGTTGTTTCATATCCCTGTGAATACCGAGTGAAAAATGAATCAGAGGGGCACCATGTGAATATAAGGAGACTAGTTAGGAAGTACACTCTGCTGATGAACAATCATTGCATGATAATTTTGTAAATGTATTTAATATCTTCTTATATTTCTTGGTTAAAAATATTAGGAACATGGGGCATTGGTTTTCCTACTGACACTGCCTTAAGAAAAGTTGCCCTAAATTGGCTTCTGATGAATTCTGTGCTGTGCATATGTAGGGATGGTTGAAACGTATGCATGTATCGGTGTTGTTTTTATGAAAACAGCCTGCTGATCAAAGTGGTTTCAAAGCAGTCTTCTACAGAATTAATGCTGCTTTCATTTTCCTTCTCTTAAAAAATTGTAGAAGTTCAGAGCTGGATATTGATGTGAGTGGGTAAAACTCTGTCTTCATGGCCCTGAGCATTGCAGTGTCCTGTACCTGCTGTGAGTTGGACAAGTGTTATTTTCCTATAAATGTTTAAAAAAATATTACAGTAACTGTTTATTTAGTACTTATTATAGACTAAGGGCCTAAAGCTTTTTTGATATAATCTATAATCCTTAAAGTACCCCTGTGGTGAGGATTTGATTGTTCACAGATGGGGAAATTGAGTCTCAGGGCAGTTAAATAAAATTCTTGAGATCACGAAGCCATGGCAGCACCTGGATCCGAACCAGTTACATTGGTTTCCGAGACATTATCTTTTATACTAAGTACACAGGCTTTCCATGCCTGGAGTTTCATAAATTACATTAATTATGTGTTAAACTGTGCATAGATATTATCTCATTTTAATGCTTAAGAACTTCCTTTGAAATTATGCGAGGCAGATTTCCTCCTGATTTCATCAACTCCATAAATATTTCTCTCCAATCTAAGGATCTTCTAAATATGTTCTGAATTTATTAAAATTTGGCTTCATATTTCTTTGGTCAGAGTATTTGCATTGATTATAAGTAATGCAAGTGTTAGTTTTCTCCCACCGTTTTAAAGACAATTTCTTTCTAGTATATGGGAAGAGGGATGAGGTCTGCTGCCCATCCTCTCTCTCACTGTGTTTGTGGCTATGCGGAAGTTCTCTACAGTGTTGTTCCCTTGAAAACTTCAAGGTCACGTGTTCCTCTCACTGACCTGTGGACCAGCACTCTCTTGGTTCCGATCAGTAGTTCACAGGTTGGGCTGACAGACTGCACTTAGAACGTGAGACTGCAGAGAAAGAGGAAGGTGTACACAAGGCTGATGAGTGCAGATCTTACCTCTCTTCATGTATTGTTTCTTACCTCTCGTTACACCATCTTGTGAAGTGGGACCTGTATATCAACCTTTACTAAATGGTTGTGGAGATGTAATGGTGATCGCAGCATGTGAGGACTGGAGACTGCAAGGTAGATAGGACTTTTCCCATCATCCAGGAGGCAACCTCTCCCATTGCCTTTCATATTGTTATTCAGATCGAAGTCAGTTCTTTCCTTTATTCCCGTCTTCTCCCACTCCTGCTTTATCCTCTCATTTTTTCTGGAGCCTCCGGTAGGCTGAGGTAGGCTGAGTCTATTACTGAACTACATACATCGCCATACCATCCCTCAGGGACACACTCTTTGCAGAAGCTTTGAAATGACCCCTTGAAATTCCATCCTCCCCCAACTTTGGTGTGAGAGCACATGCTTGCATTGCAGCGTATTGATTCCTAATCTTTTCAGGAACAAATAGCACTCAGTAGGTTTCTACACTATGTACCAGGAGATTATGGGCTTAACCTTGGTGGTTGTGTACACTGCCATTTGAGCATGACTTGATGAGGTAGTCATTTACGACATGCGAGTCTAGTAGTGGTGTTTCAGTAGGGAAATGGCATCCCAAGTTTGTCTGTTTCTTTCTTATTTACTCTTTTTTCAACTCTTCATGTTCTGCAGATCAGATAAAGACTGCTTAGTTAGAAAACTAAGCAGTCAGAAGCAGAAAAAAAATCCATTCTTCAGTACTATGGGGGAGGGATTGCATACAGTCTCAACCTCTCAATTTTAGCAGACCCTGTATTGAAACCATTGAGATATTTGAGTCTGTTGAGTTTGATATTAGTCAGGATACTTCTTCTAAATCATATACTGAGAAGCTTTTATTATACCCCAAAGAAATAGTTTCTTTTACTCCTCACTAGTTATGGGGTACAGGGTCATCCCTTAACACAGCAACCCCATTTATCTAGAGGCTAGGACATTTGATAAACCTGGAGTGATAGCTGCAGTCATTTTTATCTCCAGCATCATCATCAAATGTTTAAGTATCATGTACTGTTTAAATGTTTAAATTTCACAAGTGGAATCAAATGGTCTGGTGAGGATTATTTATATTGAGAAACACTGCCATGTGTCTCAACTCTACATATTTGGAAATTCTTTTAGCATATGCTGCAGAATTGTTTTTTGCTCTCCCATTCCCAGTTCCTGACATGTGGTAGAAATGTAGTATGTCTTTACAATGAATACGAAAAAAGGGAAGGAAAGAAGGAAGATAGAAGTAGATTGTCACAGTGGTGTAGGAATTATTTGTTTTAACATTTTCCATGGTCTTTTTTTTTTTATTAGCCCCTTTACTAGAATTGTTGAGACATCCATATATTTTTCAGGATTATAATAATTGTGTTGTTATATTGATGAAGAGCATCTTGTGAATGTATATAATTACTCCTATTGAAGTTTGTGTTTTTCATCTTATGAAAGCTGGGGAAAAAGCATCAGGAGAAGGAACTGGCTTTCACTCCTTGGAGTTAGTGACTAAGAAATTTGAACCATTAGACCGCTAGATTATAGGACATTGGCGACATTTTCCCAAAGGAGTCCCTTGAAGATGATGTCGATTATGATGGACCTAGTATAATTCCATTTAGGATACAGCTGTTGCAATAATTTATTTGAAATTAAAAATGTAATTTACCCCTGGGGATTCAAATGAGGAAAAAATATCTAAGCAGACATGCTATCATTAAACAAAAAGGTTAGGGAAACACCAATTAGGCTAAACCAAGTTTATGTTAAAATGAGACTATGTGGGGACCACAGGTACACACCATAACCTCCATACAGATCTTATCCAAGCTGATTAGTAACTAAGTGTTAGTTTTTGAGGGGAAACCCTAAATTAAGCATCTCCAGGTTGCAGTTTTCATTACCTTTTGAATTTCCAGTTGAGGACTTAGTTTTTTTTTAGGATTCTGGTTGTGGTTGTCATATTTTGATGGTGTCTTCATTATATATTCCACAGTGGAAAAAAATATTACTTTATTGTGTCATTTTTCCAAGGGAAAGGGAACAAATGTGGAATCAGTACCTCAAATATCACATCCTTGAACTTTTCACTCTTAATGCTATTAATTCCTATTAAGACAAACAGGGTTGTGCTTTCTCAAAAATCAGAGAATCTTTAGTCCTTTCTAGGACTAATAAATTTTTGTTATTCTTTCTGTCCATGGAAAGCAATAATTTCTAAGCTTGATTTTTGATACATTGGAGTTGGTGCAACAGGAAGTGGCCAGGAAAAAAAAAAAAAGGTCCTCCCAGATACTCACAAGCTGTCAGCATGACTGCTCTGGCCATAGAAGATGTCTTTTTATGGAGATGTTTTGTTGTAACTTCAGAAGGTGGTTGTTAGTTATCTTGGCTCCATTACATTTAGCACATCTGGGATGTGTTCACATGAAGACATTGGCTAAAAGCTGTGTCTTGTGGCCTGGAATTGACTCTGATATTGAAAAGACTGGAAAGGACATTTCTTGCTAGTTGACCTAATCCAGCAAGGACACCTTCCATGGGAAGCCCAGTCCGGAATTCATTTTGGAATTGAAGAGTGAGCATAGAAGTCAAACTTCTCAGGGTTGTAGAATTCTTTTCAAACTGGCTTAATGTGCTTTTAGTTCTTTCCCACATTTCTGCCTTGACAATGTTAGCTCCAAGACGATTATTTACAAGCTTCGCACAAGAACTTCTGCCAGTGATTCCACCATTAATTTACTGGAGTTAAAGGAATTAGTGGAAATGACTTGCATCTGAATTATCGCCACTCTAACCCATTACAGATAGTAACGGCCACTGAGGATGTCCCAAGACAAATTGGAACACAGCACTTGCCTCGATCCCTCAAGTCAGAACTCAGTATTTGACAAAAACAATCATTTCTGCTAATCTTGCCATGGAGCAATAGCTGAAGTTTTCCAGTATTAAGTGAGAATAACTAAGACGATCAGTAGAATCTTGTTGCATCTGTACCTATTCTTTGTTCATTTTTAGTGCCAAAGTTTGCCTTTGTTGGAAATTATGGAGTTTGAAGCACAGTAGAATTCATCCACTTTAGTTGGAGTTGTAAGGTCCATTTTATGTAGTGAAGTGTACACATGTTAGCTCACAAGGATATAATTCCAAGGATTGACTAATAGTGGACAAATTAGGATTTTCAGGTAGTTTATCATTTATAATTTTTTTTTGCCATTTTCTTAGTGTATGTATATAGAAATGCTTCCACTTTTGTGGGAATAAATGTTCACTTAGGTTTGGTATAAAGTGAGGGGCCCCTGGGTGGCTCAGTGGGTTAAGCCTCTGCCTTCAGCTGAGGTCATGATCTCAAAGTCCCGGGATTGAGCCCCGCATCCGGCTTTCTGCTCAGTGGGGAGCCTGCTTCCTCTTCTCTCTCTGCCTGCCTCTCTGCCTCCTTGTGATCTCTGTCTGTCAAATAAATAAATAAATAAATAAATAAATAAATAAATAAATAAAAATAAATTTAAAAAGTGAGAAAGTGTGTACGAAAGCACTTTGTAAACCGTCCACCGTTGTGTCACCTGGATAATATTAATACTAGCAGCAATAGCATCAACTTTGGACAACTTACGTAGCACCTACTATGTGCTAGGAACTGTTCTAAGTGCTTTACATATTTTTACCTATTTAATGATCACAGAAACCCGAGAAAGATGGGTGCAATGACTACTTCATTTGACGGTTGTGGAACTGAGTCCCAGAGTTGTGGAGTAACTTGCTTGAGTTACTATAGGGCATAAAGGGGATTGGAACCCAGGCAGGGTGGCTCCAGAATTAAGAACAGGGATAGAAGAAATCCTTCCTTCTTTCTATAGCATTCTGCATATTACAGAGTCAGAAAATATATGCTTCTGGCAAAGCTGGAATTGGATAAGAAAAATAATTTTAAAAAATCAAATTGCTCGTTTGATTTTGATGTTTATAAATCTGATTAACACCTGTGATTTTATTTTATCTGTCCAAAGAAAATTTAGAAATAATAGCAAATTTGATGTTTATTTTAATTTGATGTGACACTCTTCTACTCTATGGTTGGTTTTGAACAACTTTATTCTTCCAGCAATATAAATGCCCCTTTAGGGGCGCCTGGGTGGCTCAGTGGGTTAAAGCCTCTGCCTTCAGCTCAGGTCATGATCCCAGGGTCCTGGGATCGAGCCCCACATTGGGCTCTCTGCTCAGCAGGGAGCCTGCTTCCCTGTCTCTCTCTGCCTGCCTCTCTGCCTACTTGTGATCTATATCTGTCTTTAGGGCATTTTTTTTTTTTTAACTGCTCCAGTCAATGAAAGGGAAACTTTATCAATCTCAAGTAGGTGGAGAGGCAGGCAAGAGAGAGAGAGGAGGAAGCAGGCTCCCTACTGGGCAGAAAGCCTGATGCGGGGCTCGATCCCAGGTCCCTGAGATCATGACCTGAGACGAAGGCAGAGGTTTAACCCACTGAGCCATCCAGGTGCCCCCCTTTAGGGCATTTTTAAAAACAAAGGATAAAATGCAGCTCTCTATTTATCCTTCCCCTTTTTAAAAAAGACACACTATTTTTTTTTAAAGATTTTATTTATTTATTTGACAGACAGAGATCACAAGTAGGCAGAGAGGCAGGCAGAGAGAGAGGGAGAAGCAGGCTCCCCGCTGAGCAGAGAGCCCGATGTGGGGCTTGATCCCAGAAACCTGGGATCATGACCTGAGCCGAAGGCAGAAGCCCTAACCCACTGAGCCACCCAGGTGCCCCCACACTATTGTTTTTATCTCTTGGTTGGGTCCTTAGAGTAATCTGGTTAAAAGACTCCCTTATATAGTATGAAAAGGGAGCTATTTGGCAAGGACCCACGGTTCTGCTCACAGTAGGTTCTCTTCTAGATGGTGACATGGACTTGTGCAATTTTAAGAAAAAACAGGCCTGGATTTTTCATGTTTTTCAGCTTTATTTATTGTAGCTGGGTAAATTGTATCTTACAGGGTTCGAATGAGAAGCAATACATCGTTCTGTAGAGATGAGAAGCATGATTAGTAGAACAAACTGAGCTACCCGCTATAGAAATTTACTACTTAAGTGAAAATATTCTCACATTTCTCCCCCCAACTTACAACTTCAACTCTGTAGTTTATAGTACTAAAAGGTCTCTTAGAGCATCTCTTAGAGCTGTAATCAAATCCAAAGCAAAAGCCCATTTGACTTCAAAGAAATGTTTTATTTTGTTTTCCCTCCCCTTTCGGAAGGATCATTTTTGCCTCAATGAAAATAATTCAACTCAAAAAGCTTACTCTTAAAAGAAAAAAGAAAAAGAGAGTTACTTTTTTT
Source organism: Lutra lutra (assembly GCF_902655055.1). NCBI lineage: Eukaryota > Metazoa > Chordata > Mammalia > Carnivora > Mustelidae > Lutra > Lutra lutra. The sequence goes on along the minus strand of NC_062285.1, from coordinate 76,285,050 downwards.
TTTTCTTATGTATTCTCTAGATTTTCTATTTCTTCCAAGACTGGTCATTACTTTTACTCACTATAGCACTATATGAAAATGTCTTGAAAGACGAATACAAGAAGTAGGGAGTAATGCTAACTGTCTGTGTTCTAAAAACTTAATTATCAGTAAATAAAAGTCACTATAAGGATAAGAGCCCCAGACACTCTGTCTATTAAAATTCTTGGCACTGTGACATTTAGGGCATATTTGTTGTGTATAGGACAGCTTTGCTCTGATGATCATATGGTTAGTAGGGGAGATACGCATATAAAGCCTCTTGAAAGTCAACTGTTTTCTTTTATGTGCTTCCCTAGGGCCATATATATGTGCCTATTATGGAAGTGACCTTATTGTTAACACTTTGAGGGGCAAGTTATATCTTACTCACTTAGAATAGTGCCTAAGACACAGTGAGTACCTCATGAATATTTGTAGAATAAAGATGGGGGGATAGGACGTGTCCATAAGTAAGACAGAAGGAAAGCTTTTCAGGCAGAGAATAGGATATGTGAGCAAAGCAGAAAGGTAGGAAACTGTGGTTGAGAAATCATCACATTGTTCTGTTTGGTTAAAATATGTGTGAAGAGGGCACCTGGGTGGCTCAGTTGGTTAAGCAACTACCTTTAGCAAGTCCCGCATGGGACTCCCAGCTCCATGGGGAGTCTGCTTCTCCCTCTGACCTTCTCCTCTCTCATGCTCTCTCTCACTGTCTCTCTCTCAAATAAATAAATAAAATCTTTTTTAAAAAATCTGTGTGAAGACACTATCTGAAGCTACAGTTGAAAAGATAGAATAGGTAGGATTTCAGAAATCATTGTCAAGATGAGAGGGTAGTAGATGAGCCCTCTCAGTGATGTTGAGCATCTTTTCATGTGTCTGTTGGCCATCTGTATGTCTTCTTTGGAAAAATGTCTGTTTAGGTCCTCTGCCCGTTTTTTAATCGGTTTGTTTGTTCGTTTATTTTGATGTTGAGTTGTGTAACTTCTTTCTTAAGTTTGGATATTAACCCTTAGTTGGATATATCATTTGCAAATATCCTCTCCCAATTAGTGGTTTCCCTTTTTGTTTTGTTGATGGTTTCCTTTGCTGTACAAGAGCCTTTTCTTCTGCAGTAGTTCCGATAGTTGATTTCACTTTTTTTTTCTCTTGCCTGGGGAGATGTATCTAGAAAAATGTTTCTATGGCCAATGTCAAAGGAATTACTGCCTATTTTTTTTTCTAGGAGTGTTATGGTTTCAGGTCTCACATTTTGATCTTTAATCTGTTTTGAGTTTATTTTTGTGTATAGTATAAGAGAGTGGTCCGATTTCATTCTTTTGCATGTAGCTGTTCAGTTTTCTCAACACCATTTGTTGAAGAAACTGTCCTTTGTCCATTGCGTATTCTTGCCTCCTTTGTCATAGATTAATTGACTGTATAAGTGTGGTTTCATTTCTGGGGTCTCAATTCTCTTCTGTTGACCTATGTGTCTGTTTGGGGGCCAATACCATACTATTTTGATTACTACAGCTTTGTAGTATACCTTGAAATCGGAGATTATGATATCTCCAGCTCTGTTCTCCTTTCTCAAGATTGCTTTTGCTATTTGGGGTCTTTTGGGATTATTTCTTTTAGTTCTGTGAAAAAAAAAATGTTGGTATTTTGATAGGAATTGCATTATATCTGTAGATTGCACTACTCATCAGGGAAATGCAAATTCAAACCACAATGAGATATCACTTTACACTTGTCAGAATGGCTAAAATCATAAGCACAAGAAACAATAAGTGTTGGCAAGTATGTGGAGAAAAAGGAATTCTTGTGCACTGTTGGTAGGAATGCAAATTGGTGTAGTCCCTGTGGAAAACAGTATGGAGGTTCCTGAAAAGATAAAAGGAAAAGTATCATATGATCCAGTAATTGTACTAGTGGATATTTACCCAATGAAAACATAGTTACGTGCATCCCTGTGTTTATTACAACATTATTTACAATAGCCAAGATATGGAAGCAACCCAAGTGTCCATGGATAGATGAATGGATAAAGAAGATGTGGTATTTATATATACAATGAAATATTACTAAGTCACAAAATAGAATGCCATTTGAACAACATGGATGGACCTAGAGAGTGTAATGCTGGTGTAATGCTAACTGAAATAAGTCAGTCAGAGAAAGACAAATAACATATGATTTCACTCATATCTGGAATTTAAGAAACAAAACAAATGAACAAACAAAGGAAAACAGAGACAAACAAAGAAACAGACTCTTAAATACAGAGAGCAAACTTGTTGCCAGAGGGAAGGTGGCTGGGAAGGCGGGTGAAACAGCTGAAGGGGATGAAGAGGACACTTCTCTCGATGAGCACTGAGTAATGTATAAAATCCTTGAATCACCTATATTGTACACCTGAAACTAATATAACGCAGTCCGTTAATTAGACTTCAAGACAAAGAGAACAATGGAAAAAAATAGAGGAGACCATTCGGTTGTGAAAAATTGAGTTTGAGGTGCCAGTAGAACCTCCAGATGAAGATAAGGCAATCTAAGTGGAAACAGGATGAGAAGCATAGGAGAGCCAGGTTGAGCTGGAGGAAAGACATTTGGCAGCCAGTCCACAGAAGAGGGTGTGCAAGCAGGGATCAGATAAAATTGCTGATGGGGAGAGGGAAGATGAGGAGAGCAGTACAACAAGAGAACTGAGGATAAAATCTCAGGGCTTGAAAGGGAAATATGACCACAGCATGAGAGAGAGAAAGAGCAGTGAGGGCCACGTGTCATGGTGCCACGCCAGCAGCAGTTGTGCCTCGGCAAGGGTGTGGAGCGCAGTGTGGGGCACAGTGGAGCCCTGAGTTAGGGTCTTGCTCTACCACCTGCTAGCTGAATGAGCCACGTCTAGTTACCTGAGCTCTGGGCTCCGGGGTCCTTACCCGCAAGATGGGACTAACGCCTCAGTAGTTGCTGTGTTAATTTTGTTATTAAAAGCAGTCTTTAAATGATACCTTAAAATCACTCTCATCTATTAAAATAATAAGAACCAATAAAATGGAAGATTTGGAGTTATCTGTATTTCTTATGTATGTCAAGCAACAATATTGCAAAATATAGTATTTTAAAAATGTCTTTAAACCAGGATAAGATTGAAGACTTAGGAGTATTTGACTTACATGTTTTAGAAAGGAATACGCTGTCTTTTGCCCATCATCTTCTGAATGAAGCTTTTGGAATTTAAATACAATTCACTGTCCTATCAAGCGTGGTTTTTGGAGCACCTGCTGTATACCCATCTATCTCTTTCCTATCACTTAACAAGTTAAGAAATAACAAATGTTGGCGAGGATGCAGAGTAAGGGAAACCCTCCTACACTGCTTAATAATTAACAAATCTTGACTTTTTAATTTTAAGCCATCCTGACTAGTATAAGGTGGTCTCTCATTGTAGTTTTGATCTTTATTTCCCTGGGCATCACAAATACCCTTAACAACACTAAGATCCTCAGCTTCTGAGGCAATCTTGAATTTATAGTACGTAAGTTTTCCTAGTACAATCTATTGTGATTTTCCCAGTACATTTTGTTGACATTTCTGGGCGAAGCAAAATCATTATTATTTTCTTGGGAAACATTTGCAAATTTCTGTCTCAGAAATTATCATGCTGTATAAAATTAATTTTTCCACGTCTCGCCATCATTGGTAAAGTGCATTTTAAGTGGCATTTTAATGTACTGATACTTTCCCTTTCCATTAGAAAAAAAGAACAATAAGAAACACCTTTTCTTATCCTTTGTATTAGGGTAACACATTAAGAAAAATACTCCTGAATCGCTACTTTAAAGGAGACTATGGAGTTGGTCCGAATGGACACCTCTCTGGGACCTACTGCAAATCTGCACAAGGGGCAGGTAAGACCAATCATTTTCTCATCATTCTGAGATTCTGGTCACATGTGTTCACACTGGGGTTATGTTAGCATTTTACTGAAAATAGAACAAAACAAAAAATTCACTCAAAAAATACTCTTAAAAGCCATTGTACAAAAATTTGCATTCAAAACACAATTGGTTTGAACATCTAATTTTGCTCTTTGACTCTGGAAAACAGTAAACTACATGAGTTTTACCCAAGTTTTACTTACGTAAGTATGTAAATTAAGGACAAAAATAAGGCTAGTTTTCTTTTTCTGAAGTATTTATTATTAAGAAAAAACACATGGAGTTAATTACAGGTGTCATACATTGAATAGAAAGCTATGGTTTGCAAACTTTTGACATTTTAAAAAAAACCCCTAGATTCTATTATATTTAATGCTGAAGAGAAAAAAAAATCCATGGATAAATTATATTCTTAAGGTCTAAGAATTTGAAAACCTTATCTGTGAATAATGTCTGAAAATTAAGGTTTTTTTTTTCATTTTCCTAATCACAGGGAGCTTTTCTGGACAAGATTCAGATAAGATGGGGATATCAATGTCAGATATTCAGTGTCTGCTGGATAAAGAAGGTGCATCTGAACTTGTCATTGATGTTATAGTGAACACCAAAAATGACAGGATTTTTTCAGAAGGCATTTTACTTGGCATTGCCTTGCTCGAAGGAGGAAATACACAGACTCAGGTACCTTTTTATCATGATGAGCATTATGTTGGTTATTTGTATCTCTTATTTATTTGTCCTAGGAACCAAGGAACGTGATATTTTTTTGCTTTTGGCTTCTCATGACTCTCTGAAAAAAAAAAAAAAAAAAACCAACAACCTTGTGTCACATTTTCCTTATAAATGTATTTGATTTACTGTAGAAACTACAGACCTTCACAAATTATTCAGTGAAGCAGAACATTACTTAGAAGCTTCCTTTCTAACATTATACCAGAAATTCTGATTTGTTTAGGGAAATTTTAGGTCTACTTTCAGCTGATAAAAACAACATTTTGACTAATCTAAGAATTAAATGTAAAAATAAATACATAAATGCCTCACGCCATCTTTGGCTTTGTAATGGGCTTCAGTACTATTGAACACCCCTCCCAGCACAGCCCCTCCCATTTACTTTTTTCAGAAGTTTAGAACAACAGCTTTACTTGATGCCCCAAATCTCCCAGTGCTTATTAACCGGATGCCTCTGAGTGAGTGAATTTTCAGTGATCTTGGAGAGAGAAGGAACATTTCATTTGCAGTTAAAAGCGGGCATTCATCTATTCCACACGCAGTCATCATCACCATTTCCAGAAGGCACCTGTAAACGCCTACCAAGTGCCCCTGGGCTCTGCCACTCCCAAAGGCAGAACACCCTGAGAGTGGGGGGCCTGAGAGCAGAGCTGGGGAGAATTCCCACAGAGCACCCACCTTGCTTCTCCTGCCGCTTGCTCACCTGCCCTTTCTGCGTTTGTCTTGGCCGGAGAAGGAAACTCAGCTTGCAACTCGCTGGAAATTTCAGAATCCACTTTTCCTGTTCAGGGCAAATAGCAACCATATCTATCTGAAAACTAAGAGAGTTCCTTTATTAATCCAGTAAAGGCAATGGACAACAGTAATTTCGCTAGATGCAGGAGCAGGGCCTTTACGAGGAAAGGTGTCAGGCACAGCAGATGTCACAGTGACCAGAAAACAAGTCCCAGACACTGATACTGCAGAGTTGTAAAACATCATGAAAATTCTCATGATATTGAAGCTACAACACAGATTGCTCTGAGGGAAGTTGGGGAAGTGGGTGGTGGAGGGATTTGTGTGGGTTTTCTTGGAACGGCTCTTGTCTACAACCAGATATCCAGTGGGGACTTTCTAAAGAAATTGTCTAGGCAATTACATAATATGAGAGGTAGATTATTCAGATAGTAGTGAAAGATTTTTTGTTTTTGATTTCTTGGTAGAGAAATGTAGTTAAAGTGCTTTCTAGATTCCTGTTACTGGACCACTGAGGGTCATCAGATGAGATCATCTTGGACTCTACCTACATGTTTACGTTTATTTATGTCCTCATATTGCTGTGGAATAAACCAGATTCTGCCAGAAACTGCCTATTCTTCTTTCAAACTCCTGACAAGGTCCCTGCCTCCCTTTAGAGCCCAAATACCTTTCAGTCTTTTTTTCACATGGTGTTTCTGTGGCAGTTATCACTGGTGACTTATTTTTTTGTCTTTGAAATCTTTTCTTTTTTTTCCCATTTTAAAAATCATTATTATATTCAGTTAGCCAAAATATAGTACACCATTAGTTTTTGATGTAGTGTTCAATGATTCATCAGTCGTGTGTAACACCCAGTGCTCATCATAACACGTGCCCTCCTTAATACCCATCACCTGGCTATCCCATCCCTCACCCCCTCCCCTGTGAAACCCTGTTTATTTCCCGGAGTTCAGAGTCTCTCTTGGTTTTTCTCGCTCTCTGATTTTCAACTTAGTTCTTGGGACACCATTCTCTTCTCATTTTACCTTCTGCCATTTCTTCTTAGCCTTCTGTGAAAGCTCCTCTTGATCTATTTAACTCTTTTTTTTTTTTTTTTGATCTATTTAACTCTTGAAGACTGACATCTCTCACGTTTCTTTGGGATCTCTGTTTATTTTGCTTGTTCCTTCAGCCTGACGTCATTCATTTCTGCATCTTTAACTTCCATTCAATGCTGATGATTTTCTCCACTCACTCGATGCACTTCTAGACTCTACATCCAGCTATCTTCCAGAACGTTTCATAGGATGTCCCATTAGTACCTTCACCTCAGTGTGTCCCAAACTGAATCCACTGTTGTTCTCCATTCACCCACTCCTGCTTTTACTTTGCATCCCTCAGTGATTGGTGGTCCATCCACTCAGATATCTGGCTGGAAGCTGAAAGCCCACCTTGACCTCAGCTAACTCACCCTCACTACCTTCCTGAGCATCTCATTGAAGGCCATTCTGTGGTGATTCTGCCCTGTTCACAACTATTATATCCATAGTCTGCTTTCAACCTCTGCATAGCCAACCCTCATTCCCAGCCTTCTTATCTTTTCTGGGCCACTAGGTCTTCTGGGAGGTATCCCTGATCCTGGTTTTTCACTTCTCCAAATCATTCTCCACTCTGCCTCCAAAAGATACCTCTCCAAAAACACATGTTATTCTCCTGCTTAAAGTCAGTCAGTTGCCCTATAAAGGCAAAAACTCCCTAACACAGTCCATAAGATCTTTCATGATTTCATCTCTTCATTCTTCATATTTTCCTTCCTTATTCCACCTCCTCCCTCCTCCATCCTCTCTCCCGTGCACCAGCTACACTGAGCTCTTCCTAGTTCCTCATATGTATCATGCTATTTCTCACATTGCTTTCTCCTCTAGGAGGACCCAACCCATGAACTTCCCTTGGAAGGCTTTTCCTATCCCATGTCCCACTCGGCAGAATTGTCCACTAGTTGCCGCATGCCCCTGCTGTATCCTGCAGATGTCTTCAGTGGCATTTCTGCCACTTGATTGTGCCTTTTCATGGATGTGTCAGGCTTGGTCTAGCAAATTATGAAACCTTAACAATTGAAACCACATGATGGTCATCTTTGTGTCCCATGTGTCTGACCCCATGTTTGGCCTAATAAATGTTTAGGAGTGTTGGCTGTATGAATGAATGGTTTGAATCAGATTCTACCCACTTCACAAAGTCTTCCCCATCTGGCTCGAGCCTTGACAACCACTCCTTTATCTGAGCTCCCATAACATTTGTTTCCTTAATATCCATTTGGTACTCTGCCTATGCAACTTTGTTTTATTTGAATGACATTTTGCCTCTCTAGCTAAATTTCATCTCTTTCGAAGTAGATCATGTCCTAGTTCTTCTAGCTATGTGCTTTATCACCATTCAGCAAATATTTGTTGATGAAATAGCATTAAATTATTTTTGTATGTGAAAGCCTTGTTTAAAGATGGGTTCTAACAATGTCATTTACTAGCCACCCCTATTTAGGTTTGTCAGTTTTCTACATCACTTTATATAACTCACATAGCAGCTATGTCTCTGGAAGGTCTAACCGAGGTCAGCTTGAATCCTATTACTTGCCCTTGAGCATTCTAAAACCCACTCCTCCTCAAGACTCCTGCCTATCCCCAGGGGTGGGGGGAGGGGGGTGTAGAGAGGGGTAGGGGCAGGGGGTGGAAGGTGGTGGGGTGGGTGTTACATTCTCACAGGGCCCTTAGGCACTAATGTTTGACAGCCCTGCTTCTGTAGGAATCTGATTCCCTTCTTTAATTTATACCCTCCAAGCTACATAAGCCAGTTTATATTTTTCATGACGCTATTGAAAGCAATGCCTGCTAAATACCAGGCACTGTGCTTTGTGCTTTACATGCACTGACTTGGTTAATTCTCACAACAACTGATGAGGTAACCTGTGTTAACTCACCTTACCAGAGAAGAATCTGAGACAGTCGGAGCTCCTTGCTGAGCTCACATGGCTTGTTACAGATAGACTCAGGACTCAAACCCGTGCAGTCTGGCTCCAGGGTCCGTGCTCTGAGGCACTCTAAATATCTCCTTTCTGAAACAATATTTTACTTCCTGATGCCTGGGAGATTTCGCTGGCTGATTCACCCTGCATGGGTGCCCTAGGCTTACACCATCTCTCCAGTTCCTCCCTTCATTTTCCTTTTCTGCCTTCCCTCTTCTGGTCCCCCATCCTTCTTGGGGGAAAGTCCTTCCTCTGTCACACAGATTGTTGACCCATCACTGTTGGTTCCTGAAAAAACCTCAGAGTTTCCCCTTATACTCTGAAGCTTGTGAAAGCAGTTTCCTAATAAAAAAAAACCGTATCTTTCACAAGAGAAATCCGTATGCTGCCTGTTGAGATTATATACACATTTATATAAAACATGCTTTTTATCTTATTAAAGTCATACTGTTCAGCTTTGTAATGCCCTGATTTTAAAAAGATGGGGTCTGTGTAAGTAACCTGTTATTTTGAGCTTAAGAGGTTACTTTAATAAATTTAAGGTTTTAGACTCAGAGAATCTAGATTTAAATCCTAGCTTTACCACTTACTAGTTACGTAATGTTGGGCAAGTCATTTACCTTCAGTAAACTTTATCATATTGATCTATAAAATGGAAATAAGATGGGGCGCCTGGGTGGCTCAGTGGGTTAAGCCGCTGCCTTCGGCTCAGGTCATGATCTCGGAGTCCTGGGATCGAGCCCCGCATCGGGCTCTCTGCTCGGCGGGGAGCCTGCTTCCTCCTCTCTCTCTGCCTGCCTCTCTGCCTGCTTGTGACCTCTGTCTGTCAAATAAATAAATAAAATCTTTAAAAAAAAAAAATGGAAATAAGAATGCTTATTGTTTAACCCCACAGGTGTACTGAAAGTACCAATGAGATAATGTATTTCAAGGCACTAAATAAATTATAAAACTTTGCTTTAATAGAGCCACAAAGTTCCTGTAACTTCCTCATTAATATATTGGAATCTCCTTTCTCACCTCCTAACCCGACTATATTGGAAATATTAGGGTATAAGCATCAGCTTAATTTGTGGGCCTGGAGAGGTCTGTAAGTGCTGCATTTATCCTTTGAATTAACAGAACCAGCTTCACTGTTTCACTGTTGTTGCTATGGTTACTGTGGCTTTTTGCCCTGCTTTCTTGAGGGGTTGCTAGCCTCCTGCTTAGAGCTTCCCCTTGTAGGTATGAATCCAACTCCTAAGCCTTCATAAATTGCTCTGTATTCATACATTACCCATATTGAAAATTGCAGGACAGGCATCCATTTCAAGACCTGATGTCATTAGAATCTTATCTGCAAGTCCCAGGACCCATGGGTCATGGTTCCTGACATTCTTTTAGCAAAGCCTATGTACAGGAAGCACACTCACCAAAATTGTCTGTTTACATTTATTGGATTATGGTTCATTGTACTGGATTTGGGAGTCATTGTTTTTCACATGTTTTCTTCACACTCTCTCATCAAGGTTATATAACTGTCTTTTAATCAGTACAGTTATTAGAATTATTATCTTTATTAGTTTTTTTTTTACTTTATTTCTATTGTATCTATTGTGCCTATCCCATGATTTTCATATTAGTAACATACAGTTTCCCCACCCAGTACAAATTCCATCTTCTCTGGAGTGTATCACCTTTCCCATCACCTACCTCTTCTGGACACGTCCATAAGTCACTAAGCAGACAGTGATTAGGCAGGTATTTTCAAGGTTCAGTATTTCTGCCTCACTGTGATATACTTTATCATCATTTTGGTGTGGAATCCTTTCTATATCATTATTCACTCTTCGAGCAGAATCCATTTTATACATTTTATGGCAGGCTTGTCCTAGACCCCATGCAAAGCAATGTAGCTAATGAAGTACCGAAAAAACTTAGTGCGTATCTATCAGTGGGTTCCTGTGAGTGAGGCTGCCATGGTAACACATTCTAAATTAAATGTACTGTAATTTAGATAAAGAGAAAAATAACTCTTTGTAACTCTGAGTAAACTCACATTTACCAAAACAGGAAGCTCATTGGATTTATGGCTGTTTTCTACTCTAGGTGACAGACTCAGAGGGCAGGGATTGTGGTAGCTTTTCCTTTTTGTTCTATCCCTAGTAGTAGCCAGGGCCTGCCACATAGTAGGCATTCAATAAATATGTGTTGAATCGAGACATGAATTTATAGTAATGTAAAAAAATCAGAGAACTCTTTGGATCAACTTTTTGCAATGCCCTTGTAAATTTTTCAAATAAAATATTCAGCAAGGATGAATGAAATAACACAAAAATATATTAGATTTTAGTGGAGAGTGCTAAGCAAATATAAGCTATTATTAGTATATGCTAAATAGTACAGGAGACTGGTAAAAGCTGCTAATTTATGAAATAATAATGGGCAGCACATAAATGTGTGCTTTCATCCGTGATGTTTATGTTTATTTCAAGCATGCAAGCACTCTTTTTCTCCCCTTGGGTATTAATATCTTAAAATATGTTTTCTTACAGTATTCCTTCTACCAGCAGTTGCACGAACAAAAAAAGTCAGAAAAATTCTTCAAAGTTCTCTATGACCGAATGAAGGCTGCTCAGAAAGAGATAAGATCAACAGTGACAGTTAATACCATAGACTTAGGTAACAAAAAAAGGGATGATGACAATGAATTGATGACATCTGGTCCACGAATGAGAGGTAAAGAAATATTTGAGTACTTGGGGGTATAGAGAGAACAGAAGGGCACACAACTTGTAAATCTCACTGATCTTTGTCATCTCACTTACCTTGGTCTCACTCTCCCAACTGTGGTTCCATGTGTGGAGCTCCACTCTTAAATTATCATGGCCACAGGATTGACCTTGAAACAGCTGTGCAGGACCAAACTCAAACAAGGGATTATCAGAGCAAAGTAACTAGTGACATGAAAATGTTGGCTTTATTGTGGAGTTCACAGTAAAGAGCCAGTTGCCCAAACCTTTGGAGCATTAGTGAAGTCCAAACTTTAAGAATAGAAATTACAAGGGTGTTTGGGTGGCTGGGCTAATAAGCCTTTGGCTCAGGTCATGGTCTCGGGGTCCTGGGATCGAGCCCCACGTCGGGCTCTCTGCTCAGCAAGGAGTCTGCTTCCCCACCCCCCACCCCCGCCTGCCTCTCTGCCTACTTGTGATCTCTCTCTCTCTGTCAAATAAATAAATAAAATCTTGAAAAAAAAGAAGAATAGAAATTACAGCACCATACTTTAATGAAAGATTCTTGATATTTGGAATAAAAAAGTCATTGACGAAATAAATATAAATCATATAAGCATTAAGGTTTTGAAGTTTGCCATATTTTCCCCACCTTCTTGTATTCAAGAATTCTGGTATTTTATATTTATCAGAAAGACACAAGCCCTTCTAAAATTGGCAAAGCATTAACATCCTTTTTTTAATGTCCTATGCAAATTTCATATTTTAGTTGCTACTTCAGATTATTTGGGGGGAAATTGTTGCACCTTGTGTCAAGTGATTTTTAATTCAATTGTTAGAGAATTTGGGAACCCGTTGTCTTGTTTTTTAATTAGCAAAAGGAAGTTCCTTCAGAAATAAATAAGAATACTGTTTAATTTCAGTAAGAGATTCATCATTACTTTTGAAAGAGGGAATGAAAGGGCAATTAACAGAAGCTTCTTCAGCGACATCCAAAGCATACTGTGCCTACCGAAGGGAAATGGATCCAGAAATAGACATTATGTGTGCAGGATCGGAAGCGGGAAACACTGAGGAAAAGTCTGCGGAGGAAGTCACGATGAGCCCTGCGATCGCCATCATGCAGCCCATACTACGGTTTCTTCAGCTGCTGTGTGAGAATCACAACCGGGAACTGCAGGTACTTGTTCTAGTTTGTGTAAAAGCTAAGAAGACAGCCTGTGACTGTAGGTAACTACATTCAAATAAAACTAACGTGTCATTTAGGAGAGATAATAAAACCGATAGTGCTCTTCTGAGTTGGGAAGAAACATTTGCGTCTAAGTGAAGAAAAATGCGGGGAAAACTCCTTTATGCATGAAAAAAAATCAGTCTTGTGTATTATCGTTCATTGCAGCCTCAACTCCCATCTTTTTAGCCTCAGGGTCATTGAATCCTAGTATTCTGGTATTTGTTGAGGAAGGTCACATTTGCCTCATCTATACCTTTCATAGTTTTGTGGGGGTTTTTGTTTTTTGTTTTTTTAAAGATTTAATTTATTTATTTGACACAGAGAGAGAGAGAGATCACAAGTAGGCAGAGCAGCAGGCAGAGAGAGAAGGGGAAGCAGGCTCCCTGCTGAGCAGAGAGCCCAACGCGGGGCTCGATTCCAGAACCCCGAGATCATGACCTGAGCCGAAGGCAGAGGCTTAACCCACTGAGCCACCCAGGAGCCCCCCTTTCATAGTTCTTTTTATTTTTTTTTTTAAGATTTATTTATTTATTTATTTATATTTTTGAGAAGAGGGGCAGGGGCAGAGGGAGAAAGAGAGAATCTCAAGGACTCTTGCTAAGTGCCTAGCCTGATGCAGGGCTTGATCTCAAGACCCTGAGATCATGACCTGAGCTGAAACCAAGAGCTGGATGTTTGATCAACTGAGCCACCCAGGCTCCCCTGCCTTTCATGGTTTTATAGCTACAGGCACTTTCATCATTTCCAGCTCAATTCATATATCTTGAGTGAGATACAGACTCTATTTCTACATCTCTATTAGAAACAGTTAATATAGAAGCAGATGTTTTAGGACAGTAAAGGTCGATACCTTTGTAGATGAATATAGTCCCCGTCTTACATCTTCTTTGGTACACTTTTCTTTGTCAAACAGCTGGACTGAGGGGCACCGAGGAATTTCGGGCTTTTGTTTTTTGCATTACTTGCGCGCTGCTTACATCACCATGGCGTAACGACATGGGAGGTGAAATCATCTGTAAGAGCACATATCCAGGATGAGGGAGAGCACAGTTTGAAGCTGTGTTCTCTAGCGAGAACCTAGAGTGCAGGTGTTCTGAGTTGGTAAGAGATGGTAGGTTAATACAAATGGAATTAAATATCCTGTAAGGACATGAGAAGCTCAGGATTTCGTGAATGGTAGAAACTATGAGTTTTGTGGACTACCCCACCACAATGTGGAGAGGGCTGCTACAGAGCTGTGGCAGGCAAAGGCCAGAAGTATTACTTCTGGAAGGAGGACACTGGAAATGCACCTACCTGCTCATCCTGGTCCATGTGGTCTGTCCATGTAGGAGATAGGTGGATGGTATCTGATAGAAATATTTTTCTAATAGGAGTGTGGGATCAAACAATTTGGGAAATGCTCCTGTAAAATAGTTTTGAGGCTCTTGGGTGACTGAGTTAAGCGGCCAACGCTTGGTTTTAGCTGGGGTGGTGATCTCAGGGTTGTGAGATGGAGCTCCATATCGGGCTCCACACTCAGTGGGGAGTCTGCTTGAGATTCTTTCCCCCTCTCTCTCCCCTTCCCCTTCTGCTACTTCCCCCGACTTGTTTGCTCTCCTTCTCTCCCTCTCAAATAAATAAAATGAAATCTTTAAAATACTTTTGTTTTAATAGACTAGGTAGTAGAATTATTCTATTAAAACAAACATAGCTATTATGTAGAAGGAACCCAGTGTCCATTGACAGATGGATCTACAAAATGTGGTATATGCATACAATGGAATAGTATTCAGCCTCACAAAGGAAGGAAATTATGCCATGTGCTACAACATGGATGACCCATGAGACATTATGCCTCAAGTGAAATGAGTTAGTCACAAAAAGACAAATACTGTGTGATTCTATTTATTTGACATACTTGTATAGTCAAAATGAGAGAGAGACAGAAAGTAAGAGTAGTGGGTTGCCAGGGGGAGAGGGAAGGAAGAATGAGGAGTTGTTAATTGGTATAGAGTTTTAGTTTTACAAGATGAAGAATTCTAGAATTGGATGATGGTGATGGTAGTTCAGCGTTAAGAATTTATGTAATACCACTGAGTGGTACACTTAAAGATGTTTGAGAAGGTACATTTTATGTGTATTTTGCCATAATAAAAAATTGGAGGGCACCTGGGTGGCTCAATCAGTTTAGCATCTGCCTTTGGCTCAGGTCATGATCCCAGCGTCCTGGGATTGAGTCCTGGCTTCTCCCTCTTCCACTCCCCCTGCTTGTGCTCTCTCTCTCTCTCTCTGTGTCAAATAAATACATAAAATCTTTTTAAAAAACCTAAAAAAAAAGTAAGTGGTGGAAATAAATTCAAATAAGTAAATTAAATAATAAATTAATAAAAATAAGTAATAGATAAAAATAAATGTTTCCTCTCTCTGCTTACCTTTCACTAGATTTACTCATCCAAAGAAATTACTCTTAACAGATTATACTTCCTTCCAGGGACTTTTATGCACATAGAAGCATATTAATCTGTAAACGTAAATTCTTTTTAAAAACTCAGATTATGGCGGGGGGAGGAATCAAGATGGCGGAGAAGTAGCAGGCTGAGACTACTTCGGGTAGCGGGAGATCAGCTAAATAGCTTGTCTAAAGATTGTAAACACCTACAAATCCAACGGGAGATTGAAGAGAAGAAGAACAGCAATTCTAGAAACAGAAAATCAACCACTATCTGAAAGGTAGGACTAGTGGAGAAGTGAATCCAAAGCGACTGGAAGATAGACCGTGGGGGGAGGGGCCAGCTCCCGGCGAGTGGCGGAGCAACGGAGCACAAAATCAGGACTTTTAAAAGTCTGTTCCACTGAGGGACATCGCTCCAGAGGCTTAACTGGGGTGAAGCCCAGGCGGGGTCAGTGCGACCTCAGGTCCCACAGGGTCACAGAAGGATCGGGGGTGTCTGAGTGTCACAGAGCTTACCGGTATTAGAACGGGGAAGCCGGCTACAGAGACAGAGCCAAGGAGTGACTCTCAGCTCAGGGTTACCTTGACCGGTCGCAGGCTCGGTCAGCTCGGAGCGCGGCCGGAGGCAGGGTGACGGGAGTCATTGGGTGCTGTTCTCTGAGGGCATGCTGAGGAGTGGGGCACCGGGCTCTCGGCTCATCTGGGCCAGAGACCAGGAGGCCGCCATCTTCATTCCCGTCTTCCAGAACTCTATGGAAAGCGCTCAGGGAACAAAACCTCCCGAAAGCAAACCCAGCAAACCCGAGCGGATTACTCAGCCCAGCCCTGGGAAGGGCGGTGCAACTCCGCCTGGGGCAAAGACGCTTGAGAATCACTACCACAGGCCCCTCCCCCAGAAGATCAACAAGAAATCCAGCCAGGACCAAGTTCACCTACTAAGGAGTGCAGTTTCAATACCAAGGAGAGCGGCGGAATTCCAGAGGAGAAGAAAGCAAAGCACAGAACTCAAGGCTTTCTCCCCATTATTCTTTAGCCTTGCAGTTAATTTAATTTTTTTTTCTTTTTCAATTTTTTTTCTCTTCTTCTGCTAAATTTTTTTAACTTTTACCTTTTTCTTTTTTAACGTTTTTTAAATAGTTTATCTAATATATATATTTTTTTTTCCTTTTTATATTTTTTCTTTATCGGCTTTCCTTTTTTAATATATTTTTTTTTTCTTTCTGAACCCCTTTTTATCCCCTTTCTCCCCGCTCACGATTTGGGATCTCTTCTGATTTGGCTAAAGTATATTTTCCTGGGGTTGTTGCCACCCTTTTAGTATTTTACTTGCTCCTTCATATACTCTTATCTGGACAAAATGACAAGGCGGAAAAATTCACAACAAAAAAAAAGAACAAGAAGCAGTACCAAAGGCTAGGGACCTAATCAATACAGACATTGGTAATATGTCAGATATAGAGTTCAGAATGACGATTCTCAAGGTTCTAGCCGGGCTTGAGAAAGGCATGGAAGATATTAAAGCAACCCTCTCGGGAGATATAAAAGCCCTTTCTGGAGAAATAAAAGAACTAAAATCTAACCAAGTTAAAATCAAAAAAGCTCTTAATGAGGTGCAATCAAAAATGGAGGCTCTCACTACTAGGATAAATGAGGCAGAAGAAAGAATTAGCGATATAGAAGACCAAATGACAGAGAATAAAGAAGCTGAGCAAAAAAGGGACAAACAGCTACTGGACCACGAGGGGAGAATTCGAGAGATACGTGACACCATAAGACAAAACAACATTAGAATAATTGGGATTCCAGAAGAAGAGGAAACAGCGAGGGGAGCAGAAGGTATGTTGGAGAGAATTATTGGAGAGAATTTCCCCAATATGGCAAAGGGAACAAGCATCAAAATCCAGGAGGTTCAGAGAACCCCCCTCAAAATCAATAAGAATAGGTCCACACCCCGTCACCAAATAGTAAAATTTACAAGTCTTAGTGACAAAGAAAAGATCCTGAAAGCAGCCCGGGAAAAGAAGTCTGTAACGTACAATGGTAAAATATTAGATTGGCAGCAGACTTATCGACAGAGACCTGGCAGGCCAGAAAGAACTGGCATGATATATTCAGAGTACTAAATGAGAAAAACATGCAGCCAAGAATAGTATATCCAGCTAGGCTATCATTGAAAATAGAAGGAGAGATTAAAAGCTTCCAGGACAAACAAAAACTGAAAGAATTTGCAAATACCAAACCAGCTCTACAGGGAATATTGAAAGGGGTCCTCTAAGCAAAGAGAGACCCTCAAAGTAGTAGATCAGAAAGAAACAGAGACAATATACAATAACAGTCACCTTACAGGCAATACAATGGCACTAAATTCATATCTCTCAATACTTACCCTGAATGTTAATGGGCTAATGCCCCAATCAAAAGACACAGGGTATCAGAATGGATAAAAAAACAAAACCCATCTATATGTTGCCTACAAGAAACTCATCTTAAACCCGAAGACACCTCCAGGTTTAAAGTGAGGGGGTGGAAAAGAATTTACCATGCTAATGGACATCAGAAGAAAGCAGGAGTGGCAATCCTTATATCAGATCAATTAGATTTTAAGCCAAAGACTATAATAAGAGATGAGGAAGGACACTATATCATACTCAAAGGAACTGTCCAACAAGAAGATCTAACAATTTTAAATATCTATGCCCCTAACGTGGGAGCAGCCAACTATATAAACCAATTAATAACAAAATCAAAGAAACACATCGACAAGAATACAATAATAGTAGGGGATTTTAACACTCCCCTCACTGAAATGGACAGATCATCCAAGCAAAAGATCAACAAGGAAATCAAGGCCTTAAATGACACACTGGACCAGATGGACATCACAGATGTATTCAGAACATTTCATCCCAAAGCAACAGAATACACATTCTTCTCTAGTGCACATGGAACATTCTCCAGAATAGATCACATTCTTGGTCCTAAATCAAGTCTCAACCGGTATCAAAAGATTGGGATCATTCCCTGCATATTTTCAGACCACAATGCTCTGAAGCTAGAACTCAATAACAAGAGGAAATTTGGAAAGAACCCAAATACATGGAGACTAAACAGCATCCTTCTAAAGAATGAATGGGTCAACCAGGAAATTAAAGAAGAATTGAAAAAATTTATGGAAACAAATGATAATGAAAACACAACGGTTCAGAATCTGTGGGACACAACAAAGGCAGTCCTGAGAGGAAAATATATAGCGGTACAAGCCTTTCTCAAGAAACAAGAAAGGTCTCAGGTACACAACCTAACCCTACACCTAAAGGAGCTGGAGAAAGAACAAGAAAGAAACCCTAAACCCAGCAGGAGAAGAGAAATCATAAAGATCAGAGCAGAAATCAATGAAATAGAAACCAAAAAAACAATAGAACAAATCAACGAAACTAGGAGCTGGTTCTTTGAAAGAATTAATAAGATCGATAAACCCCTGGCCAGACTTATCAAAAAGAAAAGAGAAAGGACCCAAATAAATAAAATCATGAATGAAAGAGGAGAGATCACAACGAACACCAAAGAAATACAGACAATTATAAGAACATACTATGAGCAACTCTACGCCAACAAATTTGACAATCTGGAAGAAATGGATGCATTCCTAGAGACATATAAACTACCACAACTGAACCAGGAAGAAATAGAAAGCCTGAACAGACCCATAACCAGTAAGGAGATTGAAACAGTCATCAAAAATCTCCAAACAAACAAAAGCCCAGGGCCAGATGGTTTCCCAGGGGAATTCTACCAAACATTTAAAGAAGAACTAATTCCTATTCTCCTGAAACTGTTCCAAAAAATAGAAATAGAAGGAAAACTTCCAAACTCATTTTATGAGGCCAGCATCACCTTGATCCCAAAACCAGAAAAGGATCCCATCAAAAAAGAGAACTACAGACCAATATCCTTGATGAACACAGATGCAAAAATTCTCGCCAAAATACTAGCCAATACGATTCAACAGTACGTTAAAAGGATTATTCACCACGACCAAGTGGGATTTATTCCAGGGCTGCAAGTTTGGTTCAACATCCACAAATCAATCAATGTGATACATTAAGAAAGAACAAGAACCATATGATACTCTCCATAGATGCTGAAAAGCATTTGACAAAGTACAGCATCCCTTCCTGATCTAAACTCTTCAAAGTGTAGGGATAGACGGCACATACCTCAATATTATCAAAGCCATCTATGAAAAACCCACCGCAAATATCATTCTCAATGGAGAAAAACTGAAAGCTTTTCCGCTAAGGTCAGGAACACGGCAGGGATGTCCGTTATCACCACTGCTATTCAACATAGTACTAGAAGTCCTAGCCTCAGCAATCAGACAACAAAAGGAAATTAAAGGCATCCAAATCGGCAAAGAAGAAGTCAAACTATCACTCTTTGCAGATGATATGATACTATATGTGGAAAACCCAAAAGACTCCACTCCAAAACTGCTAGAACTTGTACAGGAATTCAGTAAAGTGTCAGGATATAAAATCAATGCACAGAAATCAGTTGCATTTCTCCACACCAACAACAAGACAGAAGAAAGAGAAATTAAGGAGTCCATCCCATTTACAATTGCACCCAAAACTATAAGATACCTAGGAATAAACCTAACCAAAGAGACTAAGAATCTATACTCAGAAAACTATAAAGTACTCATGAAAGAAATTGAGGAAGACACAAAGAAATGGAAAAATGTTCCATGCTCCTGGATTGGAAGAGTAAATATTGTGAAAATGTCTGTGCTACCTAAAGCAATCTACACATTTAATGCAATTCCTATCAAAGTACTATCCATTTTTTTCAAAGAAATGGAACAAATAATCCTAAAATTCATATGGAACCAGAAAAGACCTCGAATAGCCAAAGGAATATTGAAAAAGAAAGCCAAAGTTGGTGGCATCACAATTCCGGACTTCAAGCTCTATTACAAAGCTGTCATCATCAAGACGGCATGGTACTGGCACAAAAACAGACACATAGATCAATGGAACAGAATGGAGAGCCCAGAAACAGACCCTCAACTCTATGGTCAACTAATCTTCGACAAAGCAGGAAAGAATGTCCAATGGAAAAAAGACAGCCTCTTCAATAAATGGTGTTGGGAAAATTGGACAGCCACATGCAGAAAAATGAAATTGGATCATTTCCTTACACCACACACGAAAATAGACTCAAAATGGATGAAGGATCTCAAAGTGAGAAAGGAATCCATCAAAATCCTTGAGGAGAACGCAGGCAGCATCCTCCTCGACCTCAGCCGCAGCAACATCTTCCTAGGAACATCACCAAAGGCAAGGGAAGCAAGGGCAAAAATGAACTATTGGGATTTTATCAAGATCAAAAGCATTTGCATAGCAAAGGAAACAGTGAACAAAACCAAAAGACAACTGACAGAATGGGAGAAGATATTTGCAAATGACATATCAGATAAAGGGCTAGTGTCCAAAATCTATAAAGAACTTAGCAAACTCAACACCCATAGAAGAAATAATCCAATCAAGAAATGGGCAGAGGACATGAACAGACATTTCTGCAAAGAAGACATCCAGATGGCCAACAGACACATGAAAAAGTGCTCCATATCACTCGGCATCAGGGAAATACAAATCAAAACCACCATGAGATATCACCTCACACCAGTCAGAATGGCTAAAATGAACAAGTCAGGAAATGACAGATGCTGGCGAGGATGCGGAGAAAGGGGAACCCTCCTACACTGTTGGTGGGAATGCAAGCTGGTGCAACCACTCTGGAAAACAGCATGGAGGTTCCTCAAAATGTTGAAAATAGAACTACCCTATGACCCAGCAATTGCACTGCTGGGTATTTACCCTAAAGATACAAACGTAGCGATCTGAAGGGGCACGTGCACCTGAATGTTTATAGCAGCAATGTCTACAATAGCCAAACTATGGAAAGAGCCTAGATGTCCATCAACAGACGAATGGATAAAGAAGATGTGGTATATATACACAATGGAATACTATGCAGCCATCAAAAGAAATGAAATCTTGCCATTTGCGACGACGTGGATGGAACTAGAGGGTATCATGCTTAGCGATATAAGTCAATTGGAGAAAGACAACTATCATATGATCTCCCTGATATGAGGGAGAGGAGATGCAACATGGGGGGTTAAGGGGGTAGGAGAAGAGTAAATGAAACAAGATGGGATTGGGAGGGAGACAAACCATAAGTGACTCTTAATCTCTTAATCTCACAAAACAAACTGAGGGTTGATGGGGGGAGGGGGGTTGGGAGAGGGGGGTGGGGTTATGGATATTGGGGAGGGTATGTGCTATGGTGAGTGCTGTGAAGTGTGTAAACCTGGCGATTCGCAGACGTGTACCCCTAGGGATAAAAATATATGTTTATAAAAAATAAAATTTAAAAAGAGAAAAAAAACTCAGATTATGTAATGTTCCTCAGATTATGTGATGTTACTTTCCATTTAGTAATCTACCTTATTACTAGATTTTGTTTATATCAGTACATACTGAATTACCTCATTTTTATAGCTTTGCAATATTCTAATGTTTGGATATACTGTTGTTTGTTAAATCGGTCACATTATGATAGGTAGATATGGTTTCCAGTTTTTGCTATTATAAGAAGTGTGCAGTAAACCTTTTTGTAGTCATGTGTGTGCATCATATATAGAGAGAGATGTTATATATTATATATATATATATATATACATATATATATATAATAACTTAGGAATCAGAACTGTATGTTAACTGAATATTTTAATAGGGGCTTCTAAGTTGCCCTCCGCAATGGTTGTATCATTTATTGTTTGAAGCGGTACTGGTTATGAGGGATCATTTACTTGAAAATTGCTTCTCTCCCTGATGAACTTCTTCTAGCTTCTTGTTTCCTTCTCCCTTTCCTATTATTTTTTTGCCTTCTCCATATAGTTTTGAGGTAATGACAGTGTTATGAACTATACTGATAAATTTAGAGTCTTGAGGAAAAAACTGGAAGCTTTTTTCTTAAACCTAAGGGAAATTTAATAAATGTGAACACTTTCTTATAAAGAGCAATTCCATTCCACATTGCCTTGGGGATATTTTTGAGTCAGAAAAACACACATAGTGAGAGAGCTGAAAGCAATTAGCACAGTGATTTCTTTTAACTCCTCAGGTATATTTTCTTTTGCTTTCAGAACTTCTTGAGGAATCAAAACAACAAAACAAATTATAACCTCGTCTGTGAAACCCTTCAGTTTTTGGACTGCATCTGTGGAAGTACCACGGGTGGCCTGGGCCTGTTGGGTCTCTACATCAATGAGAAGAACGTAGTACTGGTCAACCAGACTCTGGAGAGCTTGACGGAATATTGCCAGGGCCCATGCCATGAAAATCAGGTAACCGTGAAAGCAGTTCTTCACGCAGAAGTATTCATGACTAATTAGCAAAAGGATCAAACTGGTGAAGGAGCCAAGCTTTGTCTACGTGTAAAAGATCTTTCTTGCTTTGCCAAATATTTTTACTCTTCTCACGAAACATACAAGACTGAATTCTAGACTAGTAAATACTATGCCCTATTTTTATTTAATTTTATCATAAAAGAAAATTCCCATGAAAATGTTCCAGATATAAATCAGACCTACCGAAAAGAGTGAAATGTGTTTCTTCACCGTTGCTCAGTTTTCATCTTTAGTGACTCTTTCTCAGGATTTGTGAAACACACTCCCTTTGGCTTCTACCACTCCATTGCGGTGTGTCGTATATATTAGTCTCCTTTAGACTCGCAGGAAACCTATGAACATTACGAAATAGGTCTTATTGCTCCCATTTTGTGGATTAATAGGTTCTGACCCAGAGATCAAGTGATGTTCCACGGCCTTGGAGTGAGAGAATCAGTATATTGTAGAGCCATACTGAAAACTCAGGACTTTTGATTGGGCCTAAATAGAGTGCTCTTTTGACTGCATTACATTTTCAAGGGTAAAATTTCACCTCTCTTCCAGAAGGTTTGCCTGATTCCGTTTTCTTGGACATCAAGGACATAGAAGACAGGGCACTTGAGGCATAGAAGACAAGACACTTGAGCTAGTCAAGAGAGGGTAGTCACCCGAGAGTTTGTTAATTGACTGTTCACAAACACTTAAGTGTTATGGGGCTATCATTGCAAGCATGGATTTGGCCTGGAAGGAAGAGTTTTCAAGTGCTAAACATCTCTGGATATAAATCTTAATGAAGCCATTGAGACCGAACATCAGTGCATAACATAGAAAAGAAGTGTGGGGGGGAGAAAAACAGGCTGCTTTTCTATTATAAATTATGAAATATGCACACACACATGTATGAACAGGTACACACATATGCATGCCTAGGTATGTAGAATAAAAACTCAACATTTACTGATATAAAGAATTTGTTGTGAGGATACTTCCCCCCCCCTGTAATGTGCATGTTACCCAGGAAAGGAGGTAACAGATTTTGCCCTAGGTTTTCCTGGATTATATTTCAGTCTCCTAGGGTAATGATACAAAGAAACTTAACTGTTGAAAGTTGAAAAATAAACAAATTTGGAAACTTGGTTTTGTTGTTGGAAAAAACATGTATATCTATATTATTAAGCACATATTCCCCACTTTTGGTCTTATAAAAAGAAGAAATTGAGTTTTGAAATTAATTTACTAAGCTCTAAAAGTAAAAACCTAATAATAAAAAAACAAAATAGTAATAAATAATGATAATAAACATGAATCCCTCATACTCCAGAAATATAGTATATTTGAACCCCAACTTCTGAAAATATGTGGAGAAAAGACGGTTACTAGAAAATTCCAGAAATGATCTGCAAATTGATTCCCTTTAAGTCTAGCAAGTATCTTAATAATCAGAAGAACCTCAGGAAATGTGGAAGATGGATGGAAGACACCTTTCCTTTGTGTCAGGGGAGTAAAAAATTCTTTGTGCAAAGGGAAAAATGAAGCCCCTTCTGAAAGATAACGGTTATTTCAGAATTACGTTGAGTTTACTCTTTCTCTTTTAACTCACCTGGGTTTCCATTTTTTGGACCCGTTGATACTGGCTACTGCATCGTAATGTGTGGTTCCACAAATTCCAACCCACAGGTTTCTGATGCTCAAGTTCTATCCATTGAATTAAGTTCAGGATCCTAGCACAATAGACCCTAGCCTTCAAAATACTGCTTATCTCTCAGGATGTTTTATAAACTTTCCCCAAGTCAGGTCCTTCTATAAATCACTCAGGTTGAAGGACTCTGCAGAACTTGTCCTCCACCACCATACCAGAGAGATGTCCCCAAAACAATAGAAGGCTCCTGTCTTCCTTGTCTGCTGCCCCCAGAGGTGCAGTGGCATCATGTGCGACTCACTCAATATTAGGTAGCAGCTAAACTGATAACCCCTATCAGTGCCAATGACATTGACATACCTCAAACATACCACGTGGACACTCCTTTCCTAAAGGGGAATATTCTCTTAACCAGGAGAGATCAGATCTTAAAATTCTGAATTTAAGACACTAACTCTTCTATTGGAGGGTGTATTAGAATTTGTTGTCTGAAAGAGTATTTAACTTCAGTTTTGAAGTTCTTTGAAATTCTATAAAAAAAAGTTCATTTTAAAAGATCTCTACACACATTGTCTCTTTCAGTGTTCTGCATTCAAAGCCACTTAATCAATACTAATCAATTAAAAGATTTGGTAGGAAAGAATAAATCAAATTTAAACCCTTGACTTAATCTCAAAGTTAAATCTTAATTCTGTTTTTAAAGTTACTAAGGTGACTGTTCTTTTATGTCAGATGATGTCTAGTGCTTTTATGTTGTAAGTAAAACATTGTTTGATAAACGTTTTGTTTTCCAGACTTGTATTGCTACTCATGAATCAAATGGGATTGATATCATCATTGCTTTGATTCTAAATGACATAAACCCTCTGGGTAAATATCGAATGGATCTGGTGCTCCAACTAAAGGTAGAGTAAATCCACTATTTGTGGGGAGGGGAGGTGACATTTTCTATATAAAACTTCCATTCAGAATTGACTCTAAATCCTCCAGTAGCTCTTGTAAAAACCCACGTATTATCATCTGTTCAGCAAATGAATTGACAGAAAGGGAGAGTGAAAGTACAATGTGCACTAAATCCCCAATAAACGTCCAATAAGCTTTGAGGTAATTT
Source organism: Lutra lutra (assembly GCF_902655055.1). Classification (NCBI taxonomy): domain Eukaryota; kingdom Metazoa; phylum Chordata; class Mammalia; order Carnivora; family Mustelidae; genus Lutra; species Lutra lutra. The sequence continues at coordinate 76,260,056 of NC_062285.1, read as the reverse complement.
CAGTTGGAGGGTACTTTACTGAAAGTTCTTTTAAGTAGCCACTTTGTTTCACTACTTCTCTTTGTTTTTATTTTATACTTTTTATTTTATAGAAGAAAAAAGGTGTTAAACATTCATTATGCCATATATTTTTAATTCATCTAGACTACAGAATCCTATCTAGCAAGTCACAATGAATTAGACCATGTAAAAGAAGGGCTGCATTTTAGTTTCATGGCTCTCTTCTCTTGAAAAGTGGTTTTCTTTTACATCAGAATTATGTTTTTTGGTCAAATACTATAAGCAGTGTTTACACTCCCTTTGAGAAGCTGCTTTAACTTTAGCTGTGCACATACTTCCCAGTAGTTCCATTTATCAGAGCTGAGGAAGGAAATGACATTTTAAAAAATTTCTTCAACTTTTTCTTTAAATGGAAATAGACAAATGAATATACACAAGAAGCTATATATAAATAAATCCCAAACTCAAAGGCATGTTATTCAATACAGATGAATTATTAAAGACCACATTACTGTGTTTAGTGTTAAAGAAGTAAAAAAAAAATGGTTAAATATAATTTTTCTGTAAAGATAGGTCCATCCAGTATCAGAGCATGGAACCTGTGTGGGGGCTCAATCTCAGGACCCTGAGGTCATGAACTGAGCCAAAAGCATGAATTGGGCACGTAACCGACTGAACCACCCAGGCGCCCCTAGCAAATACAGTTTAATTAAATTTTGTATCAGTAAATTTATGGCCAGAGAGAATAGAAATGATATTTTTATAATCTTATTTCTAAATGTAGATTAGATATGTAATGGAATGCACATATGTCCCTTTTATGTGAAGATTATGCTAGGGGCTCCTAATAAGCAAATGTTTCTTTTCATAGACAAGGTGAATTTTTATTTTTTCACTGTTTTCATTGGCAATATGTATAAGCCTTGAGTCTTTCTGTTCATAGAATAGAACTAAGGTGATCCTTATGTCGATTGAATTTGTGTCCTTTTCCCCATGAGCATCATGTTTTTATTAGTGAAGCCAGCCTCGGCCTATGTGACAGACAGCTTCAGCTGAGTTACTAGAAAAATGTTTATTTCCCCTTAAATTCATCTTTAATCACAATTCATAAAGAAACAACACATAGAAGCCTTGGTCTTTGGCTCTTTAAATCCTTTATTGGCCTAAAGACTACCTTTAAATCTCATTTTTAATTAGTATAATTTTAATTAGTATAATGGAGAAAAATACTGAGTGATTGATTTGAAAGGGGGAGGGGCTGAGGGAGAAGAAGAGAGTCACAAGCAGACTCGCTACTGAGTGCAGAGTGGGGCACAGGACTTGATCCCACAACCTTAAGGTTATGACCTGAGCCGAACCCAATAGTCAGACGCTTAGCCGACTGAGTGAGCCACCCAGGCACCTTGTGATTCATCCATTTAAAACAAAGTATTAAAAAAAAAAAAAAAACAAGTGTAGGCATACAGATTATTTATAAATCCAAACATATGTAAAAAACTAAATGATGGGGTATTACTTGAGAGTATGTAGATATTTTTAGTTATTTAATGAAAATGCTTTTTTGAAAAAGGACTATTTAAAATTTCATTTGTTACTAACCACTATTTATGTATATGTTTTTGAAATGTGACATTGGCTAAATCAAGGTATATATAACATACCAGGTAAATGGACTTGACTTGAAATATTTAAAATATAGTCTTCTACCTAAAGAACAAGGCATGTGTGCCTTTCCCAACAATCTATGAAGCTCTGTACATAATGGCCAATATGAGAACAATCCTTATAAAACAGAATAATATATATTGCCAGATTTTAGGGGGCTTCCATGGGTAGAATGCTTTTAATTATAAAATCTGTGTAACATCAAAGAGTAAGTCATATTAAAAAATGCTAAATAAAGGTTTATTTTGTATCGTTCATCCTTAAATTTAATTGCTTAATCATTTATACTTTCATTTAAAATTTTAAGTGTATTTAACTCTGCATATTCATTTACTGTGAAGGCTTATGCATTTTTTCATGCATATGTCTTGTTCTTTAACTTTTAATTTACATTTCATGACTGACCTGTTACTGCAAAGTTTTGAATTTGTAAATAGGTTTTTTTTTTTTAAAGGTCTCTGGCTTCCTTTGGAAGAAAATCTTCTGTTAACACCGAAGCACACATTTTATTTCTTAGTGTATATAGGCTCTTGTACTTTCAATTTGATTCAGATTTGAGGTCATTTACAAGATTTCTATTCTTTGAAGATAGTGTAAAAAGATTGGTTGGAAAAAAATTGTATCGCCACTGGTATTCTAAAATTGGATGTATTTTTAAGCTATTATGTATTGGGCCTCCTAAGTGAGGTTCATTAGAGAATACTGTTCGTGTTGCCAAGGTTTGAGCTTTGAATTCTGTGGGGTCAGTTCAGATTACTCTGATTACTCCACTAATCATGGAGCCTTGTTATTTTAAGTATGTTGTTTGTATAGGATGCTACATTACAAAAATGGATTTTAGGATTGATGCAAATCTGCAAAAATTGAAAATGAACCAGAAAAAAATAATGTCACTTCCCTTACAAAATACTAATTTTTTTTTTTTCAGGATGGGTCTATGACATTGCTATCATCATTACCAGACATCATTGCTTCTAATATTAGTTTTAAAGATAGTCTTTAGGCTGCAGTCCTAAAAGAACAAAATAGTTGGATAGAATTTGGTATTAAGCTACTCAGTAAAGTTAATTTGTACAAACTTAACACAATTTTTGTGATGAATGTCTACATATATCAGACAGCTGATTCAGTTCAAGTTTTTACCCTACAGGATGTTAATTTTGAGTCACTAAGAAACATCTTAAAGCCATTAAACATTACTTTTCTTGGGCTCCTATCAAAGATCGTGTGTGGCACTTGAGATTTTTATCTAAATAAATATTGCAAAAACGCCGTAGAAATATGTCCCAGGTACTTTTTATCATTTCACAGTTTGCCATAATTCTGGGGCAGTGCTATTGAAAACAGTGTAAAGAAACATCTCTCCAAATGTTGAGGATATTGTGCTTTGTGTAATAAGACGTTGTATAATTCTTTGGATTATAAATCAACTTTATCAGAAATATTAATGGTATCTACAGGTTAAATGTTTGAGAATATATCCTTATAAAAGAACTGAAAACATCAAAGACAACACAGACTATTTTTAGCCTCTATTAAACAAAAGAAAATATTGTTTTTCTATAACACAGATGGTAAACATGTTGCATATTATTGCCGAAGAGTGAGACCAGTAAATTATTACCAGTAAATTTTTATTTTTACTTCTAACTCATGAATTTAAAATTTTATAGATTAATACTCAGTAATTATTGCTCATATTTATTAAAAATTTTGATACGCTAATACATATTCATGTTTTACACAAAAAACAATTGTGCTAAGTTCTTTAAATTATATACCATTTCTGTAAAGTACATCATTGATACTGGTTCGCCTTACCATCTTGTTAAAATGGCATCAGGACAATGTCTATTTAGAAAATAGTGATGGAAAATAGTGTATTTTAAAGCATTATATATAAGGTTTTGATTTTGTATTGAAAACAGCCTTTCACCAATATTTAAAATATTCTTTGGAATACAGCTCTCATGACTCATTATTTTTATTTTGTGTTGACAATGAAGTAAAACCTTCTATATTAAAATGTGAATTAGCCAAATGAAATTAGCAGTTTAAAGTTGTGTTTGTTTTTTTTTAAAAAACGGTCCTGGTAATATCAATTAAAACAAACAGGGATAGTTAATCCATGAAATAGGCTTTTCATGTGCATTAACTCAATCTGTATCTCTAGAACAATGCCTCTAAGCTTTTGCTGGCCATTATGGAAAGCAGACATGACAGCGAGAACGCGGAAAGAATTCTTTTTAACATGAGACCCAGGGAACTGGTAAGAAAACTTTTTTTTTTTAAATATTTTATTTATTTATTTGACAGAGAGAGAGAAGGATCACAAGTAGGCAGAGAGGCAGGTGGCGGGTTGGGGGTGGGGAAGCAGGCTCTCTGCTCAGTTGTGGGGCTCGATCCCAGGACCCCGAGATCACGACCTGAGCCGAAGGCAGAGGCTTAACCCACTGAGTCACCCAGGCGCCCCAAGAAAACCTTTGTATTAATAATGTTCATCCTAAAAGGGATGAATTTGTAGTATGCATGTCAGGGAAAAGGTGGCTTTTTCTAGTGGCTTCCACTGCCTCACCAGGGCATAATGGCACATCACAGCTTACCTTTGCAGGTGACTCAGGAGGCCCCATCATGGCAAGAGCCTGTGTGATTTGGGTCCTTACTTCATTGGTTTTATCTTCTCTAAGCACTTTTCCTAATCAGATTGTCATAGTCTGTTAAACATGTGAAAATTCTTTTTTTGCCAGAAAAAAAAAAACAAGTGTGCTTTAGTTTGTGTATTGGAATATAGGAGAAAAGTGTCTAAAAAATGTTTGTACTCCTCAAAAGTTTTATTTATACCTCTTTCTGAACAATAAAAATAAGACCAATTCCTTTTGAACTTGTTTCTATCAGTGAAATGTTGCACCATGCTTGGCCTAAAGGGAACTATATGAAGACTTGATGGGGATTCCACAGAGATCATTAGTGTGCCTTCTTACTGTAGAAGTTATATTTTCCTCCTCAGTTACATGGAAATTAGGAAGTAATATCAGCATGCTTTAAAAGCACTGAGTTTCTTTTTCTTTAATTTTAATTCCAGTATAATTAAAATACAGTGTTATATTAGTCTCAGGTGCACAATATAGTAATTCAACAATTCCATATATCACCCAGGACTTGTCACAACAAGAGCACTCCTTCATCCCCATCACCTATTTTACCCCATCCCCGTACCCACCTCCCTTCTGGTAACCATCAGTTTGGTCTCTATAATTAAGAGTCTGTTTCTTGGTTTGTCTCTGTCTCTGTCTCTCTCTCTTTTTTTTTTTTTTTGCCTTGAAAGCACTGGGTTTTAAAAACATTGCAAACATTCTCAAACCCATATCACTTGGCAGTTGCATGACTAAGTCCCAGTCTTAGGAGCACCGCTGTTTGTACTATGGGGAGATCGTATTGAAGGCACTCTTTTGCTCTCTCTTTAAGAGTAAGGAATGGTGTTGAGGAGGACTGATAAAGATAAATGTAAGAAGTAATTTTATTTAACACATATTTATAGAGAGTCTCGTATCTGTAAGGCAGGGGGCTAAGAGAAGCAAGATATTCTCTATTCTTATGGTTGAATGGGGCAATGAGTTATGTGTTCATTCAACAATAGCACTGTACAAGAGCCTTTGAAAATACTCTCTTCTCTGCCTACACCTTTATCTCATGTGACTCACCATCAGTCTCTTGCCTGAGTTCATGCCCCTGCTCTGTTTTCACTTAGTGTCTCACACTTAGTGCTGCTGTAGAACTTTTTCATTCACCTCTTGATGTGCGGACTCTCTCACTGGACAGTGAGCTCCTAAGGGAGGATGCATACTGTGTTATACCCAGTGGGGGGTACATACTGTGTTATACCCACTGTTGGGTCCTCAGTGCAGGGGACAATGTCCAGCTTCACTTGTCCCTGTTACCCAGTGGGCACTGAGTATATAATGGATGGTTATCAGGGTTCCAAAGTCTCCTAATTCATGGGAACTTTGGCATTGTCAACATTCACACATCAAAGGAAGACTTCTCAAGGAAGTAGACAATATTGTAGGAAAATACTTTCATATTCATTTAAATGAAGGTGGTTTCCAAGGTCATTCTCATTTATAGTTCTTTTATACTTTTCAAGTCTTAGAAGTGTTCCAGTTTTTAATTATACCTCATAAATAATGTAAAATGCTTGTTGTTTGTGGCATTTCAAACCTTGTTCCTATTTGTTTTTTTTGATAGGTGGATGTGATGAAGAATGCCTATAACCAAGGACTGGAATGTGACCATGGGGAGGATGAGGGCGGAGATGATGGTGTTTCCCCAAAAGATGTTGGACACAATATCTATATCCTGGCCCATCAGGTGTCACATTTTATATCTTATATTATTGCTAATCTTATCAATTGTGTTTTGTGTCATGACTTGTTATATTTTCAAGTTCTGGTCCCATCATTTATACAGTACCTGCCCCCTTGCTCTGGGCCAAGGAGAGGGAAATGTTCCCAGAATGCCCAGTTGTGTTCCCAGAGCTGTGCCAAGTGTTGATCCATAAGAAAATGATACTAATCACCAAAAACTACTGGGCTAGGAGACAGGAGACAATGCCAGGTCAGAACCTGAGAAATAGACAAACCATGACAACAAATGGAAGCTTCAAGGAGAGAGGAGGAGAGGCCAACTGAAAAGATAGAGTGTGAAATAAGGGGGTACATTTAGTCTAATCAGGACAAACCTTGGAGATGCCTTCTGGCCTCTTTGAGTTAGAGGTTGTCATGTTTCCTACAGAAGTCAGAAGTGGCAGCCTCTAACTAGTTTCCACTAGACTTCTAACAAGGATGAGGCTAAATTTTAAAATTCCTCTGGAGGACCCATTTCTATTCTATAGTTCTTTATGAAAACAGGCACTTGATAGATGTTGTTTGAGGAATTTCATTTTATTAACATGAAGATCAGCTTTAAATTTGCCTCGTCTAAGGCAGATTTGCTTAGAAGTTAAACATTTTAAATGTACAGTGCCAATTTGATTCTATCTGTAGCAACTCCCTCTTTTTTATGAGATACAGTCCTAACTCTGTAGACTTTCCCCAACCTGCCTTTCTAGTCATTTTCTCGCATGGTCTACCTCTCTCTCTTCCTTCTTACCCATACAGCTTACCAGTTAATTGAACAAACACTGATACATATAAAGTACATTGATTTATTCTCACTTTTTAAAAATTTTTCCAGTTTTATTGAGATCTAAAGGACATATACAGCACTGTGTCTGTTTAAAGGTGTTAAAAAGTTGCTTTTCAGACACTTCTTGCCCTTCTCTGTAGAGCTGTATAAAGTATGTAAATTCAAGCATAGTCCTCACAAAAGATTCTGGGAAGGAGTCGGATTTTAAAATATATTAACAAAAGAAGCTACTCTGATTTTTTTTAAATATTTTATTTATTTATTTGACAGACAGAGATCACAAGTAGGCAGAGAGGCAGGCAGAGAGAGAGCGGGGGAAAGCAGGATCCCCGCTGAGCAGAGAGCCCGATGTGGGGATCGATCCCAGGACCCTGGGATCTTGACCTGAGCCGAAGGCAGAGGCTTTAACCTACTGAGCCACCCAGGTGCTCCTGCTCTGATTTTTTAAATACAGTTCGATCACTGGGAAGATTTTGGAGCCTCTCATTATATAGCAAAATGCATGTGTAGACCAGACACAGATAAGGGTAGATGGGTTATAGCTAGAAAGACAAAAGAGAATTTTAGGTATTGAGGAACCGAAAGCCAGAATGAAGGGCACGTTAAAGGAAGAACACAGAGGTTTAGGAGGTAGAAAAGGTGTCATTTTAATTTTATTTTTTTAAAAAGATTTGTTTATTTGAGAGAGAGTGAGAGAACACAAGCAGGGAGAGCAGCAGTCAGAAGGAGAGGAAAAAGCAGACTCCCCACTGAGCAGAGAGCCCGACATGCAGCTCGATCCCAGGACCCTGGGATCATGACCTGATCCGAAGGCAGACGCTTAACCAACTGAACCACCCAGGCATCCCAAAGCTGTCATTTTAGAGAGAAAGAGAGATTCAGGTGACAGGAATTGAGTCACTCTAGACAAGGAATGACTAAAGATTGAACGTGAGTGGAAAAAAAAAGTCACTGGCTGAAAACGAAAATCAAATTGGCTACTAGGAGGAAGACAAAAATGTGATGGCCCAGCATGTGCCTGGGCAAGGAGCTATTTCAGACGCTGTAGCACTGTGGAAGGAAAACAACAAGGAAGAGTGGGCCAGAGTGAGCAGTGAAAATTTTTAGAGGAAGGAAGTAGGGGATTTCAGCCGCCCATGATTTCTTGACTGAAACCTGGTCTCACTGTGTCTGGAGAAATGTCCCCTCTTGCACGAGTGAGTGGCTACACAGACAAGTCCTGACCTGACAGGCTTGCAGTGGGAAATGAACAACCAGCCTGGCTAAGTCAGCCTTGGAATAAGAAGAGTGGCAGATGTTTGAACCAATCGCCCCCATCTGTGAAGAGGAGGTTTAAAAATGCCATCTCAGATTACCCGTATAATGTGCGGAACAGTACAAATGTCAAGGTCAAGAAGAGACTTTTCTAGGTCAGTTCATTTTCAAGCAGACGAAGTATAAGAGTAGAGAGTACAGATTTTAAAAACAGGCTATGGAGGGTGTGGAGAAGAATGGAGAATGAGTATAAAGAATGCAAGAGCTGTCATAGGATGAAGGATAATGATAGAAAATATGAAAATGATATAAAATATGAAAATATGAAGTTAAAAATGCAGATGGCATATGGGGTAAATGATCTTGGTGGGTTTAAGTTTATGACAGTGCTTGGAGAGAAGAGATTAGATTCAAAGACAACGGTGGAGTTGTCTAAGGAGTGGGAATTCAATAGTTTAAAAAAGGAGTAATAGGATACAATTTACTGAAACAAAGAGATGAAATCACAGATGGGAAAATGACTTGAATGGAGAGAAACCTCTATATAGAGGTTTCTTAATTTTGCAAAACCAAAACGTTGTAAAAGCAGTAGTTTGTAGAGCTGGGATGGTACAACACAGAGATACATGAGTAAAGCCAGACTGAGTATAGGGAAGAAGGAAATTCTGAATTGCTGAACACTCTAAGCCTTGTGATTCAGTTGTAAGAGTAAATATGAAATGAGAATAAGTGTGCATTCTTTGAGGAACTCAAAAACGGGATAGGAGTGGCAGAATATATAAAACAGTATATGTAACTGTGTAGAGTTAAGCAACTGTCTGCTTATTTTCTTAGAGTGACACAGAACATTGTTACCTTACTTTTTTTAAGGTATTCTCTTGGGTGACTCCTCCCACCATTGTGTGTGTGAGAGAGAGAGAGAGAGAGAGAGAGAGAGAAATTCAGTTTTCACTCAGAGAAGAGAGCCCACTCTGCTTTTTTCATCTTTCCACAAGTGACTCCTTTGGGGTTCTCTAGGCTGGCATGCTATATTGGTTTCTTGGGAGGCCGGCCATGGTTGCTGAGTACCTTAATGAATCTGTTGTCCAAGCAGCGACCACACCAAAGAGGAGGGGTCATGTGCTTTGCTTTCAGGAGAAGCCAGGTAGCAGTGCTCCAAGGGTTTGGTTGAGCCCTGCTTTTGCTGCTTTCACTGTGGGTATGGAATTATTTGTCCCCTGAATGCTGATGACCATGCAGATTGGTTTCTGCCTTTGCACAGTTCAGTAATTCCAAAACCAAGGTTCAACTTCCTCCTTGTTTTACTATAATCATCTTTTGTACAGACAGTTTATTTTGGTGCACTCAGACTTTCAATTTTTGTTGTTATTCTTTTCATGGTAGTGAGGTAGTTCTGCTTTTTCTACCGTGACATCCTTTTTAGCCCTTCCTGTGGTTGGTGTTACAAGAAACAAATAATGCTTCTTTCTTGTAAGTGTCTTGTCTGATCTACATAAAACTATAAATACATCAAAAAGGGAATTTCTTAAGTTCTACTACTATGGTGCATGCAGAACATTTCCTGAAAATTCAGCTATGGGTCCTTTTTTATTTTCTGCCATCCACATGTTCTCCTTCCATATCTCTGCCTTGTCTTTCTGCTGTGGGCTTCTTCTTTTATATTTTGCCTTCTTACTGTTCCTTCTCCTCTTTATTCCTGCCTTTCCATAGAATAATCACTGCCTGCAATCTAGGACATTCTTCAGTACTTTGTATGTACTTAACATGTATTAAACCATATTGTTTTTCTGGTTCCATGTAGCAATTTCTGTTTTTCCATCTGAAAAACTTTATCCCCCTCTAGCTTTATTGAGATATAATTAACACATAACATTTATAAATTGAAGGTGTATAATATGTTGATTTGACATATTTATATGTTGCAAAATGATTAACCACCATTAGCTCCATCCCATCGCATCATTATTTCCTTTTTGTTGAGAACATTTAAGATACACTGTCTTGGCAACATTCACTATATGATTACAGGAGTATTTGCTATAGTCACCATGCTGCACCTTAGATCCCCAGAATTTGTTACTCTTCTAACTGGAAGCATATACCCTTTAACCAATATCTCCCCATTTCTCCCACCTTCAGCCCCCTAGTAACCATCATTCTACTCTCTGTTTCTCTAGCTTCCACATTTTTAGATTCCACATATAAAAGATCATATGGTATTTCTCTTTCTCTGACTTATTTCACTTAGTGTAATGGAGCTCAAGGTCCATCCAAGTTGTTGCAAACAGCAGGAGTTCCTTCTTTCTCATGGCTAAGTAATATTCCATATTGTGTGTTTATATATACAGACCACATCTTCTTTATGCATCATCCCTTGATGGACACTTGGATTGTTTCCATATCTTGACTATTGTGAATAAGGCTTCAGTGAACATGTAGGACCCTTTATTTCAATACCTACCAGAATTAAGATGTATATGGAGAAAAGTATTAATGAACAAGACTTTGGAAAGCAAGAATGACCCTAACCCCTGGCTCATAAGGCAAGAAAGGATGGATCACTTTAACTGGCTATATGAAATTATTTTTAAAATACAGTTTTTAAAAATTTTCATGAGTGTTTCCCTATGTCACTAAGAGGTCTTTGAAAACATAATTTTACTGTCTGCATAATCATTCGTTATTTGAATGTGCCATAATTTATTTAATCACTCCTATTGTTGGACATTAGGTTTCTAATGTTTTTGATATTATAAATTATGCTGTGATTAGCATCCTTATACATTAATCTTTGTCTGCTCACTGATTACTTTCCTAGGATAAATTCCAAGAAGTTAAATTACTAGGTCACAGGGTAGTAACTATTTTATGATTTGATGCATATCATAAAATTGTTATCATAAAATTCCACAATGTGTGATGTTACTAATCTTACTCAATCCTAAAATTGCTATCATTTAAAAAAAAAACTTTGCCAAACTTACAGTGTGTGGAACATAGTGACCACTTCACCACCATTTGTTAAATGAATCAATGAATTATAGTTGAAAGGTGATCTCACTTTATTTTTTTTTTAAGATTTTATTTATTTATTTGACAGACAGAGATCACAAGCAGGCAGAGAGGCAGGCAGAGAGAGGGGAGGAAGCAGGCTCCCTGCTGAGCAGAGAGCCTGATGCAGGGCTCCATCCCAGGACCCCAGGATCATGACCTGAGCCGAAGGCAGAGGCTCCAACCCACTGAGCCACCCAGGTGCCCCGGGGATCTCATTTTAATTCACACCTTTTGGATTACCAATAAAATGGACTTTTTTTTTTTTTTTTTTTTTGAGAGAGAGTGAGAGAGTGGGGGAAGGGGCAAAGGGAGAGAATCTCAAGCAAACTCCCCACTGAGGCAGAACCCAATATGGGGCTTGATCTCACGACCCATGAAATCATGACCTGGGCTGAAACCAGTGCTCAGCTGCTCAACTGACTGAACCACGCAGACACCCCCAAATAGACCCTCTTTTCATGTTATTTAGTGTTTCTATTTGTGTGTGTGTGTGTGTGTGTGTGAATTGAAAATGTGTTTCTCCATTCTTCTGACAGGGTTCATTTTGTGTTTGTGAATTTTAATTAACAGTAACAAATCTTAGTCATAGTAGCTATATCTACTTCTTCCTGATTAATAGCTTCTTAATGTTTTAATGATAGGTTTCTTCTGCCCCGTTGAGATCTCTTACACACTCACTTAGATTTTCTTCTGGTGTATAATGAATTCATTTAAGTATTTGACTATATAATCTTCCCATGTCATAATTCAGAAATAATAAAAAAGCAATTTCTGAGGCTAAGTTATCTCTGAGGGTATAGCCCCAGATTTAGTAATAAGAGGAGTTTATAAGGGCAAGGTTTATAGGAGTCACATGAATGTGATATAGAGCATGGGTCTCAGAGAGAGCTTTAGCAGAAGAGGTCATGGCCAAATCCAGACCATCTTCAGGGCCAGACTGGGCACGTGAGTGAGCACTGGGGGAGCAGGTGAGCCTGGGACAGTCTGGTGATCCTCTTCCAAAGCAGGCAGCCTTTACTCACATCTGCTAACTTTCCAATTCAGATTATAGACCCAAGATTTCCACTTCTTTCAATATTTCAAAAGAAACCTGAATTCTGAAATTTTTTAAAAATGTAAACTCTCTTAATTTTTAATTGTTGACAGTTCATTTGGTATTTTTAAAAACACTGAGCAGTCCAAGCAAAACTCACCAGCAAGTGGAATGTTGCCCACGATCCATAGTTTGCCACTTAGAGACTAGAGGATCCAAATTTCTCATTGATTCTTCATTCAATTCCATGGATCTTTTGAGTGCCTGCTAGATGCCAGGCTCTGGGCTGGATATTAGGAGTACAGCAGTGAAGAATAATGGGAGATCAGCTCTCAGGGAATTTACATTCTGACTGGGAGCAATGACAAGTAGACAGACCAGAAAGACAGCAGAGAGTGTTCCAAGCCGTGCAGTGAGTGAGAACAGGGTGTGAGGAAAGGCAGTTATGGAATGCTAGTGTAGACTGTTGATCCGGAGGGATTTCTCTGAGGAGCTGAAATTGAGGCTCACTCTGCTGGGAGTATGAAATGGAGAGATATGGGGGACATCCCAGAGAATGGCTCGAAAGTGGCAATGAACTTGGCATGTTTAGAGGAACAAAAGACCTGTGTAGCTAGACCTTCAACCAGCCGTTAACATTCGAATATTGTAATAATCATATAAATGCACCTGAGGCTCATTTATTATAAGATAGTCATTCAAGAACACTTACTGAGCACCTCTTACATTAGGCATTGTTTCAGTTGCTAAAATGGAAAGATGCATAAAGATGCTATCCCGAAGCTCATAATAATAGGCTTTTGTTAAAATAGACGTAGACATGAGATGCATGTTCCTAGGAGTCGGGAGAGGATTCATGGAAGCAGTGACACTTGAACTGAATCTCAAAGGATAGAAGGAGGGGCGGGGAGAACATTCCATCAGAGGCAACAACTTCTGCCAAAATGCACCATCAGTGTTTTAGAGAAAGGAACTTCTTTTGAGAATATTGATAGGGTTCTTGTGTGGTATCTGCTGATGTCTTTATATGAAATGAATTATAATAATTTATATTAAGTCAACATCTTTGATAACCGTAAAGACCTCTAATAAATGTTGCTTGAATGAAATAAGTGAATGAATGAAAAATGAAGAAATGAATGACTAGGACATGACATACTCTAAAACTTTAGTATTTTTAATTTCAGTATTATAACAAAAAAGCTGAATACAGATAATTTCTTGTTATCATCATGCTCAAAATTAATGATAATTTTTTCCACTGGAGTGTAAATTCTATGTGCACAGACACAATTTGTTTTTCTGGTCCCATGCCAACTATGTACTTTAGCATATAGTAGACACTCAAGAAGAGTCTGGGGAATAATTTCCTGTGAAAATGCATGCAGGCTGATAATATTTTCATGTAATACAGGTACTGGGTAAGATTAAGAGCATCCTACCAAACTGGTATTAGCATGCTGGCAGTGAAGGATCTCATTCAGTTCCTATGGGCTTTTTAATTTTGTAGAGCACTCTTTAGCAATCATGTCAGCAAATCCTACATAGAGTCCTGTACTATCTCCCTCATCTGAAGCAGTTTTTTAACTTTTGTTCATGATGCCACCTCTGAACTAATAAAATATCTCCTCCTTTTCTTAAAACTCCTGTTAGTACTTCCTTCATTTTTCTGAGATCCAAAATGAGACCGACTTACCCCATTTCTTAGATGAATTCCAACCGATGATCTCTTCTTTGTATTGAATTCTTACATCTGTTATGTTTACCCAAAACTGCATACATACATACTTTCACAACAGTTTATGCTGTATAACATCCTAGAATTGTTCTTCGTTTCATGTCTGTAGGTCTTGGCTACTTAATTAATAGTAGATTGTCCAAATTTGAGCACCCATGAGGCCTCATTTAAAAAAAAAAAAAGGAAACTTTGCACAAAGAAGAATATCTTGGGGAAAAAATACTTGACATAATAGATTTAAATCCTCTAATGGGCACCTACATATCTTTCACCAAGCAACAAAGAATCTTTGGATGACTGCCATTTATATGACCGCTCAAATTCATGGTTAATGGGAGCAATAAAAAATGCAATCCAGGAAATGGATTGAAATTGGACTCTGTAATTGTTAGTTGGGTATAAAGATCATGAAGCCAAGTTTAGTGGATGCAATTATTTTTCTGCTTAACATTTCATGTTTGGTAGATATATATTTATTTCTGAGTGACATAATTGTTAGAGCATCAATCTGAATTCTAGCAACTTAGAAGGCCTTTGCTGTGTCTTTGGCTCTTCCTTATGTCGGCTCTGATTTCAACTTTATCCACTGAATTAAAAGTCTATTAGGAGAACTAGAGCTATCAGGCAGGGAGGCTTCTACATATTTTTTTTCCATACAGAAAAATACATAGAATTTCCTAACATATTTTAGACACTTGGGTTGTTACCCTGTCCCGAGTGGAAGCCGGTATCTCTTTCTTTCCCTTCCAGAGAGAGAGAAAGCATAGGAGGAATAGCCATTGTGTTTTAAGGAAGAGGAGTCCTTTTGTTATGTTATGCTGGTGGAATTTGCTTGATGTCCTGATAGTCCTCATTCATCCATTTTCTTTTCCTTAAGAATTTAATCTCATAGCTGCGATTGCTTGAGCTATGTTCATTTTAAGGGATATGCATATACATACTCTAAATAGCTAAATTTTAATTTATACTGAAGTGGTATGAAGTGTATATATTACTCAGACTACTTAAAATGTTTTCCTTAGAGACTTCGCTACTCACCTCTTTGGGGCTTCTATTTTCTTATGCTAATATATAGTAATCAGCATTGCTTCATTTACTTTATTTGTAGAAACAGAAGGATGGGTTTGTAATTGGATACATAACTTCCATCTTTAATATCTTTGAAGGGTTTTAACTAACTTACAATTACTTCATCTTTATTATTGCTTGTAGTGCAGAAAGTAGAAAACACAGCTGGGTTTTTCAGCTCCCAGAAGCACTTGTAGCTCAGTAACATGTTGGCTGGAATATTGTACAAACAGCTTAGCTGTTATTCACCCTTGCACCCTGTGTTTTCTCCATGAGCCAATGACGTCACTCAATCTCTGACTTCAGCTTCCTCATCTACAAAAATATGAGGGGTATCCATCAACTGTGTTTTCAGAGTAAACTTTCAGAGACTTTTATGGACCCCAGAATAGTTGGACCATGATGGCTCCTTTATTAGATTAGGTTATGTTTTAAATAATGAGACACTAACCAGCTACTGGATATTTTTGTATTTATGTATACCTTACCTACTTATGAAAGGAATTTGAGGTTGAGTAAGAAATGCGCTTGTAAAATTAGACTGTTAGAATTCAAGATCAAAAGCCTTAGAAGGAAAAGGAAACTAAGTATGCTAAGGGTCTTGGCTAATATTCTTACTGCTCATCGGTAGGACTCAGAGTGAAAAATTATGTGCAAGACTATTAATATTTGTACTATTCATTCATGATCATCTTTTTGTCAGTACTTACTTCTAAAAGGGATCCATGGAAGGGAGGGGATAGCAGGGTAGACAATGTTTTCTAAACAGCTCTGCACAACACACCAGATTGAAAAAAAATGCACAGAAATGTTTTTCACTCCTCGGGGGTGAATAGGGTTCAGTATTTCTGAGTTATAATCAAAAGCGAGTATAGATAAATATGAAGTGTGAGGAGTACGGTAGTCATTGTGAAAATGGGTATGTAAGGTCACTTCCTAGGGAGATTTGGATAATGTAGAAACTTGCCAATATGTGAACTTAGTTGAAAAAAACTTTCTTCATATCAAGAGATTATCTTTCTAAAATCTCAGAAAATAGACTTAATGGCCAGCTATGTGAAAAAACAAAACAAAAAAACTACTGTTAATCTTGACAACAGATACGTAGAGAGATACAGGCAGTTAAAGGAACTTTGCCCGAAAACTTAATATAACTGCAAATTTTCTTTTCTAAAAGAAATAAGAGGGCGCCTGGGTGGCTCAGTGGGTTAAGCCGCTGCCTTCGGCTCAGGTCATGATCCCAGGTCCTGGGTTCGAGCCCCACATCGGGCTTTCTGCTCAGCAGGGAGCCTGCTTCCTCCTCTCTCTCTGCCTGCCTCTCTGCTTACTTGTGATTTCTCTCTGTCAAATAAATAAATAAAATCTTTAAAAAAAAAAAAAAAAAGAAATAAGAAACCCAGGATCAACTCTTTTCCCCCCACCAAAAGATATTTTTCTTTGTTGCCTTCACAAAGCAGTTTGAGTATAAAATAGATGGTTATTAACTAATGTTACTTTAAGCATTAATTATTCTGTGTTTCTTGGCAACCAAGGCAAACAAAACAAAACAAAACAAAAACCACTCATATTGATTAATAGTGAAGCACAAAATTTCCTTGTACTTAATTTGAAGAGGAATTTATTGAGGAAACCCTTATGAGGTAATATTAATTAATGGTGTTGTAACAAGTTAAGATTAGTAGGCCTTCCCCACTAATATAATTTAGAAATAAAAATTGCCTATTAGACACCAGATTTAAAAAAAAAAAAAAAAACAACCTTGCTGTATCCTGTTGCCATGCATACTCTGTGGTAAAAAAAGGTAAGCAGATTTTCAATTACAATTTTAGCATAATGTAAAGGTTGAAAATTTTCTCAACAAACATTTCTGCTCATGCTTCCAGCATCTACACAGAGCCTGGTGCCTAGAAAGTGCTCCCTAAATATTTAGAAAGACTCATCAGAATTACTCTCGTGACTTTCCCCAGCTAAACTCATTTTTTTTTAAGATTTTATTTATTTATTTGACAGACAGATATCACAAACAGGCAGAGAGAGAGGATAAAGCAGGCTCCCCGCAGAGCAGAGAGCCTGATATGGGGCTCGATTCCAGGACCCCGGGATCATGACCTGAGCTGAAGGCAGAGGCTTTAACCCACTGAGCCACCCAGGTGCCCCAGCTAAACTTAATTCATTCTTTATTCAAAGTCTATTTATTGGTTACCTACGAGAGCCACGCTCCACTCCCAGTGCTGGGGATCAAGTATTGCACGACACACCCAAACCCTCCCCTGGATGAGTTTACATTCTCATGGGGAAGTCTCCCTCCTTGTGATCACATTATTTGCTCCTTCTGGGGGCAGCTATTCCAGAGACACGTTTGTGCCACCAACATGAAGATGAAGGTATGGAAATGAGATAGAGTCTCTACCTTCAGGAAATTTACCATTTATTACAGGGACTCAGAAAAACAGTCACAGTGTGCCAAGCCCTGTGGAAGATGTATGTCTGGGGCTCTGGGGTCTTTGGTTAAGAGTGGGCCTAGGAAAGTGAGCTTATGACAGAGACAAGGGAGAAGAGAGTCAGGGAAAGAGACTATACGCGATCGTTCCGTCATTTGTTCCGTATTCAAGCATGCAAATCTGTTTTTCTAAAACCCCTAATCCACTGGACCATAACTCAGCTCCCTTTTATGCCAGAACTTCTCAAAAGATGATACACAAATTGCAGTTTACAATTCTTCTCTTTCTGTTCTCTCTTGAATTCATCCCTGCCGGACTTTCATCCTTAGCACAACACCAAAACAGCTCCCAGTGAGGTCACCAGTGACTGCTCTCTTGCTAAATCTGATTATTCCCATTCCTCATCATATATGACCTGTCACTAACGTTTGACACAGCCAATCACTCCCTTCTTCTGGAACTACTTCCTTCCCTCAGACTTCACATCACACGGTCTCTCGGACTTTCTTCTTCCTTATTGGCCCCTTCTCAATTTCTTTCATTGGTTCCTGTTCCTCTCTTCTGCTTCTATCAGAAGTGTTCTAGTCAGGATGTTCTAGAATTCATTCCATAGATCTCTTGTCTCCTCAATTGACACTCCCGAGATAATCTCATTCAGTCACATGACTTTAAACACCAGCTGTACCACAATAAGTCCCAAATTTATATCTTCAGCATGGGCATCTCTTCTGAACACTGGACTGGTACATCCAACTGCTTGTTTGAGATCTGCATTTAAATGTCTTTTTAGGCACCTCACACTTTATATATCCATAATGGAATTCTTGATTTTCCCACTGTTTTTCCAACTTGGATATCAACCCAGACCCTCTGACTCCAGAACCCAAGCTCCTTACCATTATTTTAACCCAAGTCTGTTCCTCTGCTTACCTGTATCACTGAGTTTTTGTGGCCTACTTAGTTGTCTGTCTTCTCTGCTAGACTTCAAATTGAGTAAAGGCAGGAGTCATGTTTTATTCATGAATGGGTTGCCTAGTGCATAATCCTTGTGTTTGATACAGTAAATACTTCTGAGTGAGTAAGTGAGTAAATGAGCAAATATTATAGTCAACAAGTGAGTGCCAGAGATGACTAGAAAGGAAATAGGTTAATCTTGGCTGGAGTTGTGGCAATGGACTTGGTGAAGGGGCTGACATTTTAGGTGAATCTTATGTATTAATGAGATTTAGATTAGCAGACAAAGAGAGGGAGGCCTCTCCACCATAGGGAAAGATTGAGCATAAGCCAAGGTGATAGTCACCATGATATGTGTGGGGAGGTTATGTGCTCTGGGACATTACATTAAAGGGACAGAGAAAACAAGAGTGGTGCAGATGTGGGAGGCAGCTGTGGAGGGCATATCTTACCAAATTCTAGGGGGCTCCTGGGACCAAAAAATATTTCAGTTTATTGAAATTTGACTTAGCCTAGTTTTCTGCTAAACTGTTCCTTAGGGTACTTAGTTCTTCTTTATGTTGCCCTAAAATTAATGAGACATTAATGATTTTGTAGAGTGCTAAAACAATAACACAAAAAACAAATGGCACAGAAATCTGCTTTAGAAGGTATCCAGCAACTCAAATGCATTATTACAGACTTTAAAAGATCTTTTAATGGTTGTACTTTTTATTCATGCACTAATTCATGCCCTGACATTATTAAGCAAGTATTTAAAGATAAATCAATGAAAAATGAACCATGAGAAAATATAATTAGTAAACACATAAGCCAATATAAAAACACAATGTCAAAGCACTAAGTAATATTCTGGGCATGTGTTTGTGTGTGTGCTTGTTTGTATCTGCCTATGTGTATTGATTAACTTGTTTTTCTAGCTAAAACATAAGTGTAAGAAAGACATACTATAGCTGACACTTTATTCTGAAGATGCATTGTAGAAGTATGAGATGGGATGACAGGATAGAGGGATCCAAGTTATATTTTGTAGTTCAACAGATCCAGTGCCAGAAGATTAAGCTAGTGTAAGAAAATAATTTTTTTTTTTTTTTTTTTTAGTTTAAGAGCTGAGAGAGTCATGGGGGTATGTGAATCTTCTGAGCAACACAGTGTGCTTGTTCAGCATTTGTGTTTTGTGGCCAGAATTTTTGTTGTACATTTTGAATTTCAGAATTTCTTACAGAGGCACAGAAAAATGACAGGCCATTGTAACAAAATAAATTCTGGAAGATCAGCTATTGAATTAAAAAGTCAAGTATCGGAAAGGGAAATAGTTATCCCCAGCCAGACCAAAAAAGTCCCCCTTCTATATCACAACCAAGTAGTTATGTGAAATTATACATTAGGGGAAAGTTCTGGAAAGTCCCTTGTGGAGATTTATGTTATTAATGAAATAAAATCATTTTTAGAGATATAAAGTTGGTTGGTTCAAAAACCATCTTCTGGAAATCTATGTGCATGCATGTATCTATGTGTCTGTCTGTGTAGTTGTCATTTCCACATCTGGTTGATTCTGAAAGACCTGCAACCTCTGTGTGTTACTTTTATAAAGGATTTGCTGACATTTTGCAGGGGGTCATGTAGTATTTTCGGCTGTCTCTGCTGCAAACATTCAGCTTTGCCATTCTACTGTAAAAACAGCCGTAGAAAATACGAAAACAAATGAGCATGGCTGTGTTAAAATGAAACTTCGCTTAAAAAACAAAAAACAGGTGGAAGGCCCAATTTGACCCATGAGCCATAGTTTGCCAAACTCTGCTTTAGATAACTTTTATAATCTTCACAGCCAGAAAGTTTCCTGTGTCCCACATTTAAAATATCATTATGAGCAAGAATTGATAGGTCATGAATTTGTAAGTAATTTTCATATTTATTTTTATAATGTTTAATTTGTTTTGTGTGTGAGTGGAACGCACGCACACACACACACACACACAGAAAGACAGATACTTAGAGTTTCTGACTGGATAGAAGAGAATACACTGGATGTTCTTTCCTTCTGTTGCTGTGATTCTTTGATGTCAGTGTTCTGTGACCAATGGGAGCCTGATCATGTATGAGATTCGTTTGACCAATTGATGAGGCAGATATATGTTCATTCATTAGATTAAGCATATGAATGAATCAAGTATGAAATGGGAGTGTGAGTGAATCCAGTGGAACTGAAGCAGAAGAGGGGGATGGGAAGGCAGAAGTCATTGGAGTGAGACAAAATACGGAGTCAAACTGGAAGAAACTTCACTGGGGAGATCTGCTTGCATCTGATACCCAACTTGGGAAAAACCATGTCTTAAAGTAGAGGTCAAAAGCAGTGGTTCTCAAATTGTAGTATGCATCAAACTCCTGGACCCCATCCCCAGAAACATTGATTAAGCCTGGGGCACAGCTCCAAAAAGGTTTTTACCATAAATTGCTGAAATTTTTATTTAAGTTGTCTGCAGCCCACATTTTCAGAAAAGTTACTCCAGATTTTCTCCCTCCTCATCTTCCTTCCCTAATTATATGAGAGCCAGATCACCTGACCTTTTCGCATTCCTTTCCTTCTCCTTTCTGCTTTCCACCTTCCAAGCTAATCTGATTATCACCTCATTTCTGTTAACGTTAACCCACCCTTTCTCAGAAATCAAAGGAATTAATCTTTGTTATTTAGTAACAGGACAATATCTTTTTAAACATGTTTGCAGGTGCCTGGGTGGCTCAGTGGGTTAAGCCGCTGCCTTCGGCTCAGGTCATGATCTCAGGGTCCTGGGATGGAGTCCCGCATCGGGCTCTCTGCTCAGCAGGGAGCCTGCTTCCCTCTCTCTCTCTCTCTGCCTGCCTCTCCGTCTACTTGTGATCTCTCTCTGTCAAATAAATAAATAAAATCTTTAAAAAAAAATAATAATAATACTGCTTGCATCAAAACAAACAGATGAAAACCATGACTCTTTTCTAGGCATATATTCCTTGGCCCTATAAGGCAATGTGGGAATTCAGTTTCTTGCTGCTTTATATATAAAGTCCTTAATGGCCAGATAAAAAGAGAAGGCCAGAATGTTGGACAAAAGACGGAGAGGGCCAAAAATGAGACTGAGGAAGTAGTCAGGGTCAGTTGAGGAGGGTGTGTAGGTTTTGCTAGGGGTTTTGGCAGTGAGAGGCCATCACTACCACCTTAGCCCAAACACTACTTCATCTCTGGGAATGGCATGAGGAGAGTGGGAATGTGTGAGTCTTGGATAACTCCCAGGTACAGTGTTGGTAGGTGGATAGATGATAGTGCATTTCACAAGATTGGAAATAGGAAAGGCTTGCAGGTGGAATGGGAAGAGAAGAAGCTTGGTTCTAGAACTTTGGTATCCAAGAACTTAAGGAACATTAGGTTGGAGGTGTACAATATGTACTCGTTTAGGTGTACTTGATTCTCAGAAAAGAGAGCCAGGCTTGGGATATTGATGTACAGAAATGTTAGTATAGATGCTGTTGGAAATGGTGGGTGTAGTTGAGATTTTCCAGGAATGGCTATTGGAATGAGAGGGATAAGTGAGATCAAGAATGGAACCCTGGGTAATATCACCCTTTAAAAGAAAGGAGGAGGAAATGTTGAAAAAGAAAAACAAAGCTGGGGGCATCACATTGCCTGATTTCAAGCTGTAGTACAAAGCTGTGATCACCAAGACAACATGATCCTGGCACAAAAACAGACACATAGATCAATGAATAGAGAGCCCAGATATGAACCCTCAACTCTGTGGTCAACCAATCTTCAGCAAAGCAGGGAAAAATATCCAATGGAAAAAAGACAGTCTCTTCAATAAATGGTGCTGGGAAAATTGGACAGCTATAGACAGAAGAATGAAACTCAGCCATTCACAAAGAATACCATACACCATACACAAAGATAAACTCTAAATGGATAAAAGACCTCAATTTGAGGCAAGAATCCATCAAAATCTTGGAGGAGAGCATAGACCTTTTGGACATCAGAGAAGATAGGCAGTAACCTCTTTGACATTGGCCATAGCAACTTCTTTCAAGACACATCTCCCAAGGCAAGGGAAACAAAAGTGAAAATGAACTTTTGGAACTTCATCAAGATAAAAAGCTTCTGCACAGCAAAGGAAACAGTCAACAAAACTAAGAGGCAACCCACAGAACAGAAGATATTTGCAAATGACACCACAGATAAAGGGCTGGTATCCAAGATCTATAAAGATCTTCTCAAACTCAACACCCAAAAAACAAATAATCAAGTCAGAAAATGGGCCGAAGACATGAACAGACACTTCTCCAAAGAAGACATAGGAATGGCTAACAGACACATGAAAACATGTTCATCATCATTAGCTATCAGAGAGATTCGAATCAAAATCACATTGCAATACCACCTTATACCAGTTAGGATGGCAAAAATTGGCAAGGGAAGAAACAACAGGTATTGGAGAGGATGTGGGGAAAGGCGAACCCTCTTAAACTGTTAGTGGGAATGCAAGCTGGTGCAGCCACTGTGGAAGATGTTGTAGAGGTTTCTCAAAAAGTTAAAAATAGAACTACCCTTTGCCAGCAATTGCACTACTGGGTATTTACCCCAAAGATACAGATGTAGTGAAAAGAAAGGCACCTGCACCCCAATGTTCATAGCAACAATGGCCACAATAGCCAGACCGTGGAAGGAGCCAAGATGCCCTTCAACAGATGAATAGATAAAGATGTGGTCCATATATACAATGGAATATTTCTCAGCCATCAGAAAGGATAAATACCTACCATTCGTACCGACATGAATGGGACTGGAGGAGATTATGCTGACTGAAATAAGTCAAGCAAAGAAAGACAGTTATCATATAGTTTGGCTTATATGTGGAGCATAAAGAGTGGCATGGAAGACATTAGGAGAAGGACAGGAAAACTGAAGGGGGGATATTGGAGGGGAGAAGAACCATGAGAGACTATGGACTCTGGGAAACAAACTGAGAGTTTCAGAGGGGAGCGAGTGGGGGGATGTGTGAGCCTGGTGATGGGTATTAAGGAGGGCATGGATTACATGGAGCCCTGGGTGTTATATGCAAACAGTGAATCATGAAATACTACATCAGAAACTAATAATGTACTGTATGGTGACTAACAAAGCATAATAAAATTTAAAAAAAATAAAGGAGAAGGAGAAATCTACAGAAATTGTTTGAAATCAGGTTGTCTGAGAATGGGACATGAACACGAGGTAGCACATAGACTCACAAAGGGGACTGGGACCAGTGGCCCCAAAGAACTGAACACGCAAGGTACAGCCGTAATTGTGAGTCCAGGATCCATCACTTAGCAGGTCACCACCTGCCTTACCAAGAGCGAGTGGGGGCCCCACATGGGCATCGGCAGTCGGAGTAGGCTGTGGGATTACTATCTGAAAAGTTCATACGCTGCAAAACCACATTGGAGTCAGAGAAGCAGTGATTTAAAGCAGCTCGGTCCAAATGTCCTGTTCTGATCCTTATCTTACGCACAATGAGAGTGAAATATTAGTTCTAAAACTCAGGGGGAGGGAGAATGAGAGAAACACTGGCGCCGTTACAACTCACATTCTCTCACTGTTACGCTAAACAAAATCACTGATACCCTCAATACACTGCACTTGCCCTTCAGAAGAGACGGTGTGTGTGTGTGTGTGTGTGTGTGTGTGTGTGTGTGTGTGTGTGTGTGTGTGTGTGTGTTTTGGTTAAAATGTCCTCCAAGGTTTCCCACGGCTCCTCGTACTTATACTTGCTCTCCTAGCTCAGCGGCCTTGCCTAAAAGCAAGAGCAGTAAAGGGCTAACAGGAAATCCTCACAGGTGCCAGATTGTAAAAGCAGATCTTGATCTGTCAGCCGGGGCTTTGTTCTAGCTTGTACCCGCTCTGTGTGGTGCTTTATGGTTTTCCGGGAAGGCGTGCTCTGGGATCACAGCGATGCTGCTAATTAAATGTCAGTGGGCCTGGGAGCTGCGGCGAGGCCTTCGCGCTGATTGCTGAGACAGAGGCAGGAAGGAGAAGCGCATCCACCTTCCCAAAGCTCATTAGGGTAGGCTAGGGCTCGCCTTCGGACCGCGTCGGCGTTCAGATTCTAAATGGATGCTGCAAGAGGGCCCACAAATGAGCTCCAAAAGGAATAAAGAGCATATGTCTGTATGGTTTTAACAGAAAACACATTCTTCCGGCAAGTTTTCCTTGAAATTGTTCTCCTCCATCATCCCCTATTTTATGGACTGCTTCACTGATTCTGGAAGTGCCTCCTATTTAACTTGTTTTTAAAGTTGATCACTCCCGCATGTTCAACATTGACACAAAACTAAGCGAGTTCTCCAAAGTAATAAATTGAACGCACATCTCGAGAAAAGATCAATGCTTTGGGTGTAGGTGGTAATAGGCAGCCAGGCCGTTCCTTGCTCCCCCCGAAGTCCCCGACATTCTCCTTTCTCACGGCTGCAGTCAGAGCCCAGGGCAGCCCAGGGAAACTCAGTCTAGAAGTCGTCATCTGCCTCCCCCACGGGGTTACTCTGAGCCCCCTATCTCGTGAGTGGCATGCTTCTTTAACCAGTTATCAAGCTAGAAAGCTGGCATTCGTTGTGACCCTTCCACTATCGCCATTCACACAGCATGTCCCATCCGTTCTACCTTCTGGATGTCTCTCAGAGCTGCCCCGCTTCCTAATCTTCCTGCCTTTCCTCCTCTTGCCATCCTCATGTCCTGCCCGAACAACAGCAGTGGCCTCTTGTTTCTCTGCCTCTGGTCAGATTCCTTTCAGTCCACTTTCCACAGTGAAGTTAAAGGGATTATTTTTCAAAGGTGTCTCTCTCCTCATTCAGCATTTCCCCAGCTTCCTATAGAAGTATAGGCACTCTCTGGCCTGACTCGGAGACCTTTTCACATCATGTTCCTGATTCCTCTTACTTTTTTCTATTTTTTGAGTTCATATTTAGTATAACTTACTTTGCATCAGGTGAGGTGTCTCGTCCAATCCGCTTTGAGGTGAACGTTAAAGGTCGCCATAACGGCCTCATTTTGCAGAAGAAGAAAGTGAGGCTTAGTGAAGCTATGTTACTTTGCCTGTGTTGGTTTGTTAATAAGTTGGATGGAAAGGATTTGAACCTGGGTCCATCAGAGTCCATGATGCTAACTGTGCAGTCCTCCTCTCTTAACTATCTCTGTCATCATCTGTGCTCTTTTTTGCACTGTATGTTCTAGAATCTGCCCACAGTCCTCACTACCCCCTTGTCCCAAACCACCATCTCTCACTGGGATTATGGTTCTAGGTGTCTGTTCTCCCTGCTTCCATTCACCCGTGCCTTCCTTTGTGTCTTCTCTAACACAGTGGCTGCTCTAAACCCTTAAAAACATAATTGAGATGACGTCACCTGTCTGCTCAAAACTTCCTGATATTCCCAGTTTCTGAGCAAAAGTCAAATCTTGGCATTGGCCTCAAAAGCTTCTCAGGATGACCTGGCCCCTCTGTCCCCCTCACCCATCTCTCTGGCTACCTCCCTCCTGACTCCTCAGGCCATGCTGGTCTCATGGCCGTGCCTTGAAGTCAAGAAATATTGCTGTGTGTCATTGAATTTACTGTTGCATCTCCCTTTTAACTTTCTGCTAAACCAGTCAGACCATTTGATTTAAAACGGCAGCCTCCACTGCCCAAGGGCTCGTTACTCCCAATCAACCACTTCATTTTTCTTCTTAGCACTTGCCCATCTGTTTGTGTCTCCTCCACTACCAGAAAGTCAATCCATAAAGGCAGAGGGTTTGTCTATCTTGGTCACTAGTATAACCCCAGTTCCTGGAGAATTTACTAGGCACACATCAGGGATTCACGAACTGTTTTGGAATGAGCATACCAGGCATACCCTAACTGTTGTATTCAGCTCGTGATTGCTTAGGTTATAAAGAACATCGTTTTGTTGTTTTGGATTGGAGTAAGTGAGTCTCCGTGTTATGCCAAAACTACATATGACCTGCATTACAGATCTAACAGTTTTGTGTTCCTTTTATAGATGACTCATGACCTCATCATAGATCACCAAAGAAGCTTGCCATACAGGCAATAACTGTCTGTAGTATCTATACATTTGTATATGTATATGTCCATACCTGTACCCTTCAGTGTCTTCTCTACCAGTTAGCTGTATAATTTTCCGAGACAGGAGAACAAGATTTCCTAAATGAGTTTGTCTCTGAATTTTATTTCCTCCCTTCCTTTCTCCTCTTTTCATGCCCTCCTTTGTCTTTTCATTTGCAACCTGGGTAATTTAACTTCTGAATGACTAGATAACATTTAAAAGGGTGTTGGATGTCACAGAATGAACAAGTAACAAAATACATCTGTTCGGAATTCTTTGTCTCTTTTCACTTTGATTCAACTGATCTGAATCCTTACTTAGAGTTGAAATTCACCTTGCCATCTCATTTCCTCCTTTATTAGGTTTGCCTTTGAAATGCAGAAGTTCACTTGAGCAATAATTCTCTCCTTTTGAGAACCACTCTAGCCAACAAAAGCTGACCTTTTTTAAAGCAGCTGTTGATTAGACAGTTAGAGGTAGAGGCAGCATTCCCTGATATTTCTCAGTCTGATGTAACTTGGAAATAGAAAGCCGTAACAACCTGAGGTGGAAATGCTTTCAAGCAATTGAGCTTAAAGTTCCTGAAAATTGTCTCGGAGCCCTTCTTCTCAGTTCCCCACATTCCACCCCCGATTTTGCAGCTGGCTAATTTGTGCACTTCCATTTGGATTCCTGAGCACACTGGCAGTGTGAGAACTGTTGTGGAACTCATCATTATAATTCCAAGCCTTTAATTAACCCACTCAAAAGTGGCTCTGTCACGTCGATGAGCAACAGCAAAGCAATTGACTCCTTCTTAGACTAGGTGTATCATCGAGGAGAGGAGACGAGTACTACCACGCTGCTCACTGAACCTGGTTGGTTGGGGAGCGTAAGGAGTGTTAAGAACGCGGATCCCCCAGTCATTCTCTTTGATATGGTAGTGCAGGTATTGCTGTGATTTCACCGCTAGGTAAATTAGACATAAAAAGGTCAAGTGGTTTGTACGTGTTCCTGCGAAAGGTCAGCAGCAGAACCAGAGATAATCCCTCAGGGTGAATAATAAGCCCACTCACTCCAACAGTCGCTTTGAGAGCAAGGACTCTCTTAAGTTTTGCCAATCAACCGTAAGACCTTTTTTAATATGGTCAAAGGCCTCAAAAAGATGATTCTTTTCACCTCTTGGTGCTTGCCCTGGGGTGGGGGGGCGGGGAAAAGGATCACTAGGAACAGTGAAAGAATTAGAATGCTTTTGAGGAGATAAGTGATGGCATCATTCTTTTTTTTTTTTTAAGATTTTATTTATTTATTTATTTATTTATTTATTATTTGAATTCAGTTAGCCAAGATATAGTACATCTTTAATTTTTTATATAATGTACAATGATTCATTAATTCAGTATATCACCCCATGCTCATCATATCACGTGCCCTCTTTAATGCCCATCACCCAGTTAGTTATCCCATCCCCGACCCACTTCCCTTTCCGCAACCCTCAGTTTGTTTTCCTGGAGTCAAGAGTCTGTCATGGTTTGTCTCTCACTCTGATTTCTTCCCATTCATTTTCCCCGCCACTACCCTTATTATCCTCTGCACTATTCCTTATTTATTTACTTGAGAGGAGAGAGAGGGAAAGAGAGAGAAAACATGAGGTGAGGGGGGAGAGGGAGAGAGACAAGCAGATTTCCCACTGGGTGGGGAGCCTGTCACAGGATCCCGAGATCATAACCTGGGCCAAATGCAGATGCTTAATCAACTGAACCACTCAGGTACCCCGTAATGGTATAATTCTTACTTTCTTTATGTTGTAAATAAATAATTACTTTATTCCAGAAGTAGGAATTAAAACATCTTTAACATTTACAAATTGTACTTCAACATTTCCTAAAAATCAATCTCTTCTGGAAAATTAAACACATATACAATTAAAAATGATCATGCAGAAACATTCCATGCCAGTCATCCATTCAATAAATATTTATTAAGGACCTGTTTGGTATTGGACACTATTCTGGAGGTATGGGTTACAATAGTGAGTGAAACAAAATTCCTGTCCTCCTGAAACTTATATTGTAGGCAAGGGAAACTTACTAAAATCAAATAAATAATACTGCACACTCATGTATCATTATCTGAATTGACATGGAGAAGGATCCTTGGGTTCTGCTGGTATTACCCAGATCATGTTTGAAAAATCACTAGGGGGTCACTGGGCTGTCCTTCATGGTCCGAGAGAGGCTGCTGACTGGGGCACTCAGAGGTACCTTCAGTCCCGGCTCAGTGAGGGGTGCGGGGGAGTCACCCACCTATGGGAAAGGAAGGGCTAGGTGGTGACCGCCATCAAGCATCACTGGGACTGGGGTGAGGGTAGGTGCCATTGGAACTGCCCGGCTGTCCTGAAAACTGAGGGCCCACCCCCTAAATGCCTTTACTTGACTTGGATATTGAACCCTGATTATAATATCTGTATGGCACCTTTCCTAATCCAGCCCTGAGCCCTAGGGAAGCAGTAAAGCATGGCTGGCCTCTTGCACTGCTTTGTCTCCAAAATAAACTACTAAAATAAAATAAAAAAAAATTTTAAAGGAGAAAAAGAAGAAAAATCACTAGGGAGGGAACATGGATGGGAAATATCCAACACATTTATTTGTAGGTGCTTGACGGAACTACTAAAGTAATGTTATCCTCTCATCTCTGGATCTGAAGAAATACATTACTTCCTCTATAGGAATAGTGAGACCTAGAAATTTCAAAGACTTATCTTTATGAACATCAAAAAGAAATAGGGTCTGAAGAAATGTCTGTCTTTCATCACTTCCATAGAACAAAAGCAAAAGCTCCAAGTATACATCATTTTGGGAGTTTCCTAGAGATTAGTTGGTTGCTACTTTCTTTTTTCTATTAATGTTTATTTGTATTTTGGATAACCACATGAAACCTGTAGAATTCATTTATTTTCTTGCTTCTCACCCAGAAATATTTGATCTGTTTTGAATAGGACACTGCAACAATGATTAATATAGAATATATTTGTGATATACTGATTTCAGATAAGATGACCTACTTACTATTTATTTTCATGTAGTTTTAGTCATTCGGGAAATATTGGTATATATTTATCAGAAGCAATTAAGCATTAAATTAAATAATTAAATTTTGCATGAAAATATAAAATGACAGGTATTTTCCCTTAAAATGTTAAATTATTTATAAAGTCCTAATATACATAGCTTTTGAACTATTGAAGCCAAAGAAATTATGACCTGTTTTAGTTAAGCAAAATTGAACTCAAGAATAAATTTGACTTAAGGGCACCTGGGTGGTTCAGTTACTTAAGCACTTGACTTTTGATTTTGGTTCAGGTCATGATCTCAGGATTGTGAGATTGACCCCCATGTCAGCCTCTGCATTGGGTGTGGACCCTGCTTAAGATTCTCTCTCTCTATCTCTCTCTCTCCCCCATCTCTTAAAAAAAAAAAAAAAAGAAGAAATTTGACTTAAATAATTATAGGGAAAAAGCTTGTTTTAGAAGGTAATATTGTTCATCTACACTTTTCATGAAAATAAGCACCTAAACTAATTTTATAAACCAATGTGTAATATATATTTTGATATATAATTATATAAACCTCCTTATAAGCTAATTTTTACTTGAATGAGATTTTAGTACAGAAATATTTTTAAAAGTGCAAAATGAGTTTACAAATTAAAGCTATAACAATTAAAGCTATAAATGACCAATATTTATTTATTTATTTATTCATATTTCAGGTTTTTGCTTAAATCCCAGTTAGTTAACATATAGAGTAATATTGTTTTCAGGAGGAGAATTCAGTGATTCATCACTAACATACAGCGCCCAGTGCTCATCACAAGTGTCCTCCTTAATGCCCATCCCCCATCTGGCCCATCCATCACCCACCTCCCCTCTGATAACATTCAGTTTATTATCTATAATTAAGAGTCTGTTTCTTGGTTTGCCTCTCTTTCTTTTTTTTTTTTCTATGTTCATCTGTTTTTTTTTTCTTAAATTCCACATATGCATGAAATCATATGGTGGATAAATGACCAATTTTTAAAAACTAAATGGAATAGTTTTTATATGTTTGATCCCATTACAATAAAAAAATTGTTCAAGAAATTATTTACTGATATGAAGAATATCTCATAATGCTTACTTTTTTTTTGTAGGAAAGGGAAAAACTCCTTTAAAAACAGTTGCTTCTTTAGTTTTTTATTTTAAAAACAATGGATTCCTATCTGGAATCTAAGTTGGTTCTGGTGGTAATATTTTCTATCTATTAGGACAGTGGTTCTCAAATGTTGGCAGGATTGAAATCACCTGGAGGGCTTGCTACCAGGGATGCTGGGCTCCACACACTGAGTTTATGATTCTGGAGGGCCCTGAGGTAGGGCCCACAAACTTGTGTTTCTGATGAGTTCCCAGGTGATGCTGATGCATTCGGCCCAGGAACCATATTTTGAGAACTGTTCTGGTCAGTGAATTTTAGCAATCATTAGGAAAGCTAGGTTCTTTATTACAACATTTTGAATGCTTTATGTCAAAACCAGAGTGCAAATATAACTTACTACTTTAAGTCATTTCAAAATGCATTGTTTCTCATGGGCCCTTTATGTTGTTTTTTCTTTCCTTCTTTGCCTTGCTTTGAAGGTTGATCCAGCAAACATATTTTCAAACTTACTATAATAAGACTAAAGGTCTTTTATTGTTTTTACTATAATTTTAGACAGACCCTAATGAATAGGAGTCTAGATCATCTGAAAATTGAGGGGGTTTGTTTTGGTTTTTTTTGTTTTTTTCTCATTTTGGTGAACTTCTTATTTTTCTCACCTCTTTATCTTAAGTTTGGCCACAATGGAAATAATAAATTTTTTTGATCTCTAAGATCAAAAAATTTTTTTTGATCCTTAAGAACTGTAAAAAATTTATTTTAGATCTTGGATGAGTAAAACCTATATATTTATATAAGAGAGAGAGAGAGATTGATTTGAGAGAGAGTGCACACGCGCGAGAGAGCGTGGGTGGGGGGCGGGGCAGAGGGAGAGGGAGAAGCAGACTCTCCCCTGATGTAGAGGCGGGGCTCCATCCCAGGACCCTGAGCTCCTGACCTGAGCTGAAGGCAGACATTTTATCCACTGAGCCACCCAGGCACCCCCTCAAACCTATATTTTTTCTAAATTCCTTTGATGAAGAGGCTCTAGTGTAGGGTAATGCTGTCATTCTAGGCTCCTTCCTTCAGTCCCATGGAAGGAGGGACGGGTTGAATTCTTTTCTTCTCTATGGTTGTGTGTATGTGGCAGGGATGAGGAAGTGTTTATTTTCCTTTGGGTCTGAGGCCTTTTGTCTGGTGGTCCACACATCCTCCACAGCCACCTCACAAGGCTCTCCAGGACTTATGTCCTTTCTTTCCTTGGTTTACTGAACCACCTACCTCAGAATGACACCCACTCTCTTCTCTTTCCTGCTTTGCCACACTTTCCTCTTGGCCATGCTTCCTTTGAGGCGTTCTCTTTGAATTCTCAAGAGACTATTTGGCAAGTCCAGAAAAATAAACATTATGTCTTTCTCTTTCCATTCCAGTTACAATCCAGATCCCGCAAGACAATATAGACAACTGTGTTTGACTAGGGAACAAGAAAGTCTAGGAAGGAGAAAAAAGAATAAGAATTAACTTCAAGAAAGACAGACTTTCCAGCTAGTCCATTTCATGACACTCTTTGGTGGAGAATCCTTACTTTCCTCTGCTTCCCAGTCTTGTCTACAATAATGTATGCATATTGTATATGTAATATCAAACCCATTTCTGAAGTACTCTTCCACATTTCCTCCCCTCACATTACTCCTCCCCTCCAACTCTCTAATGTTCTCACTCCTCTTTGGGAAATGCCACTATTTCTGCATCTTTCACTGTTTAACTTCAGATGTAAGTTGGATATTAACAGGGGTTTCCTGCAGCCTAGATTCTATGGCCTGAAGTGGAGAGGGTGTTCTCCTGTCTACTGGGCATGCTAGAAGCTGATAGCATTGTCAAGTGTCTAAGCGCAAATATTCCTCCCACAGTGACTATCTTCTTGCTGAAACCACACAGTTCAGTCTCATGTGAGAAAGCCTTTTCTTCTTTATAGCATGACTTTGGCCCTACTCCTAAAAGAATAATAATTCTAGCATCGATATTTAAGAGGAACAGTTATTTCTTCTTTGGGCTGTTTTCTTTATAAGGAACTGTTTAGTACCGTGTAGCTCTGGACAGTTGGCATCATTCCCAAATAGATTCTCTTTATCCCTCCATTTTTTTTTCTTCCCCTAATAGAAGGGAAAGGAATGGGTAAAAAGATCTTAGTTTATCATGCCACAATTAATAGAAAAATTCCTTTACACCTGGAATGGTATTGGCTTCTTCTATAGACTGAATGTTTGTGTCCCCCACCCCAAATATATATGTTGAGTCCCAACGTCCAATGTAATGATGTTTGAAATTGGTGCCTTTGGGAGGTGTTTAGGTCATGATGGTGGATCCCTCATGAATGCGATTAATGCTCTTATATGAGAGACCTGAGAGAGCCCTTCCCTTTCCACCCATGAGGTTTTAGTGAGAAGATACCTGTCTATGAGGTAGCGAGCTCTCCCCAGACACCAAATCTTCTGGTGCTTTTATCTTGGACTTCCCAGCCTCTAGAAGTGTGTGGAATGAATTTGTGATATATATATAAATGAAGTGTGATATATAAGCCACGCAGGCTATGGTATTTTTGTTTCTAGCAACCCAAACAGACCAATACAGCATCCCAGGATTACTGTAACAAATTACCATGATTTTAACAATCTAAAACAGCAGACATTTATTTGCTAACAGTTGTGAGAGCCTTTCCTTAAGATCAGGAACACAAAGATGCCCACTCTCGCCACTGTTGTTCAACATAGGACTAGAAGTCCTAGCAACAGCAATCAGACAACAAAATAGAATAAAAGGTATTAGTATTGGCAAAGAAGAAGTCAAACACTCTCTCTTCACAGATGACATGATACTTTATGTGGAAAACCCAAAAGGCTCCACCTTCAAATTACTAGAACTCATACAACAATTCAGTGAGTGTGGCAGGATATAAAATCAATGCACAGAAATCAGTTGCTTTCCTATACACTAGCAATGTAACTGTAGAAAGAGAAATTAGAGAATCGATTCCATTTACCATAACACCAAAAACCTTAAGATACCTTGGAATAAACCTAACCAAGAAGGTAAATGATCTATAGTCTAGAAACTACAGAACACTTATGAAAGAAATGGAAGAAGACACAAAAAGATGGAAAACCATTCCATGCTCATGGATCAGAATAATAAACATTGTTAACATGTCTATGCTGCCCAGAGCAATCTGTACTTTTAACGCCATCCTGATCAAAATAGTGATGGCATTTCTCAAAGTGCTGGAACAAATAATCCTAAAATTTGTATGGAACCAGAAAAGACCCTGAATCGCTCAGGAAATGTTGAAAAAGAAAAACAAAGCTTGGGGCATCAGCATGACCTCATCTTAACTGAATACATCTGCAAAGACCCTATATTCAGGTAAGATCACATTTATAAGTATTTGGGGTTAGGACTTGAACACATCTTTTTGGTGGACACAGTTCAACCCTCAGCAGTACTCTCCATTCAGACTCCTACTTGGGCATGTAGTATGGTTGCAAATTCTAGGCCTCTGTCTTGCTAGCCATCTTCTGTGACTTTCTTCATGCAGGTCCCTCTCTCTGCCCTCAGAATGGCTTCCTCACGCCATCCTCCCTACCTCCACCCCCACTTATGGACATTTTATCCATTCTTTAAACCTTTCTCAGACACATTTCTTACATGATCCTTATCCTAGTGCTACCAGCCAGATGGGATCCCTGGAATTTCTGTCCTTATTTTTCCTCATATTAATTACATGTCAGTAATTGTTCTCATTCTACCAAGCAGAAAGTAGATTGCTTGAAGAAGGAGAATAAGCCTTATTTATCTCTGTAATCCCACAGTAGTTTTTTTTTTAATTTGTTTTGTTTTGCACAGAACAGAATCACAAAATAGAGAAAAATAGATGTTTTGAAAATATAGGGTTTGTTTATTTTAAGCATTTTAGAAAAGGGAAAAACCTTAGTTTATACTCTCTTCTGCTGATTTCTCTCTTCTCCAAATAGGAAGAGTGTTTGGTGTAAAAGCATCGGACAATTATTAACGTAAGCGTATGAGCCAATTATTCTGACTTCAGGCTCCAGCTCACTTTGTGATCTTTGGAAAGGCAGTTGCTGTGTCAGTTTTACCAATTAATAAAAGTGGAACTCACATGAAAAAAAATCACATACGAGAAGTGCCAAAGAATAATTATTGTTGAATATCATTCAAGTACAATTGCTTGATTTTTTTTTTTACCCCATCCTTATTTGCACCCAAACTGAAATGAACATCAGAATCCTAATGATAAGAAGATAAATGTGAATGCTTTAATAAGGGATGCTGCTAAAAATGAAAAACCTCAATCTGTCATCTTATTCCCTAATCTTGGATCTAAAAACTGCACAGCGTTACTTAAAGACTCTGCTGGAGGTTTTACGTGTTTGTGGATGTGGCTTGTTCTTATGAGCGTATATGTATTTTACATATATGCACAAATTTTCATTCCTGTTTAAAGTTGCATATGTATTTAAATTACAAATATGTCATTAGTAATGAAGTGCATGAGTTTCCTTTTTTCTTCTTAACACATAAGGAAAGAATCCCTATCTGTTCATGGAAGTCTTTCCCTATGGGAAATATGTCTTTATTCTTTTATAAGGCTAACCATCCACCAATGCTTTGATTCCTTCTTCACTAATATATATGCGTATATCTGCCCATATATTACATTGCATTTTTAAAAACTTTAATGTTGTGGAAGATGATAAATTATCTCAGGCTCGTTTTTCTCTTTGTAACAATGAACTACTAAGTGTTTTTTATTGCTCAATTCTTTTGTCACTACTAAGTAGTTACGGCAGATGGAGGCGTTATCTCCACACCATGTATAAAACAATTGCTACAATTTTGCCAAATAAAGAGTGTCATGGATTATAAGAATTTCTAGGACCCAGAGATTCCCTACCTATGACATCATTCCTTTTTAGTATTCAGCGATGATGCCCATGTTCAGATTCTCATCATGACCAACACTGATTGATGGCTGGTTTTCCAGACCATGTTGTGTAGTGTCATCAGCTAATTTCGAGTGCCGTTGTGAGGGTCTCTGTGAGCTAAAGTTGGATATCATAAGATGACTGTCCTTGTGTGTCTTCATTAACTTTTTTTAAGTTTTTAAGAAAGATTTAAATTAGAGTTCTCATTGTGATGGATTTCCACAGATGTGCTGTACTTGTCTAGAAACTTACCAAGGTTTTTCACATTTGGTTCCCAAAACACACAATATTAAATGATGCTATTGCTTCTTTGGATTCTGCGCTTGTCTTTCTTTATTTATGTCATATAAAAGAGATTAGGAGAGAAAATTGGCTGAAGTAAAGAGCCCATCACTAAGAAAAAACTGATCCTTTTGATTGGCAGCCTGGCCATTCTAGATAACATTTTTGAAAGGATTGCATATATAGGGCACTAAATCTTTTTAAATAACTACTGGGCAGGTGTTAACTAGTCTCTGAGAATTTGTACTGTGCTTCTAGTAAACTATAAATTTTGACCCGAGAGCTCTATATTGATATCAGTCATTTTCACATGTTTTAGAATCCTTGAGATCTTCTTTATTTCTTTTGGACCTTATCTGTATAATAGGGGTGCTACCCTTGCTTCACAGGGTTCAGGTCCATGTTTACTGAGTACTCAGTTCCTTTTCCAAATAGCTTAAGATATAGCAGAAGGGATGTAAGTATACAAAATAACTATGAAAGAAGGAAAAATATTAAAATATTTTATTTCTGAAAACCGTACCATCATCTGATGTCTAATTGTGTTTCTTTGGTCTATCTTTTGTCAAGGAGGAAAAAGAGAGATAACTCACTGCAATTTAAGAGTTTTGCCCACGTAAAGACATGATGAATGTCATTCACTGACTTGTTTCTTTGGCAAATACTCATTGTGTTTACTTGGTGAAACAAGTTCTGTTTTTGGCTCTGAAAATCTAGAGCTTAAGGCTAGACCCTCTTCCTTAAAAATGTCATAGGCCGGGGCACCTGGGTGGCTCGGTGGGTTAAGCCTCTGCCTTCAGCTCAGGTCATGATCTCAGGGTTCTGGGATCGAGCCCCGAATCGGGCTCTCTGCTCAGCGGGAAGCCTGCTTCTCCCTCTCTCTCTCTTCCTGCCTTTCTACCTACTTGTGATCTCTCTCTCTCTGTCAAATAAATAAAATATTAAAAAAAAAATGTCATAGGCCACTCAAGAGAACCAATATCTACTAAGATACAGTAGGAGGAGTTTTGCTATCTAGGTTTGTGCAGGGCACTATCTGAACATAGATCAAGGAAGAGCGAACTAGCTTACTGAGTCAGGAAAGGCTCTCAGTTACAAAGAATGTAAAACATATCCAGGTAGAAAAATGGTACAGTTATTTCTATTTCATTTTTCCTTATAGCTTTCAAATTTTCCAAGCTAGGTGGAGATGACATATAGAATCATGAATAAAAATATTTTTTAAGTGTTCGAACATGTGAAAAGAGGCTGAGGCATCTTTTTTTTTTTTTAATTAATTTTTTATTTTTTCAGCATAACAGTATTCATTATTTTTGCACCACACCCAGTGCTCCATGCAATCCGTGCCCTCTACAATACCCACCACCTGGTGCCCCCAACCTCCCACCCCCCACCCCCCACCCTTTCAAAATTCTCAGATCGTTTTTCAGAGTCCATAGTCTCTCATGGTTCACCTCCCCTTCCAATTTCCCTCAACTCCCTTCTCCTCTCCATCTCCCCTTGTCCTCCATGCTATTTGTTATGCTCCACAAATAAGTGAAACCATATGATAATTGACTCTCTCTGCTTGACTTATTTCACTCAGCATAATCTCTTCCAGTCCCGTCCATGTTGCTACAAAACTTGGGTATTCATCCTTTCTTTTTTCTTTTTCTTTTTTTTTTTTACAGCTTTATAAACATATAAATATATTTTTTAAGATTTTATTTATTATTTATTTTGACAGAGAGAGATCACAAGTAGACAGAGAGGCAGGCAGGCGGAGAGAGAGAGAGAGAGAGAAGCAGGCTCCCTGTCGAGCAGAGAGCCCGATGCGGGACTCGATCCCAGGACCCTGAGATCATGACCTGAGCCGAAGGCAGCGGCTTAACCCACTGAGCCACCCAGGCGCCCCTAAACATATATTTTTATCCCCGGGGGTACAGGTCTGCGAATCGCCAGGTTTACACACTTCACAGCACTCACCATAGCACATACCCTTCCCAATATCCATAACCCTACCCCCCTCTCCCAACCCCCTCCCCCCATCAACCCTCAGTTTGTTTTGTGAGATTAAGAGTCACTTATGGTTTGTCTCCCTCCCAATCCCATGAGGCATCTTGTTTTTTTAAAGTGCCTTTTAGAGTGTCACTTATCTGCAAGAAAACAAGACAAATATAGAATCATCTCATTAACACTGCAGGAAAGAAAAGTCCTGGTATGTTTCTGTGAAGTAGGATATACTAAACGAACATTTTATAATTCCCATCTTTAAAAAACCCTCCCTTTTACCTTATCCATTTCTCTAGTTTCCACCCTATTTCTTAGCTCCCCCTTTTCAAGAGTTGCCTATATTCATTGTTTATACTTCTTCTCGCATTCTTATTTAAACTCACTACAATAGGCCTTGGTATCCACCGCTCCCTGAAACTGTTGCTGTCAAGTTACCAGTGACTTGAGAGCTGCTCAACCTAATGGCCAATTCCTGGTCCTCATTTGATTCAACTGCCTGTGCCTCTTGACACAGATGATCGCTGCCTCCATCCTGAAGTTCTGTCTTCCTTTGGCTGCCAGGACACCAGGTGTCACTGGTTTTGTTCTCACCTCCCTCACCCAAATTTCTCCATCTTCTTCAGGATGATGCCTCTCCTCATCCTAGCTTTTACTGGTAATCTTTGTATCTCTTTTCTCTGACTCAGCTCACTTTTAGGTCATCCCGTGAAGTCTTATGATTTAACTAACAGGCATAAACTGACAACCCCTAAATATATAGCTCCAGTCCTGACCTCTGCTCAGAACTCCTGAAAAACATATCCATCCAATAGCCTGCTCTCGTCTCCTTTCGCATGATACATCAAATTTCACGTGTCCAAGACCAAAGTGTTGATTTTCTTTCCCAAAATATGCTCCTTCTGCATTTTTCCTTAGTAAAAGTGGCATTTCTAAACCTTTGCTTGTTCAGGTTAATACTTTTGCAGTCAATCCTAACTCCTCTTTTTCTCATGCCCCAGATGCAAACTGTAAACAAACCATGACAATTTTACCTTCAACAGACTTCTTAAAACATATGCTAATGTGCCCAAATGATTACAATAATTGTATCTTTTGAAACGCATTTAGATTTTTAGAAGTATTTACAAGTCGCAACAAATTTCACGACTACAGTTTGTAATAAAAATCTACAATTCACATTTAGTCGAGAATGAAATGTAAATGGTGTTCTTGGGTGAGTTAGAAATACCCCTGCAAGCCAATTCTAAAATAATAGTTTCAAAAATGATTTGCTCTAGAACAGCATC
This sequence comes from Lutra lutra, assembly GCF_902655055.1. Lineage (NCBI taxonomy): Eukaryota > Metazoa > Chordata > Mammalia > Carnivora > Mustelidae > Lutra > Lutra lutra. The sequence goes on along the minus strand of NC_062285.1, from coordinate 76,220,851 downwards.
AACGGAATGGATATTTAATTTACCATGTTATCACTTAGAAGGATAATGTTCATTAGGTTTTATAGGTTCTGGATTATTCTTTAACATTCATCTCCATTCTTTATAATCACAATTTGAATTATCATCTCAAGAATAGTACAAAGATTTATTTATTGCTTTGTAATGTTGATAAGAATACTGACTCTGGAACCATACCGCTTGAGTTCAGTAATGTATTTCTCATTTTCTAGGTACATTATCATGGACAAGTCCCTTAAATGCTTTGTGCTTCAGTTTCCTCAGCTGTAAAATGAGGGTAATGCCAGTGCCTACCTCAGGATTTCCTCAAAGGATCGAATGAGATCATGTTCTTAAGTGTTTAAGATAGACACTGGCACAGAGTAAGAGATAGGAATGGGGCCAGGAATAAAAGAATTACATGGAGATTCTTTGATTTTGGAAGCCCTCAGGGAACTTGAGGCATAAATAGACTATCTGAAAGGTTAAAGACATTGCAGTGTTTCAGGAATTGCTCAAGACAGCCAGAAAAGTGGCATGTGAAGGCAGTATGTATTAGTTATCTACAAAGTGAGAGAACTAACAACTGTCATAAACATTCAAATGAGAGAGAAAAATTACTTCTATTAACGGCCGTTGAAGATCATTTGTGGTGAAATTTTCGCTCTTTAAATGCCCATTTCGAATTACAATAAAACTGAGATAAAGCACCTATTTTGACATATGAATATTCAGAAGCATAGGACTTCAGTACAAACTGCTAATGTAGGGTTTTGATTAGATGCCATAAGAGAAATTCTTCTGAAATGTAAATACCTACTTATTTATGTAGCTAGGAAGCTGTCATTTAGATTGGTACTGCTACCCTACTGAAGTATCACACTCTTGATGATGTTTGATGTGCATGTGGCTTAAATTTATTATAGGGAGCATTGGTTGTATATCTCTGTGGGCATTATTTCTTCCCGGTGCAATCATACATTTATCTAAGATATTAACTTAATCAACAAATATTAATTGGGCACCTACTCTGGGTGAGACACGGTCTTCTCATGCTAGGAACATACAGATTGATGTAGTAATAATAGCTGATCCCCATGATTTCATTATTCATTCCTTTCAAATGGACATGCTTTCCTGAAGCATGATTAATCAGCATTAACCCCACCACTGTGATGCTATGGGTACAAGTACACAAAATAATTTCAAAGTTTGACCTCAGGAAAGGGAGAAAAAGAGACCTAAACCCTTTTCCTTCTCTTTCCCTCTAGTTGGCTCGTCACAACAAACTCTTACAGCAAATGCTCAAACCAGGATCAGATCCAGATGACGGGGATGAAGCTTTAAAATATTACGCCAACCACACTGCACAGATTGAGGTAACCATCGCTTATTTCTTGAAAGGGATCAACTGTGAAAATACATGTTCCCTTTCTCTTTCAGACCATTTTCATAATTGTTTCCTAGAACAGTGAAGTAGAATTGAAAAACAGAAACCGTAAAAGTATAAATCATATGTTAAGATGCAAGGAGTGATCTGTAAGAAATTGAGGTGTATTGCCTTCAAAGTCATCTTTGTTTTTTGGCCAGAAGAACTCTGTGTAAATTTTCTTTTATAATTAACGTTACTTGTGTTTTGTGTTGGTCATGGAAGCAATCATTACAGAGCAATGATGTTTTGATGAAAAAATTATAATAGAAGCTATCATGCAAGAAAGGCATTCTCTGTAAAAACTTTAAAAGGCTCGTTACAAGAGAGATCTCTTGTAAAACAGGGTTCAAAAGTGTGGAAGGCACTATGAAGTGTTCATGGCAGTAACATAAACCTGGAGTGCTTTAGCAACTCCCATTTTCAGTATGCAACAACTGACCTCCCCACCCCAGCCCCATGAAATATTATTTAATAGCTGTTGGCAGTTCAAGATGGATTGGTCAACATGGACATATCATTATGTGTTGTGAGACCCATCTGGCTGTCGTTTACAAGCTCTGGTATCATTTTGACACTAGTTGGCAGAGCTAATCAGGCAGAAGTGAGCAGAGTAGTTGACGCTTGTCACTCGTAATTTACATTCATACATTTACTCATTTTGATGGATATTTTTTAGTTTACAGCAGAATGCAGGATGGGTATCACTGCTATTAACTCTCAGGATATATAATCCCTATACCTTGCTGTTTACTATTGCCAAACATTTGGAATAATGAACATGTCACAAAATTGGTCTTTTGCTCATGTTTATAAACATTAATGATACTGCAGCTTTGGTGGGAGACTCGACCTAGAACCCATAAGCTGGACTGCAGCAAAAACATTGCTTATTGTTGCATCAGGTGCTTGGAGCTGGAAGAGGCTGGCCACCTCAGGAAGTTGGAGAAGTTGATATGGATTTATCACCAAACCACTAAGGTTTTAAGGAAACTCCCAGAAGTCATGGTCCAAAGCTATGTAATTAGAAGGGATAGGAATAGCAGGGGGGCTGAGTGGGCCAGAGGAAGGATTCAGTTAATACCTGTGTCAGAGCTGGTGGGACTGTCGTCTGAAGTTGGACTTTTACTGGTTTCCCAGCAACGAGGGGGAATTTCACTGGAATTACATGAATTTGGTAAATGTTTGCTGATCATTTACTCTCTATAGTTACATACACATACAGAAGACAATTCCATGTAGTAAGTGCATAAACAAAAGGCCAAGGAAATGTAGATAAAACAGCAATTAACTGTGCCTAGAGAATTTCAGGATGGGTTTCACAGAGACAGTTGCTATAAAGAATATATTAAATATTGAGTAGAAATTCCTCTATTGAAGATTGGACACAGAATTTCAGATAGAAGTAAATAAAGGGAAGGTGTGAAGCCATGAGAGACCCTTGATACTGGGAAACAAACTGAGGGTTGCAGAAGGGGAGGTGGGGGATGATGGGGTAACTGGGTGATGGGCATTAAGGAGGGCATGTGATGTTATGAACACTGAGTGTTATACAAACTGATGAGTCATTGAACACTATATCAGAAACTAATGATATAGTCTATGTTGGCTAATTGAATTTAAATAAAACAAACAAACAAACAAAAGAACATACAAGGGGGGGACTCTTTTCAAAAGATTATTCTAGTTGCTTTTGGAGAACGGATTAGAAAAGAGAATGGGGAATTGGATGCAGGCAGATCAGATGAAATATATTTTTTTTAAGATTGTATTTATTTATTTGACAGAGAGACAGATCACAAATAGGCAGAGAGGCAGGCAGGGGCGGGGGGAAGCAGACTGCCTGCTGAGCAGAGAGCCCAACGTGGGACTCGATCCCAGGAACCTGGGATCATGACCTGAGCCAAAGGCAGAGGCTTTAACCCACTGAGCCACCCAGGCACCCACAGATGAAAGATATTTTAATAAACAATATGAAAGATGGTGGTATTAAAGATGACTAGATTGGAGAAAAATATGCATACATACACATATATATGTGTGTGTGTATGAGGGATATTTATAATGCCCCTTATAAAATGTGAAAACCTAAGCAAAATGGTACAGAAAATTATATCCCTGGGTTTCTGGTTTGAATAAATAAGCAGAACTGGTGTTGTCCATTGGGATCCTAGCTTGGGCAGTTAAAAGACAGAGGATGATCATATGTTGGTTCTTGGATAAAATGAATTTGAGGTGACTCTGAGGCATTCCTGAAGTTGGGTACAGAAGTCCAGGGTTTATAGGAACAGTCTGGGCTGATGATCTAAATTCTACACGTTGACCAGACCTCATGCTCATTGGAAGACCAGCTCATATGCCCTACTCAGACAGGCCTCTCACCCATCAGGTATTCAGTAAGTTTATCCCATTGTCCTTCCACAGCACTTCGGTTGTGCTGTTAGTTTAATATATCATTTTGGAAAATGTATCTTATGTATCACTTGTCCCTTACTAACACTGTGCCTGGAGCATCCCATGATAATGGTTATTGTTGAAAATCATAATTTTTCTAAAGTTATAGACTCAAAGATGCTGAGAAACATGAGGACTTTGTGGATTATCTGGTTTACTTACCCATTCAAGGAGAAATTACTCTGTAATCATCTTTACTTTAAATTCTTCCTGTGACAGAGATCTCACGACTTCTGAAGGGAACAGGTCCAATTTTGAATAACTTAAATAATTAGAAAGTTACTTTTTATAAAGAGCTCACACTAGCCACTTTAATGTCTCCCCACTCTTGCTCCTCTGTTAGCATGATGGCTTGGCTATAACATTTGACGAACCATGATGATTACTGAACTCAAGACTCTTAGAGATTGGGACTCATGTTGTGTTTTCATTTTGAATTCCCCAGAGTTCCTCACCTAAGGAGTGAATAAGCTTTTGTTGAATACATGTATTGAAACAATTATCCATTTGGCTTTTTACAGTTAATATACTCCCACTGTCTGCCGTAATTCCTCCTGTTTGTCAGTGCCCCTTGTAGAATGTGATGACCAGAATCAAATGTAACATTTCATAAGAGGACTGAATTGTTGGATCTATAATAATGAAAATTCTATTTCTTTTTTTCAGATTTATTTATTTGAAAGAGAGAGCATGCACACGCAAACATGCGTGAATGGGGGGTGAGGCAGAGGGAGAGACTCTCAAGCAGACTACCCACTGAGTGTGGAGCCCAATGTGGGGATTGATCCTACAATCCATGAGATTATGATCCAAGCTGAAATCATGAGTCGGGTGCTTAACCAGCTAAGCCACCCAGGCACCCTTCTGTTTCTTTTTTAAAATTTATTTTTATTTTTATTCTTTCTTTCTTTTTTTTTTTAAAGCAAAAACAATGCATTCTTTTTTCCCACACCCCATCCACTGACTCTGGCAACCACCAATCTATTCTCTGTATCTATGAGCTCGTGTGTGTCTATGTCTGTGTGTCTTTGTATATGTATATGTATAGGTATATATTCAGATTCCACATATAAGAGAGATCATGTGGTATTTGTCTTTCTCTATCTGACTTATTTCACTTAACATAATGCCCTTGAGGTCCATCCCTGTATTGTCACAAATGGCAAGATATCATTCTTCTTTATGGCCAAATAATATTCCACTGCAAATGTGTACCACAATTTCTTTACCCATTCATCCATTGACAGGCATTTAGGTCGTTTCCATATCATGGCTATTATAAATAATACTGCAGTGAACACAAAGGTGCTGATATCTCTTCAAATTAGTGTTTTGGGGTTTTTGGACAAATATGCAAAAGTAGAATTGCTGGATTATTTAGTAGTTCTTGTTTTAATTTTTAAGGAATATCTGTATTGTTCTCCACAGTAGCCACCCCAATTTACATTCTTACCAATGGTGCACAAGAGTTCCCTTTTCTCTATATCCTCATTAATATTTAATATTTCTAGTCTCTTTAATAATAGTCATTCTAACATGTGTGAGACGATATCTCAGTGTGGTTTTGATTTGAAATTTTTTTTTAATTTTATTTTTTATAAACATATAATATATTTTTATCCCCAGGGGTACAGGTCTGTGAATTGCCAGGTTTACACACTTCATAGCACTCACCATAGTGATTTGAATTTTATTAATGATTAATGATGTAGGGCATCTTTTGGTGTATTTGTTGGACATTTTTGTGTCTTTTTTTGAAAACTGCCTATTCATATCTTCCACCCATTTTTTAATCAGATTGGGGTTTTTTACTATTAAGTTCTTTTTTTTTTCTTTTCAAGTTTTTATTTAAATACTAATTAATGAACATATATGGTGAAATTGGTTTCAGATGTAGAATTTAGTGATTCACCACTTTAATTTAACACCCAGTGTTCATCACAAGTGCCATCCTTAATGCCCATCACCCATTTAACCCATTCCCCATGCACCTCTTTCCATCAACCCTTAGTTTGTTCTCTATAGTTAAGACTCTCTTATGGTTTGCTTCTTCTCTTTCTTTTTCTTCTCCTATGTTCATCTGTTTTGTTTCTGAAATTCCACATATGAGTGAAATCATGCAATATTTGTCTTTCTCTGACTGACTTATTTTGCTTAGAATAATACTCTCTTGCTCCATCCATCTCCTTGCAAATGGCAAGATCTCATTCTTTTTGATGACCGAGTAATATTCTATTATATATATTTACCACATCTTCTTTATCCATTCATCAGTTGATGGACATTTGGGATCTTTCCATAGTTTGACTATTGTTGATAGTGCTGCCATAAACATTGAGGGGCTTGTGCCCCTTCGAATTTGTATTTTTGCATCCTTTGTATAAATACCTAGTAGTGCAATTCCTAGAATGTAGAGTAGTTCTGTTATTAACCTTTTGGGTTATGTGAATTCTTTATATAGTTTAAATATTAGCCCCTTATTGGATATTTGATTTGCATATATTTTTCCCATTCAGTAGCTTGCCTTTTCATTTTGTTGATGGTTTCCTTTGTTGTGCAAAAGCCTTTTAGTTTTATATAGTCCTGTTTTTAAAAAAATTATTGCATTTGTTGTCTTTGTTTTTGGTGTCAGATCTAAATAATCATCTTCAAGACCAATGTCAGGGATCTTACTGCCTATTCTCTCCTAGGAGTTTTTATGGTTTCCAGTATTATGTTTAAGTCTTGATCATTTTGATTATTTATTTTTCTTTTTTTGTAAGGTAGTAGTCCAGTTTCACTCTTTGGCCTGTAGCTGTCCAGTTTTTCCAAAACCATTTATTGGTTTTCCCCATTGTTTATTCTTGGTTCCTTTGTGGTCAGTTAATTGGCCATATATGCATAGGTTTATTTCTGGGCTCTCTATTCTATTCCATTGATCTGTGTTTCTGTTTTTATGCCAATACCACACTGTTTAATTACTATAGCTTTGTAATATAGGTTGAAATCAGGGAGTGTGATACCACTAAGTTTGTTTTTCTTTCTCAAAATTGTTTTGTCTATTTGGGGTCTTTAATGGTTCAATATAAATTTATAAATTTTAAAACTGGTTGTCCTTTTTTTTTTTCAAGGCTCTTTGCCCTCTTTGAAAAATGCCTTGGAATTTTGATAAACGTTGCATTGAATCTGCATATTGCTTTCAGTAGTATGGATACTTTAAAAACATTAGTTCTTCCAATCCAAGAGTATGAAATATTTTTCCATTTATTTGTGGCTTCTTCAATTTCTTTCATTAATGTCTTATAGTTTTTAAATATATAGATCTTTTTCTGCCTTGGTTAAACTTATTCTTGGGCATTGTATTCTTTTTGATGCAGTTCTAAATGGGATTGTTTTCTTTATTTCTCCTTCTGATAGTTCATCATTAGGATATAGAATTACAACAGATTTTTAGGTATAGATTTTTTTAGCCTGCCACTTTACTGGACTTGTTTATTATTTCTAATGGTTTTTTGATGGGATATTAAAAAGACTTAATATCATGTCATCTAGGTATAGTGACCATTTTACTTCTTTTTTCCAATTTGGATGCCTTCTATTTCTTTTTCTTGCCTAATCGCTCTGGCTAGGACTTTAATACTATGTTGAATAAAAGTGGTAAGTGGTAACATCATTGTCTTGTTACTGATCTTAGAGGAAGAGCTTTCAGCTTTGAACTGTTGAGTATGATGTTAGCTGTGACCTTGTCATGTATAGCTTTTACGTTGAGATAAATTCCCTCTATACCCCCTTTGTTAGGAATTTTTTATCATAAATGGATGTTGAACTTTCTCAAATGCTTTTTCTGCATCTATTGAGATGATTATAAAATTTTTATCTTTCATTTTGTTACTGTGTTGTATCACATTGACTGATTTGGGGATATTGAAACATACTTGCATCCCTGGAATATATCCCACTTGATTGTGGCATAGAAACATTATTTCTTAAATGCATCCTGAGTTTTTTTTGTATGTTTGTTTGTTTGACACTGTTGGATCAAGCAAAACTTTCTTCTTCCTACAATACCAAATAGATCTAATTTTTCTTTTGTATGATTGATTTCTTTAACCTATGTTCAAGAATTTTATTTATCATGACTAAATTTTATTTTGTGTGTTTTATGATAATATGCTAGTATGTAGTTTGCATATTTAACATATTATTTAGGATAGCTTCAATTACAGATAACAGAATACCAGATTGTCAATTGTTTGAATAATAAAAATATTTTATTATCCCACATAAAAGAAAGTCTAAAGATACCAGTAGTTCTACAGTTGAGTCAATGACTCAATGATGTCTTTAAATATGCAGGTATTTCCCATCTTTCTCTAGGTGTTCCTTATACTGGTGATATCTCACCTCGTGGTTGCAAAATGGCTGTAAGCATTTTAGGCATTGTGCCCTTATACTACCTTTTGTTCTACATGGAAAGAAAGAAGACACAGGCCAAAAGAAGAGTTTTTGTGTTGTGTATATAGTTTTTTGTTGTTATTATTTTGTTTGCCTGATGTGGCTCTCTGCCTTTTCTTGATTCCCTTTCCCCATATCACCAGGCTATTTTTACTTGTGCCACTGTATCAGCCCAAGGTGGTAGGGAATAAGATGACCCTTCTGGTTTACACCAATCCTGATTCATTCTTGAGGGTTGAGCAGAATATATGAATAAGAATCTTGAGATTTAGTCTATACAGACCCTTGTTATATAGTAAATTTCTGTGAAAATATTCATCCTGTTTTTTTTTTTTTAGTCTAACATTATACTGTCACAGATACCAAATAAGACAAGTTCAAAATAATGAATATTTACATCTGGTGATACACTTGAATGGTTATGAAACCTACAAAAATATGTTTTACGATGAGTAGGAAAACATTTTAATGATAAAAAGCACCTTTCTCTGAAGAAGTCAGGGCACATCATGTTGAGTATGTCCTTTGGTCGCCAACAGCAACAGCTCTTTTAGGAAGACCAAGCTAAGAATCAGAGACAGATATGCCAGGAGCTGTGTTTAAGGTTATGAAGCCAATCACTTAGTTCTTAGTTTTCTGATGTAATTCATGAAATTAAAAAGTGGGCCAAAGTTTAAACGTTAGTCTAGAAAGAATAAGGATTTGGGGTTTTGTTATTTATAAGATATTCATGATACATTCATCAATTAATTTTTCTTTTTTTTTTTTTTTAAAGATTTTATTTATTTATTTGACAGAGAGAAATCACAAGTAAGCAGAGAGGCAGGCAGAGAGAGAGGAGGAAGCAGGCTCCCTGCTGAGCAGAAAGCCCGATGTGGGGCTCGAACCCAGGACCTGGGATCATGACCTGAGCCGAAGGCAGCGGCTTAACCCACTGAGCCACCCAGGCGCCCCTCAATTAATTTTTCTTAAAGACAACAATAAAAAGTAGTACATTAAAGGATTACTTTAGGTATTTCAAGCTGGCATATTTTTCCAAATGTGAATTCAAAAGATACATTCATAAGCTCATGCTATAAAAAATAGTACAAGACTGAAGTGTCCAAAGACTAAAGCAAATGCAAATTAATATTTTCAGATTGTTCGGCATGATAGGACGATGGAGCAAATAGTTTTTCCTGTCCCCAATATATGTGAATACCTTACACGAGAATCCAAGTGCCGTGTGTTCAATACAACTGAAAGGGATGAACAAGGAAGTAAAGTGAATGACTTTTTCCAGCAAACAGAAGATCTCTACAATGAAATGAAGTGGCAGAAGAAAATCAGGAGTAAGTACAGTAAACCAAAATGGTTAGTTTTGAGCATAATGGTAGATAAATTGGTACTTTGGAACACATAACAGCATTCATTCAAATCGGTTTTTAATTTCTTACCATCTGATGTTACTGAAGTCACTTATAGGCTTAAGCACGTAAGCTCAGTCTACACCTGGGCGAGGGCTGAGACACCTGTGGCTTAATAAAAACAGAAGACTAATTAGATCATCTTTTAGCGCTTATCCTATAGTTTTATAAATATTATGAAATGCAAGGTTGCAGCTGTCTATTTCAGCTGCTGGACAGCTGAGCTTTGCAGTCCTTGAATAGGTTCTGACTGGCCTTAACAATCAGTGAACAGGATAGAGAGACATCAACACCAGCGCTCTCATCCTCTGTTGTCTTACGATGGAGTAGATCGTTTAATGTTTTCTTGAAAGTCATCCTTTCTTTCAACATATCTTTACCTTGCCAAATCAGACTAAAAATTCTGTGACACTTATATTCCAATAAGGCAATGTTATCATCTTACAGTTAAAAATTAGTATGATATAGTTCCCATTACTTATACCTCAAGGGTCAAATCTTGGGAAATACTGAGTTTTCAAACTTAAAAATTTTGAAGTTTACACTAAGTTTTGGTTTATTTTCCCAGATACAAAGAGTTTTAACAAAATATAGTAGGGAGACACTCTTGATTAGGTCTTTTTTATCCTTAGGGGAAGTTTCTTAGGCAAGCAGGCCTATGTTCTCAATACCTTTATTCAACAGTGCTTCTAGTTTCCTAGGAACTTTAATGAGCATGGTTTATGAATTTGAGTGGAGCTTGAGATGTACTGTCTTTGGATATAAGATTATGGCATGTATTGTTAGACTTTCTTATCAGAATATTTGAAAAAATAAAGAAATTACTCTCCCTTGGCATTTGGTCATGAAGAACATTTTGGAGTTGAAAGAAAATTCTGAGTGTCCAGAATACTTATATAAAGTATAAGTTTTATTTGGGACATTTGAAAAGCTCACATTTTATCCTTGAAAAAAGGAAGTTGAATAAGAAACTAGTGTTTGTGTGGTCTGTTCTTTTTTGGATAAATATCTTATCATTTACTAGAAAACAAATCTTAAAATAATTTCCAGTGTACATCTTACATTGAAAATTTGGAAGCAACTTACAAGGAGGTTACAGATAGAAACTAAATCATTAGATGGGTATACTACAAATACATGCATCAACATCTTCTAATTTTGTCTTAATATTCTTTTAAAATTTATTTTTCCTGCCTTTTTTTCTGCTTTTTTTTTTTTTTTTAAGATTTTATTTATTTGACAGAGAGCTAGAGAGAGAGCACAAGTAGACAGAGCAGCAGGCAGAGGGAGCAGTGCACTCCCTGCTGAGCAGGGGGCTTGATGCGGGGCTTGATCCCACAACCCCAGGATCACGACCCAAGCTGAAGACAGCCACTTAACTGCCTTAACGAACCAGACACCCCAATATTCTGTGTTTTAAAAAGAAGACTCCTGATTCAAAAATGATGGAGATGCAGATGTTTACAATGTAACATACATTAGTCAACTAAATGCCATTGCAGATCACAGGCTATTCCAGTATTGGAATGCTTCATTCTAAGAGAGGGGAAAAACATACTGAAGAGAAGTACAGTTTAGAATTAAGCAGAAGATCCCAGATTGGAATTCATAGAACCTAATTTTAAAAGTTTATACTTTCTACTTGAAAGTTGTAGTGCCTTTCTCCCTCAAGCAACTTCAATATTTTAGATTTGATGTTTAGATATTAAGAGTTAAGAATGGATGAAACCTGGGAAAGTCATGTAGTCAAATTTGTGTCCACTGCCTAACTGTTCAGTTAGAAGAGGTAGAAAGAGCAGATATTGGGTTAGGGTCAACTCTGTTCAGTTGATGAATTTATTAATTCACTTCTGAAGATAGATATGGAGTCTCTTTTCTGAAAATATTTGGTAAAGACTCTCCTACTTATTAGTACTTCCTATTGTGTATTTCACAGTTTTTTCTGCTGTTCTAAACCCAAGTGCTTAGGAAGCATTATGATTTAAGACTTACATATCATAAATCACTAGTTCCCAGTAAGCAGTTCTAGGCCATGCTGTTAAGTTTCAGAATTTCAGGTAACTGTGACCGGGTCGTAGGGATTTTCACCAGCCACATATGTATCTGGCTTGGGTTTTTTATTTGACTGTAAAGCATGGGGGTGGGACCAATTTATCAGTATTACTCAGTTATAAAGTGATACATACTATTCCATGAAGAGGGGACCCAGGAAGCCACTGACATCTTTCTCCTAATCTGCTCCAGGGTTGTATTAGAGAGAGTTATTACAGAATCACTTTTTCTGACCATGTTTAGCAATTACAAAATTACTCACCCTTTTACCACGGCTTAGGTATAGGTTGGATGAGCAATATAAAAATAATCAGATAGAAAATTCCCTTGTGGTGTTGATTATAAACTTTCTTATATAAGTCATTTTGAATGTTTGTTTAAATAACACTTTCATACACCTTGCCAAAACACATTTGGTAATATGTTATTTCAGTAGGATTCATATGTTGAAACCAAAATTAATTATTCTATTTTGTCCCACCGTACTCTTTGCTTACTAGATAACCCTGCACTGTTCTGGTTCTCGAGGCACATATCCCTCTGGGGGAGCATTTCCTTCAACTTGGCTGTGTTCATCAATTTAGCTGTTGCTCTCTTCTATCCATTTGGGGATGACGGAGATGAAGGCAAGTGCTTGTCTTTCTTTAAATGATGAATATGTTAACGTTCTAAAAACAATACTCTTGATGATATTTTCCTTAGCTATTTATAGAGCTTCAAGATAATAATAATGTAATTCTTGTTAATTTTTTCTGTATTCACCGAAGGTAGAGAAAGATGATAAGAAGATTAGGCAGAAAACTATAGTCAGTAGAAATGTTAGTATTCAAAAAGCTCATATGCAGAAGAGCTATTAGAACTATGCTATACTGGCAAGCAAGGCAATGAAAAAGAATTATTTCTACCTGATTAATATGACTGAAAGCATTTTAAATATGGTACCTCGATTATATGGGGGAAATGAGTGCGAAAATATTTATTGTGATTACCTTAAGTAGTGGAGTTTATATTTTACCCTCTTCCTTACTTTCTGTCTTGTCTAAGGTTTCTAGAATGAGTGCATGTGGACTCTGAGAAACATTTTTTTTTAATGTACAGCATAGGACAGATATGATCATAGAGAATATTTCAGATCTCAGATTAGAAGGGTAACTCTTGTTTCCAATCTAGGATGTCTCTCCATAGATAATTGACTGAAATTAATATTATTAAACTAATAATAAATGAAGTTTTACAAAAGCCAAGACAAGAGAAATTATCCCATCTCAGGTGAAACAGGACATAGAAGTGAAATATGCTAATGGTGGAACCGTGGGAATTCAGTTTTGTTTAAATCTGGCAAAGTATATGGGAAAATACGTTACAGACTTGGGATACAATCAGAAAAGTAGCTTTGAAATGTGTGGGGAAAGAAGGACTTGAAGGAAAAGATGAGAGACATCAGCAAACACGAACCACAAATTGCTTTCATATCTCACCTGTAGGACTGTTGTAAGAATTTAATGAGATGCTATATAGGTAAGGCATTTAGAATAGTGTCTGGTAAGCATTCTGTGAAGCTTAGTTACTGTTGATGTCATTGTCATTACAAGGTCAATGTTAATACTACAGAGGGAAGCCCAGTGAAAGTGATGGTAAAGTGATGGTATGACGAGAACAACACGTGTTTAAGCCTATTTTAGATGGACTGGAGGGGAGCATGAAGGGAAGTGAGAATCCAGGAGAAATTTGCTATTTCAAAGCTCCATTACAGATACTATATATCAAAGTCCTAACCTTTAGCTGTAATTTGGGTGGTTATATATATCTATATATTAAAAAAAAAAATTGGATCTTTCCGAAAGCATGCCAGAGCTGAAAGAAGAATATTCGGCAGTGGAGCAGCTGTATAATGAGTGAAATGGCCAATGAAAACAGAACAAGTATTTGGCCATCCGTTGTGGGAAGTTGCAAATACAGCAGGAAGTGGAAACAACTTTCTTTTCACTGTGTTTAGTCTTAGTGATGATAGCCCTCTTGGCATAGAGGAATGTAACTCTTGTAAGGAGAGAAGTCCAAACATGAAATGATAAATTGGTATCATCTGCACACAGAATGTGGAGAGTAAATTGTAGAGTCCCAGTTAATAGAAGCATAAAGTCTTAGATGTGGAAGCAATTTTCGAGATCATCTAATATCAAATCCTCATTTGACAGATAAAAAAAATGGAATCCCAGAGACACTAAAAAAAAATGGTAGATCTTAGAGTAGAAGGTTAACTCTTTTGTTTCCTAACAAGATCTTTTCTACATAGATAATTGAGTTGGAAGCATAGAGATAACAAGAAGAGAACAAATCTTCATACAGAACATATTTTTTATGAGTTCCATTCCATGATAACCCTTACCTGACCACAAGAGCCAATGTACATAGCCTCTGCTGCCACCTATTGTACGTGAACTATAATGGTAATGGGCAATGCCACCCCTCTAGACATCTACTTTTTACTCATTCAGGAGAGAGTAAAACACTGGATACATTTTTTATACTTGCCTAGTAACAGTTACAATAGTAATATTGATAATAATAATAGCGGCTGATGTTGTTTACCACTTAGATTGGGTCAGACAGAATGCTAAGCACTTCCCATGCATAATTTCACTTACTTTTCCTGACAATTCTGTAAAGTAAGCACTTCATCTTTATGGATGAAGATCTGAGGCTTTAGAAGATTTGCCCAATAATTCAGGAGTGGAGTCCATAAATATGTATTTTTTTAACAAGCTTCTGAGGTATTGCTGATGCAGCGGGTCGTTGAGCAAGCACTTGAAACCACACATGTTGTAGAATTTGCAGTAAGGCTCCGAGAGAAGAGAGCAAGAGGACTAATCAAACAAGACTGAAAAACAAGACATCTCATCATCAGGTGATGATACAGACTTTACTCTTCAAAAAGGACTGGATAAAAGTTAACAGTAGTAACCAAGGTGGAGGCTCAATCTTTGGCCTCTGCGTTGGTTGGGGGGCACTGGCGCGGAGAGAGACGAGAAGACATGAGCAGCCATTTTGGCAATATGGACTACCAAAGTCACATTTGGGTAATCTAATTGCAGTTCCAGGTGAGTTATTTAATGATAGCTCTAGGAATACAGTTAAAATTTTGGTCAGGATTAGCTCAGTCTCTCTAACCTTCAGCTGTATACTATGAACATCTGGGAAGACTGAGAAAACAAAGTCAAAACTGAGAAGCATACGTGGACATCACTGTCTGGAGAAGGGAAATCCTGTGCTGGATATGCAAGTTCTCGAATGCCAGACTTTGTCAAACAGAGTTTACTTGCCAGGAGCACTTCAAGCTGATTTAAAGGTGGATTACTTGAGCATTAACATTCCTTCCAAAAAGTACTAAAAAATGATGGAGACATGTCAAAGAACACAAGATCCAACTTGAAAGGCCTTCCAGTGTCCACATCTGCAGACATTTTGAGAGAAAAAAAAGTGTTGACAATAATACAAAATAACCCGTAGACTAAAATGAGAATCCAGGAGTCCATATGGATTGTGAGAAGAGAAACCTCCTCCTTCAATAGTATTTTAATTAATAAATGTAGAAGGAGTGATAGAAATAGAATAGCACCATTTGGCCAGCAGCACTGTAGTAAGAATCATCAGTGGATGCTAAAATTAATAGGTGAATATTAGAGGAAAAAGAATAACGAGAAACAGGATATTGACATAGTCTCAAAGTATTTCAACCAACATACTTACTAATTACAGGAGGAAAAACAGTAATGTGGAGAAATCACTCAAAGTGATCAACGTTAATGTCACCAGTAATGAGACACAGCAACACTGAGCGTCTCTTAATATGATGCACTGACAAGGGCACGGCAGTTTGTGCCAAAAATACATAAACCAAAGAAACTTTAGACAAACACAAAATGAAAGACATTCTTCAAAGTAATTGGTCAATAATTGTGAAGTGTATGAAGATAAAGATAGAGGAATGGTTCAAACTAAAAGACTAAAGAGACATGACAACTGATGACACTACAGAGGAATGGTTCAAACTAAAAGAGACTAAAGAGACATGACAACTGATGACACTACGTGACCTTAGTACAAGATAAGGATTTTTTTTTAAATTTTTTAAAAATTTTTGTTTATTTATTTGACAGAGATAGAGAGAGAGAGAGAGATCACAAGTAGGCAGAGAGAGAGGAGGAAGCAGGCTCCCTGCTGAGCAGAGAGCCCGATGCAGGGCTTGATCCAGGGACCCTGCGATCATGACCTGAGCTGAAGGCAGAGGCTTTAACCCACTGAGCCACCCAGGCGCCCCCAAGATAAGGATATTAATTGGGCAATTGATGAACTTTGTATAAGGCCCATAGATTAGATAAAAGTGATATATTATAATAAAACACATAGGAACAAACTTAACCAAGGTGGTGAAAGACGTGCATTCTGAAAGGTATAAAACACTGATGAAAGAAATTGAAGATAACACAAACAAATGAAAAAAAAAAATCCATGCTCATGAACTGAAAGAACCAACATTGTTTAAAATAACCATACTGGGGCACCTGGGTGGCTCAGTGGGTTGAGCCTCTGCCTTCGGCTCAGGTCATGATCTCAGGGTCTTGGGATCAAGCCCCGCTTCGGGCTTTCTGCTCAGAAGGGAGCCTGCTTCCTCCTCTCTCTCTCTCTCTGCCTGCCTCTCTGCCTACTTGTGATCTCTGTCTGTCAAATGAATAAATAAAATCTTTAAAAAATAAAATAAAATAACCATACTACCCAAAGCAATTTACAGATTTAAAGCAATCCCTATCAAAATACCAACACTGTGTTTCACAGAACTAGAACAAATAATCTTAAAATGTGTATGGGACCACAGAGACCCTGAAGAGACAAAACAGTTTTGAGGAAAAAAGCCCAAAGCTGGAGGTGTCCCCAGATTTCAAGTTATACTACAAAGCTATAAAATCAAAACAGTATGGTAGTGGCACACACAGAAAGGACACATAGATCAATGGAATAGAATAGAGAGCCAAGAAATAAACCCACACTTACATGGTCACTTAATCTATGACAAAGGAGGCAAGAATATGCAGTAGAAAAAAGACAATCTCTTTGACAAATGGTACTGGGGAAACTGGACAGCTACATGCAAAAGAATGAAACTGGACCACTTTCTTACACCATACGCAAAAATAAAATGGATTAAAGATCTAAATGTGAGATGTGAAACCATAACACTCCTAGAAGAAAACATTGGCAGTAATTCCTTTGACATGGGCCATAGAAACATTTTTCCAGATATGTCTCCTCAGGCAAGAAAAACAAAAGCAAAATTAAGCTATTGAGGCTACTCCAAAATAAAAGCTTTTTCATAGCAAAAGGAAGCCATCAACAAAATAAAAAGGCAACATACTGAATGGGAGAAGATATTTGCAAATGATATATCCAATAAGGGATTAATATCCAAAATATAGAAAGATCTCAAAATATATTGATTTTTATATCAAAATATATAAATAACACCAAAAAATGCAGTTAAAAAATGGACAGAGGATGTACATATACATTTTTCCAAAGAAGACATCCAGGTGGCCAACAAACATATGAAAAGATGCTCAACATCACTCATCCTCAGGGAAATGCAAATCAAAACTGCAATAAGATTTCACCTCACACCTGTCAGAATGGCTAAATCAAAACAAGAAATAGCAAATGTTGGCGAGGATGTGGAGAAAAAGGAAGCCTTGTGCACTGTTGGTGGGAATGTAAATTGGCGCAGCTGCTGTGAGAAATAGTATGGACGTTGCTCAAAAAATTAATTACAAGAAGACATAGTAATTCAACTACCGAGTGTTTATCCTGAGAAAATGAATGCACTAATTTGAAGAGATACATGCATCCCTATGTTTATTGCAGCATTTTTTTATAATAGCCAAGATATGGAAGCAACCCAAGTGACCATCCACAGATGAATGGATAAGTGAAATAAGTCAGAGAAAGACAAATATAGTAGGGTTTTACTCATATGTGGAATTTAAGAAACAAAATAAGTGAACACACAAAGAAAAAAGAGACAAACAAAAAGACTCTTTTTTTTTAGATTTATTTATTTATTTTAGAGAGAGAATGCAAGTGGAGAATGGCGGGGAGCAGAGGGAAAGAGAGAGAGAGAATCTCAAGCAGCCTAGGTGCTGAGCAGGGAGCTCAAGGAAGGGCTTGATCTCCCTACTCTGAAATCATGACCTGAGCCAAAATCAGGAGTTGGACACTTAGTCAACTGAGACCCCCAGGTACTCCCCACTAGAAACAGACTCTTAAATTAACAAACTGATGGTTGCTGGAGGGGAGGTGGGGGTGGTGGTGAATGAAATAGATCAAGGGGATTAAGATAAGTACACTTATCTTGATGACACGGAGCAATGTACAATATTGTTGAATTATTATATTGTTCACCTGAAACTAATATAACACTGCATTTAATTTTACTTCAATTTTTAAAGAGAGAAGATAAAAACAGTCTATCATATTACTTTCTTGATATAGATCATTGTAATATGGTTATGTAAGGTGAAATCCAGGTGAGGGGTATATAGTAATTTGGCATTTTATCTGCCACTCTTATGTAAATCTGAAAGTGTTTTGAAATGAAAAGTTAAAAAAGAAAAAATAAGTAAGTATGAGGATTCTGTCCAACCTTAAAATCCCTGGATTCTGGGAATAGATGTTAATCACGAAATCACCTGGGAAATCCTGGGCCATAAAACAAAAAATACCTTTGGTCAAAATGAGCCACTTTCCCCTACCCCAGACCTGCTCCAGGCTGGTCGAGAGTCACTGTGTCCTCTGTGAGGACTGGGGGTTGGCAGAGGCAGTGGGCTGTGTAAGCTTTCTCCAAGTATGCTTTCCAGCCTGATCACATATAAGCTGGGAATGACTTAGATCTGGTTCACTGTTAGGTTGTAATATTAACTGAGAGTATTATCTCCCTTCCACCAGAGTGGTGATGTTGAATAATCAAAAGGAGATACTTAGGGGGAAGGTGTTTCTCAGGGGATCAGCTTATAGTGCACTCCCTCCCCAACTCCTGCTGTAGATAATCCCCTTTCATGGCCGGGCTTTGAAGAGCTCAGTTTCATTCATTCATTCATTCATTCATTCATTTGTGGAGGGGAACACTAAGCAGTTGTTTTTATTCATTCAGCTATACAGCAAGTTTTTTATTCATAACACCTTAGGGTAATGCTAATGTGGTTGAGAATCAGAATCAGATTCAGGAACAAGAGAGAACAAGAACAACAAACATCTTCAAACATTGAAGCAAAGAAATACTTTTTTTCCTTTAATTAAGTGCAGCTTTCCCATAGACATCCCTAGCCTGGTTTGTAGTCTGAGGTGATGGGAAATGAGGCTTTGTAGGGTAAGCTATAGTGCTAACCAGGAGACTGAAACCCTGATCGGAGTCAATCTTAGGCATGTTCCGGGACCAGAGGCAGATTCTCAAACATTTCCCAGTGTTCCCTCTTTTTCACCAATTGAATTTCTCCTTCCCTGTCCAATTCAGTGCAGTGAGAATCCCCTTACTGCTTTTTCTGGTTATGCTGTCGCGTAGAGGGAAACTGACAGGAACATGTGGCTTCTGCTTAGGCTGGAAAGACAACTGGACTAGCTCCAATCCACCTTCTCCAAAGAGCCTGAATGGTAGGGAGGCGCTGAGGAAGGCCCCTTCAGGCAACTGAAAGGCCTAGTGCACCCAGAAGGGCACTGCTGACCTTTGGGAAATGGAGGACATCTCAGCCCAAGGCTGTGAACACTTGAGGGCAGTTCCAGGTCACCTCTCCTTTATCCCACACAATTCAACATGGTAACTGGGCTTTAGAGAACTCCTAATTAGAGGTAGTAATGAAAGAAGTTTACACATATCACTTTTTAGGCCATTCTAAATATTTCTGGCTTCATCTCTCCTCATTTCCTCATTACGTTTTTGGAGGGGAAGCCATTTTTTCCCTTGGCCTTTCCCAATGATATCAATTGATTCTGAGTGGTCACTTCCACCAGGAATCACAGACCTCCGATGCCAGGTTTCCCAAGGGGGTGAGCTCAGTGTGGATTTATTCAGGAATGCAGGGCTTATTTGTGGCTATAGGTTTTGGTTTTTTTGATTGGTTTATTTATTTAACATATGCTTCTCTAAAAAGGAAACTTGTACCCAAAGTGGAGGAATGAGGTGTTGCTGGTGTGGGCTGAGACAGCGGCTGTTGATGCTAGAGAACATCCCAGATGTCCATTCAGAAGTTGAACGTTGGCCATGCCAACTGTCCCTTTCCAGTTTGGCAAAGGCAGACAGTGGAGAAACTGCTGCCATGTGAATTTCTTATTTCCAGATAGCATATGACTTGGGTTTTTTTTTTAAATCACATTCAAATTTAGAAGGCAGTTCCCCCCCCCCTCAAATGCTTTGTGTTAAAGAAAGTTATGTTCTTCAAGGTGATTTTAATTCATTTGACTGAATAACAACCATTGATGAAGTGCGGCTATGTGCCAGGCACTGTAGTAGGCCCTAGAGACACAGAGGTTGATAAAGATGTCCTGTCTTCAAGGAGCTCATGATCTAGTTCAGGGATGAAGAAATGCGTAAGGCACAATAGTAAAGAGCAGCCATGGATGTATAGATGGATATCCACTTTAGCTGGATTGAGATGGGGGAAAGAGGGAAGACTTGTGAGGTTATGTGGGAGGCAGAGAAATAGAGAGGGACTGGAGGTAAGAAGCAGCATGTTCTGTACAGTGAACTGTACAGAAGTCATGTGAGGCAGACAGCAGAGTTCTAATACGTGGCTTGAACTGAGGTCTCCAAATTGGCTGTTTAAATTTTCTTCCATAAAGGACAAACTTCATACTTTATAAGACTTGAAAATATATAGAGTGAATTCTAGAAGATTTTTCCATTATTAAAGTAACAATGCTTATTATAGAAAACTGATACAAATATAGAGTGTTAAGGATTGTCTCCTCTTCTTCCCTTAGTGGGTGAAAACCGGGTTTAAGGAATGTAGATTCTAACATCTACATTTCGGCTTTAACAATCCGGTTAGACAAAGAGAAGACAAACAGTCTTCTCTAGAGTTTGTCAGAGTTTTCAATTTAGTATTTTTTTGCATTAAATCTTCAGCTAAAAACTAATGTGACCATTCTAACAGAACATGATTACAAATTATTGACAATTGGCAATATTGTCAATAGCCATTTTAAATAACTTTTAAGTTTATTGATTTCACAAATACATGTTTAGTATTAAACTAAGTGCAAGGTGCAACATTAGATGATCATTGAGTTCTGTCTACAAAGGGATCAAATGCCCAGTTTTAAGTGCATGGTTATAATTTCTTGTTTAATCAAGAGGAAATCTTGGCAAGACAGATATTGCCAAGGAAAAAATAGTCATGATGTGGTTAGTTATCAGGCATGAATAATAATGAACAGTGTAACTCTCACTGTCAATGCTAGGACTTTTAAAATAAGGATGTCACGCCAAGACACTGCTTATGAATTATACTGAAGAGTCCAATGACTCGCTAAAAGTCATTAAATGTGCATAGATGTTGGAAGTTTTAGTAAACTTAAGAGTAAAGCTCCACAACTTGGCAAATTTGTAACTGGAGACTTAGTTACTTACTCAAAATGAGCTCACAGATTGTGTTTTTGCTTATTCATTTAATCAGTAAATATTTACTTGTTGCTATATGCCACGTACGATGATAGCCCCAGAGATGATCTTCACTCTTCCAAAGCTTCCATTCTGATGTCATCCAAATAAGCATGAGAGAGAGTTGAAGATCTCATTTTCTCCATGGCTCTTTGAGATTTGTGAAATGAGGGCAGTTGGTGGTCAGGCTGTTTCGGTAGACACAAAGTGCTTTTAAACCAAATTACAATAAACGTAAGTTGGGCACCCATTTTGTTAGCATTGCCAGAGGATGGGAGTTAAGGTAATTTCCAGAGAAATGTACCCCTTTTCCTTCCCTATCTCCAAAGTCATCTTATCAGATCATAAATTTGGCGAAGGGGTGGGACGCCTAGGTGGCTCAGTTGGTTAAGCATCTGATTTCAACTCAGGTCATGATCTCAGGGTCCTGGAATCGAGCCCCTGCATCAGCTCCCGACTGACTGGAAAGTCGGCTTGTCCCTCTCCCTCTGCCCCAACCCCCCACAGGCTCATGTGCACAATCTCTCTTGCAAATGAATGAATGAATGAACGAATAGATAGATAGATAGATAGATTAATTAATTAATTAATTAATTTGGTGAAGGGGTTAGATCAGATCTCTCTTCCCAACCATCCTTCATCACTCTTTGCTTGGGACAACGTGATGAGGACAAAACATTGCAAAAATAAACCTGTCTAAGCTAATGCTCTTTGCTACCTGACTTGTTTTGTTTTTTAATGTCTGACAGGCTTTTCCTACCTACTTTTGATCTGTTAGCACTCACTATGAACTGAAGGCTTACGCAGAATTCAGTGAAGGAATTCAGATAATCTCAGGGTTTCACTGATAATACAGAGACTCTACACACCAAAGCGCATGTGGTGTTTTGCATGCAGAAGTGAATTTTATAAATAATAAAAACTGGCCAAAAGAAATAGCTAGGGAAAATCTCCATTTTGTTGTTTCCCCTGAGACTTCATTAGCCAATAGGCATGTGTTTGAGGTCCTATAGCTGATCTAATCAGCCCAGGAATGTGGCCCCTTACTTTACTTCTTCTGCAAATACAGCACCACATGACCTTCAACAGGGGATTCCTTGAATCTACATAGTCAGTGCAAACATCAGTAAATTATACTTTAAAAAAAAAAAAAAGGGAGATATATTTTTAAACTTCTTTTGGACAACAAACTGAGAGTTTCAGAGGAGGGGAGTCTGGGGGGATGGGTGAGCCCGGTGATGAGTATTAACGGGGGCACAGATTGCATGGACCACTGGGTGTTATATGTAAGCAATGAATCATGTAACTCTGCATCAGAAACTAATGATGTACTGTATGGTGAATAACATCACATAAAAATTTCAATTTTGGTCAATTTCTAAAGAAATTTTGATACAATTGGGTTCATTTTTTGAATATTTGGAGCTTTTGTTTTCTGATGACTTTTGTTTTGTTTTCTGATGATTTAAAAGCTCAATATTTTTTTAGAGCTTGAGTTGGCTTTCCAGTACACACACTCATACATATATACATACATCACATACATTTATATACATGTATATTTTAACAGGTAAAGCTTGTGTCTATTTTATTAAAGACTGGATATTTTACATTCTGAATTCTTTAGAAGAATCTGTAAGATAAAAACTTTATAACAATAGAAAAAGACAAGGTATGAGTTCAGTGACAAAACCCTTAGTTTCACATGATTTAACTATGCATTTTACACTCATTAACCATAAGTTTTGAATTAAAGTTCCCAAGTGAGATACATCTAGCAGAAGCATTTAACATACAACTCTCATAGGAGAGAAAGATGAACAATTGTCAGAGTTAATGGAAGCTACTTTAACTAGTGAGTATTTAAACATCCTGAAAATAATCACAAACTTTCTGGAAATGCAATAATGAGTAATGTGTTCAGAGACATTTCCTCTAAATATACAGTGTGTAGAGTGGGTTGTTATGAAATTCAGTGTCTTATGGCTGAACTTGCTATGTTATATAAAGTAGAGTGGCAAAGATTTTAACATTTTCTACTTCTGTTCTTAGTAAAAATAAACTTCTTCCACATTTTACAGGTACACTTTCTCCGTTGTTCTCCGTTCTTCTTTGGATAGCCGTCGCTGTCTGCACATCTGTGCTGTTTTTCTTCTCCAAGCCTGTGGGTATTCGGCCATTTCTTGTGTCAATAATGCTCAGGTCGATATATACAATAGGTCTTGGGCCTACGTTAATACTTCTTGGTGCAGCTAATGTAAGTATTTTATTTAGCTTTGTCCTTTTGTAAATTATTTGAAAAAGTGTACTAACTATAGAAATGTAGCTCTATATTTTAATTCACGTGTACATAGTAAATTCTTATTTATTGTGAATTCAAATTAACGAGAGTTTGATTTGTATGTTTGTAATTTTGAGAGAGAAGGAAAAAATGACAAGTAAAAATTTTGATACACTTGAAAAGGTGACATTTGGGGCATGACCCAGTTCTGCAATCAACTTAATCCAATCTAATTTTAATGCCTTCTGTATCCTATCCCCAAAGATACTGACAAAAATTACTCCAAGCCACTGTGAACATCGTAAAGTGACTTCTAAATCACCCAAGAAAGATTAAATTATAGTCAGTAGAATTCTGAGTACCTTTTATAAAAGTGAGTACCTTTTATAAAATGACCAAAGAAAAAGGATTGCTACATGAGAAAATAGGAAATTTGGCTCTTTATGTGAACAAAACACCTAAACTTGTGAAAGGCATAGATGAGATTAATATTTTTTTCACTAAATTTTAAAATATTAGAACAAGGGAGCATATTTCAAAACCTCAATTAGGTAAGTTAAGAATAAGTAATCAGAGCACCATTCCAAATAGCAATAATGTACCCAAGAGATACAATTTTAAAGGGACTAGACAGCATTCTACATGGCATATTCATAAAGGGATATTAAAAGAAGGGTAAATCATCAGGTTAATGAAAGAAAAAATGTCCTGGCAGCAAATAAATACTGCTAATATGTCTGCTGAATCCCTAAAGCACTGTCTGTACCTTGTATGGGGTTTCTAACATAGTGTCCTTTATTCTGGTATGTGCATATAGGCCTTATCTTCCCTACTACATTATACAGTTCTCAAGGATAATGATTGATCGTTTCGTGTCTTGGAATGTCTTTGGTATCCAACAGAGTTTTCTTTAATAAATTAGCTAATGTGTGAGTGAAAGAATGAGTGAAAAATTATCTTTATATTCCTATACATTTATAGTGCCTTGTACATAAAATACGTGGCAAGTATTTATTGAAAATGAATAAATGAAATAGCCAGCCAAACTTTTGAGAATTATAAAGCTGAGCTAGAATGACCAAGTCTGTGTTTCTGACCACTATTATATTATACTTCTTTGAAAATTTGACATGATATAAATGACGACTCCCAGTTAACTAGAACATTCACACAACCAAATTACCAGTTATCTTTAATCACTGTTAATAAAGGGAAGTGTTCTATACATGCAAAGAGGTCTATCACTAAAGAATTCTGTCACGTACCAAATGTAGGATTCTTAAGTTTCTTGAGGGCAGAAGTTGTCACGTCTATAGGTAAAATCCTGCCCTCTTCACTCCCTCACTCTCAACTTCATTTTTCTCCCACTTAATCCCTAGCATTTAAATATTCATAAATTCTTTATATGAACCAAACTTGAACTTTCAATGTTTTGGAAACCAAGTTAACTGAGGAATCTTCATGTATTTATCTAAATTTTTCTAACCCTATTAAAAAACTTGAGTTAGGTAAGTCCAGCTTATTATTAAAAAATACATTGAATATTGAGCCAGATTATTTGAGGAAGCAAATAATATTCATAAACTGGCAGCTGGTCCTCAATAAGATATTAGTTTGAGGGAGAAATCCCAAGTTTGATAAGTTGAAATAATAGCTAGACACTGAAAAAAAATTAAGTTAAATTTTTAAAAAATTAAAAAAAAGAAATAATAGCTAAATAGTGTTGGCTCAGAAATAACAAGCATTTATTTGGCCTCTGTTATCTGATAGGCATTGAAAATACCAAGAAATAGAGGATGTGGTTCTTGCTCTACAGAACATTTTAGAATATATAAAGAGATAAGGAAAAACATTTCGAATGTCTATTGGGGAAACCAAAAACATTTGGAGTTATTTCTCCTTTCCCCCTTAGGGGACAGGATAAAAAATAATCTCTGCCTGGTGTGGTGAGAATAGTTCCACTGTAGGAAATGACAACTCATGTAGGAGACAAGTTTTATACTTGAGAAGAAATATACATTGAAATGTATCTTTCTGATTAACTGTGGGTACTCTCATACCTCTCACAGCATAAAAAATCCATTTGCACAGCCCCTCGAAATGATATATTACAATTTGCCAGTTCAGGGCATTTTGACAAAGAAAATAATCAACTTTAATTTGGAACAAACAAATTGGATAGAATAATTATGAGTTTGATAATATAGATATGGATCATTTCTGCCTGTAGTTTTGATATTGTACAGATTAATGAAATGTCTTAACAAATAATTATCTACCTTAACTTTTGTCATAACAAGCTTATTACAAAACTGTCTGTGGCTTACCATTTCCCGGGGAGGGCAAGGAAAAAGTGAAATGAAAACATAGATCAGTCACTTTTTGTAACTTAGGATTTAATATATTTATTAATTTATACTTAAAAGTTTGCATTGTGTGACAGGTAAAGCCATTGGTGCTAAAATTGTAGGTATCAGAAGCAGGAAAAACAAAAGAAAATATCTACCTGACGGTTAAGGCTTAAGGAGAATCCAAATTCTAGACCATAGGCAAATGGAGCCTCTGAGTTTCATTTTTCTCATCAGTGAAATGAAGATGTTAAAGCCTCGTCTGCACTCACAGTTGTTGAGAAGATGGGTTGAGAGGATCAGTGTGAAGGTTTAGAGCAGAGCAATGGCAGTGATGATAGAATAGCAACGAAGGCTACCGTTTCTCAAACACCTAATACGTGAAGTACTACTTAATTGTGAAACATCGGTATCATAATCAGAAAAGGATTTATATTTCGGTTCACAGAGAGTTATTTGTTTCCGGACTCAGTGTCTTTTGTAATGTCAGAAAGTTGCTTTTCTGGAAAAGGAATCAAGTGGAAGGAAAAAGCTCAATCTGTGTTCCGAGCATCTAGTATTAGCAGTTTCTGTTTATTATGATGCCTCATTTATGTCATCTTCACTCATTTCTAGAAATCAAAGTTTTGTTTAGATTGCAACTAATTTCTCCATCTTGTCACAAGGGTATCTCGGTGTTTGAGATGTTTCAAAAATTCAGATGTTTTTCTCTGTTTAAAGCATATCTTAAAACGCAGTACAGTTTTCTTCTCACCATCTCCATTGCAATGGAAATTAACATATTATTTTGGCAAATACAAACACCCCTTTTTATAAACTTTAGATCACTTAGTATTTCTATATCTCTAATAATGATAATATTCCCAGTCACATGGACACTTTATGATCTGTTTAACCATTAATTTTTATTATTTAGATTTTTAGATATTTTTCATAATAAATAATGCAGTAAATACCTGCGGGAGATCTTTTAATATCTTCTAAACACTTCTTATGTATAATGTTTTTTCTTTCTGGTAGTGCCTACAAATGTATAATTTATTTAATGGCATTTGTAAATTATTTGCCTTTCTTAAAGTTATTTGTAGTGTGGAAATGTTTCCTTATGCTAAAACTTGGTCTCACCATTTTGCAGAGAGAGGCGAGGCAAGTGGAGTTTAGCAGATAGCTTTCTATTAGCAATAAGCCACAGTGTTCACATTAAATAGTGTCATGCCCTTAGTTACTTACCTGCAGGTAGTTCCCTGGGAGGGCTCATGTTACTGCTAATCTATAAGGTTGAGCCCCACCATATGTTCACTTAACATACACAAATTCAATTATATATTCTGAGACAAAACATTCATTCTCTTTCTCTCTCTTCCCCCTGACCTCTCTCTCACACACAAACATACATACCCTATTTTTCATATAATATGGTCACTGAATGCTCCTAACTAATTCTGATATTCAGTTGTAGTAGCAGGAAACGGCTTCAGTGCTGGGGGAAAACTAGAAATGTTGAATTTATTAAAAAACAGTATATCTTATACCACCCTTGTTTATTATACTGTTTTGTTGGCAATTTAAAAGATTTCCAGGGTGATGGTGGCCTGAAAATCTTGCCTTATGCTTTGACCATAGAACCTTATCCTGCCTAAGATGTAACACTACTGAAATGGAGATTTTTTAATGAAATCCCATAAATTTTAGTAAGGTTGATGTTGATAGCAATACAATAATGTAGTTAATATGTAGTTCAATAAATTCACTTTTCCTTTTCAAGAAATACTAGAAAGTATTTATTTACTTACTTAGTTACTACTGGCTATAGTTCATTTCTGGAAAATAGGTCATGTTTTCCCATAGGCACAGTTAAGATCAGGATAGAATTCCTGGTCAGAACATAGAACCAAATGAGACACCCGCCCCCAAAAAAAAAGGAAAAAAAGCATAACATAAAGGCAGCTATAAATTTCTGTGATCCCCTTTTTTAGGACATCCTATAGAATTCTAGAACTTTGATACACTTTACGGATTATTCATTTCCAGGCATTTTATTATTTTTTTTATTATGTTATGTTAGTCACATAATAAGTTAGTCACATAGTAAGTATGCAAAATCCTATAGAGACGAGAAGGATTTACCAAAGCAATGGGTGGCAGAGCCAATACTGGAACCCCGATGGCACAACCAGTGTCCTTCCATTATACTGCACTGTTAAAAGTCCTGCAAAGATATATCAATGAATTATGAAGTATATATGAAAACAGTACTGTACTGTACAATTTACCCAAATAATGAATAATGAATTTGATTCACTTTACATTAATTAACAGAAGAACATTAATTTTGCTTTTGTTTTCAGACGATCTACTAGTAAATCATCTTTTTAAAAGGCTGCTGGAGCTAAATACATTATATGTTTATAAAAAAATTTTAAAAATTATTAAAAAAAAAAAAAAGGCTGCTGGAGGGGAGGTGGGCAGGGGCCTGGGCTAAATAGGTAATGGGCATTAAGGAAGGCACTTGTGATGAGCACTGGGTGTTATGTAAGTGATGAATCACTAAATTCCATTCCTGAAACTAATATTGCACTATGTGTTAACTAAAATTTAAGTAAAAACTTGAAATATAAAAAATAAATAACTAAAAGATTGCCCAAAAAGCTTACATTGATTGTTTCCCTACCCCTCTCCCCACTTCCCCCCACCACCATCACGTAATTCACCCCATCCTCAACAAAACAAAACATATATGAAGTGCAATTTTAAGAATAGATGGAAAAAGATAAAAATATTGTGGGCCAGTTATGGTCATTTGTTTTGCTATTTGTATGCTGATTGGAGTCTTTTCAACACCAAATCAGAAGGGGCTGGTCTCTTAGCCACCTTGCCCAGTTCCCACGCTCTCCTCTCCGTTTATCACTGCCCATAAGGATCTTGCCATAGAAACAAAGATTGCCTGCATAATGACATTGACAAATGAAGGACTGGTTAGACAACATCAAGTAAGGGCATGAAAAGGGAGAGTAAGTCTTTGTAACTTGTTTATTTCCATAAATATCCCCAACCTTTATGGAATTGCTGTATAAAAACAATTTATACATTTCAAGGTCATGATGCAGACTTTTTTTCCTTTTTCAAAACTTTTTTCAAACTTTTTTTCCTTCCCAAATCATTTATTCTTGATTTTATTTTTTCTTGGTGTGAACACTTCAAAACAAAAGGACAATCTCCTCATTTCTGATCTCTACAGGAATAGATGATGTCAGTGCCAATATCAACTCCATTCTAGTTTGAGACTTAGTCAAGAGAACAGAGACATATCCATCAAAACCAAGCTCTAGATCAAGGTTCAAAGAAAATAAAAACCAACCTCTACATAGAGAAGGCGAACTTTTATTTTTTATGCAAAAATGGCAGAGGCCTTTTTAGGGAGAAATGTGTTCTTCCTTTTACATTACTTGAGAACTGAAACGTATTGCTTTTTTTTGAGAACTTGAACTCAACATATTACTTTTCCTGAATGTGTAGGACCTATAAATAGTTTTCCTGCATAATTTTTTTACAATTCAGTTTAGGGAAACAGAGATCAGTAAACGACATATGAACAATTTGTCATGAGCATATCATCCATCCTTCTGAAAATTTTTTACTTAATTTTCTTTTACTTAATTATTTTACTTAAGTAAAAAATTAAAATTAAGTAAAAAATTTTAATTTTTTACTTAAGTTAAAAATTTTAACTTAATTTTTATAGAACTTCCTATTTCTATTTTGTATTGATGAATATGGTGGGTGAATGAAAGCAAATAACTTAAATTTAAATAGTCACTTAAAATAATTCAAAGAGTAAAACACTATTACTTCACCTAGACATTCTGTATTTTCCCATTTTCGTGGTTGTTTATTATCAAATACCACACTTAATCTGAGCACCTTGTATATATTTCCTGAGCTTTTGAAATGAAGACCTTTTATAATATTAAATTTACTCTTGGTTACCAATCACAAAGACATCATTATACTGTAGCTATGTTAAACAATAACGTAAATATGTGATGATGAAACTAAATAGTGAAGTATAACTTTCTGTCTGACATTATTCAAATTATTCACAAGATGATGAAAGAATGGAAAAGACTGATTACTGAGAGGATCTCTAATTAGCACGGGGAAAATTGAGGAGGTTTGAACTTCCATGTTCTTGATTTTGTTTGGCTATCTTCACAACATGCAATGTTAACCCATTTCTCATGTATTTATTGATTTTAACTTCGGGAAGCTGAAGGAAATGTTTTTCCAACCTCTCAAATTTCACTTCTGCCCATTATTTAAAATCATTCCATAAGGCAGTTTCTTTTCACATATGAAAAATCAATGCTGTTGCAAAAGACAACATGTTTTCCCAAAGTTAGCTTTGGACACGTAAAGACAAATATGGTGCCACTAGATAACTTGAAGAACTCAGGAACACTTTAGAAAAACTGAAATTTGAAATCTGTAATTGTTTCCATGATGACTAAGATGCAATGAGTTCTTCAGTTTATAAATAATGCAGTGACTCTAGAACCAAATATCAGGCACTAAGTTTCTGATAACTGTGTTCTTTGGAAATCATTGCACAAAGATTTTATTTATTTATTTGACAGACAGAGATCACAAGTAGGCAGAGAGTCAGGTAGAGAAAGAGAGGAGGAAGCAGACTCCCTGCTGAGCAGAGAGCCCGATGCGGGGCTCGATTCCAGGACCCTGGGATCATGACCTGAGCAGAGGTTTAACCCACTGAGCCACCCAGGTGCCCCTGGAAATCATTGCACACGTTGTTGTTATTGCCAAAAAATCTCTGTGTACATTTCTATATTCCAAAATTGTGCCACAAAAGGCTATTTTAAATAGTGTTAATATAAATATATAGCACCAAGTGTAATAAAAACTCCAAAATGTTTATTGAATAACTACCACACATAGAGCTTAGAAAATATATGCATGCAGTGTGCCTGGTTAAGCATGGAACGGTCAGTTAAGCATGTGACACTTGGTTTCAGCTCAGGTTCTGCTCTCAGGGTCATGAGATCGAGCCCCACATCAGGCTCCATGCTCAGCTCAGAGTCTGCTCAAGATTCTCCCTCTCCCTCTTCCCCTCCCACTCGGGCTCTCTCTCTCTCAAAAAAATCTTAAAAAAAAAAAGAAAATATGTGCATGAATTTTATTTACTTTAACCCACTTACATAAGTATATATGTATTTTTATGTATTTAAATGCAAAAAATCTCTTTTAATGGCTTACTTGTTTACAACAATATTCAGTAGAGAAAGTCTAGGTCAAAAAAATCAAAGATAGATATTTCTTATTACATTTCCAGTATAATAAAAATATTACATCTATTACTTTTAATATGGAAAATACAATGAGTAGTATCTAAAGAGTCGTTGTACTAAGTGCTTCATATACGTTATGAATTGTTTAATCCCCTGAAGAGTTCTATAAGGGTCAGAATCCCTTTGCTCTGATTTTTCCAAAGACATTATCAAGGCCAGCTGCTGCACGACCTTGTGCAACAGTAGTGAGCGAGTGAGGGTTTACATTCAGGTCTGCCTCGATTGCATAGCTGGGGCCCTTAATCATCCTCCTCTTTTTTCCTGGAACTGCAAATGTTAAACTTTGGGATGTATTATGTATACACACAGATTTGTAAGCAAGGCCAAAAGTTACCAGACAAGAAAAGATAAAAGAAAACCACAGACTTGGTGAATACTAGGTTTTGTCAATGACCGCTATTTACATGAGTTTCGGGGATAAATAAGACAGTAAAATCTAAACTTTTTCTCCCTGTAGCTTTGTAATAAAATCGTATTTCTGGTGAGTTTCGTGGGCAATCGTGGCACCTTCACCCGAGGCTACCGAGCAGTAATCCTGGATATGGCCTTTCTCTACCACGTGGCGTACGTCCTGGTTTGCATGCTGGGTCTCTTTGTCCATGAATTCTTCTATAGCTTCCTGGTGAGTACTTCTCCATGTGGACAATCCCTGCTGGAAAAAATAACACAATGCTCCTGCTGCTTATGCTTTTTCCTTTGATTTTTTTTTTTTTAAGCAGGGCCTGACATTTAGGACAAATTATGTAATTTTTAGAATTTCCTAGGAAAATCATGCATTAGTATTATTTTTCCTCCTTTCCTCTAAGAACCCACATCAGCAATGGCAATCTTTTATTTCCTCCCTGAGAAGTCACCAATGACCCCACCACCCGACCCAGGCTTCATACAGCAGCTACTTTTTGGTTTCAGCCAAATCCTTCCTTTCCATTACTTTTAGAGATTGTCCAACAGAGTGTAGAAGAAAAAAAGTGGGGATGTATTTTCTTAGCCCTGGAATCATTGTACTTTATTTACAACAAATATTATTGTGACTTTAGAATGGCATATAAGGAAAAGGAGGGATAAACTGCCAACCTTGCAAAAAGACAGTGAGTTGTTTGAAATCTCCATTTCATATTTAACGTGTCATTGCTGTGAAGCTTATCTACACATGTCTGATTCATTAAGCAGAATTTCACGTTTCTTCTAGATGTTTTTGTTTTTTTTTTTCAGGTTATTGGTTTTACTTCCTACGTATCGACTGATTTATAGCCATAAACTAGGAGAGGAGGCTATATAAATACATGATAACATTTTGAAACCTAAAGCACTACCAGGTTAATATTATGATGCCATAGGAGCCGTTTATTTATATCTCCAACCCATGATGGACATGCAGTGGAGACCACTACCCAAAAAAATAATTCCTGATACCTCAGTTGAAGATGTAGAAACATTATGCTGACCCTGTCTGCTTGGCTCTCGAGGGACAAATCCGTCGGCTGCTGCTTTCCTGTTACCTAGCTAGCAAACCCATGCAGGAAGACAGAAACGAGGCAGATTTTCCATTTACTTGTCAAGCACTTGAAAGAGCCCCTGAGAAAAGTAGATTTGTCCCTTCTGCTCTGATACAAAGTTATCTTTTAGGTAGTTAAGTTAGATGATTCAACAATCAAAAGTAGTTTTTTCTGTTCCAGGGATCCAAATGAATTCCCTTTCTGCTCTAATTTACCACACACACACACAAAAAATCCATTTTTAAAAACATGTCCATGATATATGAAGTCCCATTACACTCAGCACTTTGACCTGACTGTGACATATAATATTCTGTAATGTTTTTGTGCTCCAACCTTCTCGTGTGGAAAATGCATAGGTCTAGTATGATAGATATGTACTATCAAGATTCATTAAAGAGATAATATGAAAAACACATGAAAGGATTTATTAAATCTTTTCAAAGGAAGCCAACTGAGAAAATAAAGGTATATTTGAATTAGTAGATGAGCTATTGATAATAGTGTTACTTTCAGTTTATGTTACTTAACCTTATTTGCCGGTTGTATTTTCCTCTTGTCTTTTATTGTTCTAATCTTACAATAGTGATGCTAATTTGTGTTCACTGGGTTGCTGGTGAAAAGGATATTGTCCATTTTGACACTTAGAGATTTAGGAGAAAATTACAATGGACATAATGCCAAAATGGCATTGAAACATATTTTTAAAAATATGTTTTATATTTTAAAAAATACATGATTATGTATTTCTAGTTATATCCATAAATACCAATCCTTTATCCAAAATAGTAAAAACCACACTCTAGATTTTCCTTTCAGAAATAAACAGAAAGAACGATTAATCTGTCCAACGTCTTACACGTTTTTGCCTCCTCAAGATTCCAATTCCTGGGTATGGAATGGGGCCCAGAAATAAGCATTTTTAGCAGAAATCCAGTGGGGCTCCTGAAAGCTATAAACTTTTAGAAACCATGCAGAAGTGACCTAAAGCCCGTTTCCAGGCCTTTTCTTTAAGTCACTGTTGAGCTAAAGTAAAGAAAAATCTCCTTTTACATCAACTAAATGCTTAAGTAAGTTAAATAAGGCAGTGTCGATAGTTTGGAAGTTGAATTTGCATTAATTAATTTGTCTGTCCTGAGAAATATTTACTTTGTTTCTAGAAGTTGTTGCTCCCTTCAGAAGGATAAGCACATAGCAAAATAGTTAAACTTTTTTTTTTTTTGCATATGATATTGATACAATATCAGTTTCCTAGGGTGAGCAAACAAGGTAATATGTTTATAGCAATTATTTGCAAAACTAGAATTAAACTGGAAAGTAACTCAGTACTCAGTAAAATTGAGTAAAAAGTAACTCAGTAAAACGGGATAGGCCCTGGTGTTTCTTCAGGGACTCATGACACTGGTAATGCATCCCTTCAATTAATTTAGAAATTCTAATCACTGCCCACCTTAATTATTTCAATTTTTAAAATACTGTTCATTTCCAAACAAATATTTATGCCTTTTTAAATGAATGTTCACTTATTGCTTTTAACCAGCTTTTGATAATATGACATAAACTTGCTAATTAATATATAATTTCAACTTAATAATATAGCAATAAATAAAATCATTCTTGGTGTTGACTCCAGAGAGCAAACACATACCTACATTCTTAACTAGTGCAGAGACTTTCTGCTACTAAACACAAGATGGATAATAACCCAATAAAGGAAGTGAAAATTAAAAAAAAAAAGTGATATATTTTTGCTTATATTTCTGTCTCCAAAATTACATACTAAAGTAATAGGTTTTGCCCTCGCTATACTGCTTCAGTAAGGAAAGGTGCTTCCATTTCTCAAATATTTTAAAATTTCCCATCTTTTCTATTGCAGCAGGCTGATAAAATTGTTTTAGCAATTTCACCCCTAATTCCTTGATTAAACAATAATGGCTGATGACTCTGTCAATTATTCATCACTTAGGTAGACATAATTCAGCATTTTCACTTTAGGTATCTTACATATTGCAGAGACAACTGCAGAATATCAGTGAGGCTAAAAATAAGGAATAAATACTTAAGTTGGTTAAGTACAGTATTATAATTTTTCTAAATTCAAATTTGAAGCTATGCTATTTCTGTATTGTACAAAATTGAAATTATGTTGGTTATGAAACCAACAGATGCACATAATGTGCTGTGTTAGAGTTATCGTTATTGAAAAACAGTTTATTAATGTGTTCCAACTGTAGACAACACATGCCTTTTGGTGTTTTTAAGGTATCGGTCAGGTTGTTATTTTTTTCACAGATAAACCAAAATGGCTTACATCTGTATTCGTAACCACTTTTTATGTTTATTCAGCTTTTGCACCACTGCATTTTTTTTTCTTGTTTTATTTTTGTAGCTTTTTGATTTGGTGTACAGAGAAGAGACTCTGCTTAATGTCATAAAGAGTGTCACGCGGAATGGCCGCTCCATCATTCTAACTGCCGTCCTGGCGCTCATCCTCGTCTACCTGTTTTCCATTATTGGGTTCCTTTTCCTGAAGGACGACTTCACGATGGAGGTGGACCGGCTGAAAAACAGAACTCCTGTGACAGGTATTGCTGCTCCCGCTACAAGACCATTCTCATGGCAGATTTGACTCATACACAGCTTAGGAGAGTTACAAATGAGCACGAATGGAGGAGGTGTTTCCTTTCATTCCTTGGAAAACGTGTTCTGGTTCACTGAGAGCTCATGAATGTGAAGGGTTCTTCCGCCATCCGCTGTCAGTGGGTATAGGAAAATCGTGATTTAAGAAGCATCATGTGGGCTCCATCTCGGGGAGTAATTTCACCAGTGCTGACTCTATTCCGACACGGCCAGCAACGTCAGTGAGGGATAATGGCTTTGGGATTCTCTTCCTCCTTTTTCCCGTCTCCCCCAAGAACATCTAGCATCATTCATAACCATTATTCCATATATGTTTGCTCACAGTACGTTGTATTGATTATACTTAAAGAATTGAAAATAGTAAATGTTTTGATTTGGAAACCATCAGGTAGTAAGAAATTGGATATGGAAAAAATGCTCAGAATACTGTCATTAAGGAGCTGAGTTCATCAGTATGTGTTGTCACAATTTCTGGATGACGTTTATTTCTGTTGTCTGATTGGTTAAGCATCACCCATTTACACTTACTGTGATTCCTGGGGTGTGAGGGCTTATTCTTTCCATCTTACTTTGAATTTTTATTCATCATCTTTTCTAATGGTTTCTTCTTCCCCCATGCCTACCTTTTGTTGTTCAGGTTAAATTTCTTTGTTACTCTTTTTCCTCCTCTCGTGCTTTGCTGGATACAAATCATAGTTCTATACTTTGCTGCTTGTTTCTCTGGATGATTCTGTAGCCTATGAGAATGGAAACCACAAAATGACTTTCCCCTCAAGCCCTTACATTTAAAGGTATGATTTAATTAGTGGTGATTTATTAACAATATTCTTTCTTGCCTTTAACAAACATTTCTTGATTATTAAATTGATGACATTTGGTAGTATCTTTCTTAGGCTATGGGATAATTAAATGGTATACAGAGCTATTATTAAGTCTAAGTGATCAGAGCACAGAACAGGAACATCATCTCCATAGATTCGGCTGTTAAACTTGAGACCAAATTTACATGAAATATTTTGTCACTATCTTTCCTGTTCTCCCTTAAATGTTACTTTTTCCAGAGTTTTACAGGTGTAAATATTTGGAAGAAAAGGTCCTATCTATAAATAGCCTCCAAAACTCCACTTTTGCAAAATTATCTGTGACTCATACACTATCTATTCTCAAAAATCTTCAATTTTAATTATTTGTTATTTACTAGGCATGATCACATTGAGTTATTCAGTACAGGGTGAGTCTGAAGCTGAAGCATCATGATTCCTGAATCCAAAGGTGTCCCATAGTTATTGTTTTATGAATCTAGGAGTAAGTATTTTTGTGTTATTTTAAAAGGCAGAGTCATTATGAATATATTTTTCTTAGATATACAAAAATATCTTCTGTCTTTTTTCTTACAAAATGGGCAACATTAGACCTAAATTGTCAAGACCTTTATAAAAAATATGCATATTTATATAAAAAAACTGTTAAATAAGAGAAAGCATTCATAAATACTACCAAAGTCTTGATTATGAGAACATTTAACAAAATTAAACTCTTTGATTCTTCAAAGATTGAGAATTTTTGTTGCATTGGCTGAGAATGAATGTGATACTGTTCTCTGGGAAAAGCACATTTGCTTTCATAATATTTTTAATTTAATTTGTAATGCCATCTAGCATGTCAGTTGGTAAATAGCATTAAGTTTATTTTTTCAAGTATTGAACGCTATTGACTCCCAAAGTTGAGTGAAATTATCAAGAATAACATGGCTAGCAAGTGACATCTAGAGTGCAGAAGTCCGCAGTTGCTCAGGGAGTAGGAGGTAGTCATCGGAAAGCCAAGAGACGGGAGACCGGAGGGGAGGTTGAGAGTGCCAGAGCCCAATCGCAGTGCATCACAGGCGCCTTTGAGAGTGGAGGATGGATAATTTGCAAATGGCATTGGGAACTGAGGAAAATGCAGATCCTACCTCTGGGGACCAGGAAGGCGGCCACTTGACGGGGTTAAAAAGCCCAGGGAGCTGGAGGCAGTTTCTGTTGACAAGTAGAGATCACAGTGTTTCTCACATGTGTCCCTCCTTCCCCATTCTCAGTGCCGCCCTCTAGTTTCCCATCCCCGTTTCCTCTCACCCAGAAGACTGCAGGAACCTCCTGTGGCTCCCTCTTCTTCAGCCTGTTCTGCTTGATTCATTCATTCTAAGCACCGTTCTGATTGGGTGTCTCATTGACTCAAAAACTTCACTGGGATCTGCCCTGGCTTGGTTTCAAACATCAGTCTGGGAGCTCAGGTCACTCTGCTCCCATGTCTGTGCCTTTGCTGGCCTCTGCCTTTTGTCATACAAACTGCATCTGGGATTGCCCCCCCCCCCTTTCCGTATGTAAATCCTATGTCTCCTTCAGATTGATCCTTCCCCCAAAAGCCTTGTATTCTTTGTTTTCTTTCTAAAATTCACTTCTCTCTCCTAATGCACTGAATAACATTAACTGTGCTTCACTCCCACCACTCCAGTATCATCCTGTCTCTGCCCTTTGGTATTCCCTAGTTGTTAGGTCTGCAAGGCCTCCGCTAGGCGTCATCAGAGCCTCGCATGGATCAGAAAGTATAAAGTAAGGGAATGGCCACCTGGACACACTCAGAAACCCCATCGCTTGCTTTCTCTCTCTCTCTCTGACCACCAGAAACCCACTCCAGCACCAAATGATGTACCCACCCTTTCCCCCAAATTTGGCCCAGTGAGGGGGCAAGGAGTGATGGTGGCAAATGTGTGGCCTCCCTTCCCTGAGTGGGCTCCGTCTCTCTCAGCTCCAGGGCTATCAAGGCAAACAACCTAATCCTGTTGCCTCGTCCTTCTCCTGATCACGTGTCCTAACTCCAGCTCTCCCTTTTGCCATGTCTGCCCTCATCTCATCAAAGAATGGGGGTAACCTTGGTGTGGTATTGCTCTCATATGCACGTGAATATTCCTCACCACTTTGTATATAAAAATGAACTTACTCCTGTCCCTACAACTTACGGACTTTCCTTGATGACTTTGTTTGCAACATTGGTTTGAGAGGTAGGAACCTCTTTACTTTCTATTTGTTACTAAGAAAAGCAACAAAATGTTTTATTAAGTTTTGCTCACCCAGATAGGACGGTTACTATCTTCTGTTCCATTCTGGCCAAGGAAGAAGGTGGTACATGAGCAAACAGGTGGATCTCTGGGAACTAAGGAAGAAAAGAAAGATCCTGAGTAGGATCTGACAAAAGATTCTTACATCTTTAAACCCTGCTCCCCAAACCCCCAACTTCATTGTTAGAACTGCCGTGACAGGCAAGTCTCGACCTGCTATAGGGACTGACCAGTGGCTTGGAGCTCAGGGAACACCAACTGCTTTGGGGGAAGTGTGTTCCTGGCATCCCAGGTCTGATCCATGAATGCACTTGGCCATCAAAACATTGTTACACATGGTGGTTAAGGTCTACATTATTATTAATAAAGATATAAGAAGCTTATAGTGGATTGGCCGTGAACCTATTCTCTATTTATAAAATTGCTTCCATACACAAAACTGTGTTCAGAGTTCCAAACCAACTTACTAAAGAAGACTTCAGAAGCACAGCTACATTGGAGTGGTAGTGCCTTTGATTTATGTGCCTTTATAAACATATGTTCTTTGCTTGTCATTTGCATATTTGTCTCTATACCATATTCTGATTTGTGTGTTCTCAGGTAGTAACGAAGTTCCTACTATGACTTTAACTTCAACGATGGAAACATGTGAAAAGGACAGCTGCTCACCCACAATACCGGCTTCAAATACAGGTCTGTGAAAAGGGCCCCAGAACAGTACTAACTTGGTACTTTGCAGTAATGTTTTTTTGGCGGGGGAAATGTTATTACTGCTAAAGGAGTTGCTCTAAGAATTTCATGGTGGGTTGAAATAGAATCACGGCATTTAGGTAAAAGGACCCAAAAGTTTCAGCCTAGAGAAAGGATTCCTAGAGAAAGGATTTGCATCCCCACCCCATTCCTTATATTATTTCTATTCATGAGAATTTATCAGATTTACTCTGTGGGACTGCTGCTAAAAATACTGTAACTATATTGCAAACCCATGCCACATGGAGACCCTTCTAATTATACAGCCTTGAACAAAGAATCAGGAAATGCACGGGCTTAGAACTCAAAAGGCTTGGTGTAATCCTGGGCTTTCCACTTTCTAGCTGTCTGTCTTAGATACGTTATGCAAATTTCCTGGATCTCGTTCAGATGGTTTTCCCAGAGAGGGAGGGAGAGAGAGAGAGCAGACAGAGAGAATATGATACTTTCTCTGTTTCCAAAGGAGCAAACGGAACCGTGCTCATAAAAAGAATTTTTTAAACTCTAAATTGTTCTCAATGGTTTGGAAACTATGGCGTATGTGAAATTTAATGAGCTGTAGAAGGAATTAGTGATCTCTTTCCAGAAGCAGCAATGATTTAGAGAGTATATATCTTTAAATATTTCAAGAGTTTTATATATTAAGACGGAGTGGCTTTAGTCTGTGTTACATCTAGGAAGGGCAAAATTGGACTTGGGGAAGATGAGGGATGGAAAAGTAAATAAGGCCAGTGTAGGGCTGGAGTCCTCTGTTTCCATCTGGGAGCACATTCGTCTGATAGTAGTGAAAGGGTGGTCTTTCCCAAGCTGCCTTTTTCCTTGAGATGTTGGATTGCTGCACTAGGAAAAATGTATCATGCCTTCTACAAACAAAATCTTTCATGCTTTATGACCTAAAGGGAGAAATACATACATGCACATTCCATCCCAAAGTCCCAGCAGCCCTAAGAACTGAGAACAGCTGCCTCAAAGACTTCTTCCCCCACTAAGGCCTGGCTAGCCAGTGCAGGCTCCCATATGA
Organism: Lutra lutra; assembly: GCF_902655055.1. Lineage (NCBI taxonomy): Eukaryota > Metazoa > Chordata > Mammalia > Carnivora > Mustelidae > Lutra > Lutra lutra. The sequence continues at coordinate 76,180,386 of NC_062285.1, read as the reverse complement.
CAAACCAGCTCATTCCTTGCTTGTGTAGCTTTACTGTGCTCTGCAATTTCTACAATCCTGTTCCATGCATCCTCCACTTTAAACAGCTCCAATTTCTGCAGCCTTCCTCACACAGTCTAGCAGTGACTCTTGATGTCACACTCCAGGGCAAGAAGCTGAGTGGAGTTATCATATTCTGGATAGTGGAATTTGGAATCACACCATACCCTTTACCCATATGTGGCTGACTCGGCTAAAATGCCTTTCTTCCCTGGTTCAACTGTCAAGCCATAATTGCCTGTCCCGTACTCATGTAATTAGGAGTTTGGGATTTCAAATATAAAACGACGCATTCATTTTTATGTATTTCTGCCAAGTAAGAATCCAAGGCCATCCCAGCTTGTCCTGGGGATTGATGAGGGGTTTCTTGGACTAGGTGATCTCTAGGTTTCAAGCCACTTCCTGTTCTCACATGCCACGGGGTTCGTGGTATCTTCATGGATCCTGATTCTATGAAGCAATATGTTTACTCTCTCTGTGTCATCCTCGAGCTGATAAGCTACAGAACGGGAATTGGCAAAAACGACGGCCCACACGGAAATGTGACTTGCCACCTGTTTTTGTAGAGCCCTCTGGGTAAGACTAGTTGTAACCTTTTGAAAAAGTCTTTTCTTTAAGGAAAAAGATGCCATGGAGACTTATGTCACCCACAAAGCCTAAAACATTTCCTCTGTGGCTCATGAGAAAGGAAAATATTACCAGTCTCTGCTCTGGAAAATTTTCATTAAAGCTGCTAGGAATGTTGCACAGGACAGTGCTAAGGACAAATTCTTTAGCTTGTTACTAGAAATATGCTTTCAGACCGACATAGTCATGTTCCATGCAATTCTTCAGCCACAGAGATCTCTGTCTTAAATAAATGATCAGTTAGCCCATGCCTCTCCATCTTTAAAAAAAATCACGAGACTCCTCAGAGCTTCCTTGCCAAAGCCCAGATACACAGTGTCTGTCACATCTCCATTCTGAGGTTAGTGTGAACCCTTACTGGCTTCCCTTGATCCCACCTTCTTCCCACACTATCCTTTTAATGATCCATTTTGGTATATTGTCTTGGGGAACAGCATCTAGCTCATTTGTCAGCAGCTTGCTGAATCTGTCACAGTCTCAAATTCAGGTCTACACATGCTCCTCTCCTGTTATTATTTAGGATTTTAAAAAATACCACAGCAAAAACTTGGCTATCATTTTAGTAGCTGGGTAAAATTAAATAGCTCTTAGGATCCTTTGGCCACCTGGAAGTTCAGTTTTTTGTCTCCAGTACTTGTTATCTTCTTTTCAATTGGACACTCTTTTTCCTTAACAGAGTGTGAAAAATAATAGGTTTTAAAAAAATGTACTTTCTCCTTAGCGGGAATGTTCTAATAGCACAGTCCCGAAGATATTGTGACTGTGTTCCTGCCTTACTCTTCTATCTCTGAAAATTACCTTAGAATTATTTCCTTTGTATTAAAGCGAAGCGAGGTCACTGTCAGAGCCTCTTCTTCTGGAGTGAGATCTTTCCAGTCATATGTGGTGTGAGCATATCCCAGGATGTGGCAGCCTCACTCTGTGCAATCTTATAAATCTTAGGCTCTATACAACCATTTTTGCTAATCAGCCAGGCAGTCTGCTGTCATTGTTTTATGTGCTATTACTAATTTTGACAGTTTGACCTTAACATTTTAAAAAATGTTGGCCTGCCCCCATGCTGGGTGTTCAGGATATAGTATTGAGTAGACAAACATAGCCCTGAGGAACTTTATAAAATAGTAGGGTGGGGGGAGACACAAAAAGTTATAAAATGTGGTGAATACGACCAGCGGTGCTATGATCTATAATCACAAGAGAGCTTGGCTGTAGGCAGAGCAAACAGAAAGGCCTTTCTGAGGAGGGATTATTTATTTATTTATTTATTTTTTTAAGATTTTATTTATTTATTTGACAGAGAGAGATCACAAGTAGATGGAGAGGAAGGCAGAGAGAGAGAGAGAGAGAGAGAGGGAAGCAGGCTTCTTGGTGAGCAGAGAGCCCGATGTGGGACTCGATCCCAGGACCCTGAGATCATGACCTGAGCCGAAGGCAGCGGCTTAACCCACTGAGCCACCCAGGCGCCCCGAGGAGGGATTATTTAAACTGAGACTTAGAGCATGAGAAGGATGCAGTCACACCATTCCAGGCACAGGGACCAGCAGGAGTAAGGGCCCTGAGGCATGTCAAGGATAGATAGATACTATTAATTATCCTCACATTATGGGTAAAAACACCAAAGGACACAAACTTTAAGTAAGATCATATTGCTAGCAGAATAATCTAGATCTCTGATTCCAAGGCCTGTTCTCTAGTCTTCTAAGTCTTAGTGTCTTCTAGCTAAAGGATTAATCTCTGTACATTTTTTTCTTCCCTAACCAAAAATTAGATTGTTAAAATTCTGCCTATCAAATTGCCTTTCAACTAGAATGCTTGGGTGACTTTTCTGTATGCATGCTATCCTCTAAAGGCAATTCTTTAGACATAAATATTCTTAATTATGTATTTCTCAATGGGTGTTGATCCACTCCCCCTGGCCCTCCCTGCCATTCTCCCACCTCAAGACGTTTGAAGTCTGTTCGGATATTGGTTTATAACTCTGAATACAAACTCATAAAAGGTTTCTCATGAAAGCCTCTACAACACATTTCTCACCTGATTTATTACACAAGGAACAGAACTTCCCTTTTCTCTATGGACAGATGGGGATAATTCTTCCAGGCTTATTACCCCTGGAGCAGCATCTCCATGTTTTTAGGCTTCACCTGAGCTAGGAGTAGGGGAAGGCAGGTATGATTTTCTAGTAAATCTTCCAGAGAAGGAAGAAGAGGATAGTAGGGGAATGTCAGTGCTGGAGGTGTGGCAGGGACACTGTTGGGAGCCAGAGCTGATAACAGTGGCTTCACACCATCTGGGGTCATTTCTAAATCAGTGTTTTGAAACTACAGGAATGCCTGTTATTAATGTACCTACTCTTTCCTCTGTGCCCTTTTTTGCATTTGTTACAGTAAGTGGTAAAATTCATCTGACTGAGAATTCCACAGATTTGATCTTCTAGCCCTTGCCACCTTTAAATCTCGGCCACACATAGCATTTAACCGCAAAGGTAGAGGAAAAGCTAGAACCTGGTGTTTGTTGTGCAGCATGGGTCGCTTAGGTTTAAAAATAACTTGTCCATGTCTAAGACCAGAATTAAATTTTAATTTGCAAACCCTATTGTGCATTTGTGACGGCCCTTGGTTTGTTACCTTGTGGACAGCAGGTCCACATTACAAAAGGCCCAGACCCATACACAGGAGCAGAATAACAAGCCTTGTGGTGATTGGGAAGCCCAGCAGCTGGTCCCCGAGGAAGCTCCAGTGGATGCTGATAGGGTCACTGTCCCAGCAGCCGCACATTCATTCACAGGGTAACGGGCAACCAACTGTGGCAGAGAAAAAAAATAAAAAGAACTTTTATTTTATTTGCTGCAGACCTACTTGACTTCTTAGACAAATATAATCACTTATCAAAGAAAAACCAAAAAAAAAAAAAATTAAAAACAGACTTTCTACAAAAGTGAGGCCTGTTTTAAGGCAATTTACAAAATATCATTATGATTATTTTCTAAGTAAGGGTCATTTGTACAGAAGAGGGAGGAAGTGCACAGATTTCTCACATGTATGAGCAATTCAGATTTAATATGTTTTGGTATTTTACTTTAATAAAAAAGACTGATGAGTAGCTGAAACTGATCAGCCTTGATGCCGCTCTATGTTTTGGCTTCCCACAGGGTGCCCAGCATTTTAAATTTCTCTTTCTAGTTAACATTAAAAAAAAAAAAAAAAATTTCCATAATGAATCGATTAGAATTAAAGTTTAAAAGTAACAAACAAGAGGTTTTCAATTGCACTCAGACTTTCAGCTATATCTCAGTGGCCATCTGAGCCATCTGTTGTTTCTAAGAAATCATAAAAAAAAAAATGGGTACTTTAATTATTAAAGCAGAAAAATAGCATTATTAAATACTCTTATTCAAGCATGTCCAATACTCGAAAAAATGTATAGGCCAACACCTCAGATCACAGCCAACAGAATATATTTTATCCCTTTCTTTATATAAAACACTTTAATTTCTGTTATGAATTAAGGAGGGTACTTTATTTTACTAATACTCAATTGAAAATGAGGGTAATTTAGTCTCCTCTTGTTCAAGTATAAAGGTGGCTATGTTAGAACTTTAATTTTCCGTTAAGATTTTATAGTCATCTCTCAGTAATAATGATAATTATGACCCCTAGATTTGTTACCCTTATGTGCCAAATGATGTTCTAAGTTCGTTACATGTATTATATTTAGTTTTCAAAATGCATCCACATTGCACATCTATTTCCACTAATTCAATTCTTTCCTTTCGCCTGTACGCAAGCATGCACTCTCACTTCTTTTTTTTTTTTTTTTTTAAGATTTATTTAGAGAGAGAAAATCTCAAGCAGACTCTGCTGAGCGTAGAGCCTGGTGGGCAGGGCTCAGATCTCACAACCCCGAAATCGTGACCTGAGCGGAAACCAAGGGTCTTAATGCTCAAACCAACTGACCCATCCAGGCACACCCCTCTCACCCCTTTTAAAACCACCTGATTTGGGGGCGCCTGGGTGGCTCAGTGGGTTAAAGCCTCTGCCTTCAGCTCAGGTCATGATCCCAGGGTCCTGGGATCGAGCCCCACATCGGGCTCTCTGCTCAGCAGGGAGCCTGCTTCCTCCTCCTCTCTCTCTCTCTCTGCCTGCCTCTCTGCCTACTTGTGATGTCTGTCTGTCAAATAAATTTTTAAAAAAATCTAAAAAAAATAAATAAATAAAACCACCTGATTTCATCGTTACTGCCTTGCCACTATTTGCTAGCCCATTATTTGTTCTTGTACCTGAAACCTCCTTGCTTCCTCAGTTTGAACCACCTTCTGCACTCTTGTTACCCACCCACACAAACTGGTCTCCTCCTTTTCAGGACCAGAGTTTCAGATATAACAAGTGGCCTGAACTCTCTCCTTTTGCACCAACCGTCTTCTGTTTCACTATTGGCCATATTCCTGTCGTTTCCTGAAGACCTGAATCTTCACTCCAGACACCTTTTCTTGCTTCTCATGCGTTTTGACTCTTCCCGTAATGGTTACATTTTTTTTTTTTTTGGCATCTTCTCCATCTTTACATTATTTTCTTCCTGAATTTTGGATCACAGTACTCTCCTAGCTCTCTTGTGCTCTCTAGCTTTAAAAATGTTTTCTCACCTTCTCGTCCTCCAGTCATCTGGTATTCTTTCCTTGTCTTCATCACAGCACCTTGCACCCAGCTCCTCCTCCTCAGTTGCCCATATCTGTGGCCTCATGGGACCCTCCATTCCTGAGTCAGCTCTGGCCGGAAGCTCCAGCAGGATGTATAACACGGCCTTCTCCCTCAGGCCTAGCGTCCTGCTGGCTCCTGTTCATCTATCCTTTCCATTCTCATGGAATGGAAATGTGTGATGAGCCTGGTTGAGGCTCATCACACATTATGCCTCCTAGGTGGTCTTTGTACCTCCAGTCATTCTCTCCTCTTCCATTCACCTACTGTATCACCCCCAGATTACTCATCAGAAATCACTGCTTTGAATATTTCCTCTCCTACCCCCAACTCGAGATTTTCATGATGCTCCATTGCCTGCCAAAGAAAACCCAGATTCGCACAGATCTCCCAGTTTATCTCCCCAGCTTTATTTTCCACTCTTTTACATGCTGGCTTATTTGATATTCATCGTATAAGAAAAGAACTTGCTCGCTGCCCTACCATGGCAATGCCTCTCCACTGATGTTTTAATCCATTGACTACTCAAGACAAAAGTCAGAGTCTACATTAGAGGTACTCCCCACTCATTATCCCTAGTATTAAATGTTTTCTCTCTATTCTGATCTCTTTGCCCCACTTCTGTGGCTATAATCACATGTTAATTTGTCTTGTATTTAAGTAAATGTTTTATCTCATACTGTTTCATTAGCTAGATGACAAACCACCTTGCTCCTGTTTGAAGTTCTCCAGCGACTCCCCTTGGCTTTCAGGATCAAGTTCAAGCTCTTTAGCTGGGACTATGAGTCTCTCCATAATAAACAGCTCCCTCCCTGTTTCTCTTCTCACACTTGTCTGCAGGCACCAAAGGCCTAGTCATTTTAATGCACCTGCAGTTCCTCAAACGCCTTCGCTCATCCTCTTTTCTCTGCCTAGAATGTCTTACTTTGCTGATATTACTGGCCAGGCATGCGTCTCTTTCCACAGTCACCTCAGGCGCCACCTCCTTCAAGATCCTGTTCCTGATGTGCCCCCGTCCACGAGACACACACTGTCCTGGGTGCACAGTATCCTGGGATAGGGCATTGCTTTTGTTCAACAGCTGACCAAACTTCCCTAGGAAACCATAAATCTCCTAGGGGCTGCCACACTTCCCTCTTCCCACCTGTATACCTAGCACCTTGTCCTGGGTCTGTGGAGACGTGCGATTACGCAGGTTTGGCATGGGGAAGGCCAGCTGGTTATGTAGGTAGGTCTCCACAAGGTGGCATTTGCTTAGTTGAATTTACTATAACTCAGGGCCTGGCTTTTAGGCTGCAGGCCTGGGAACTTGGCTTAATGTATTGCAAGTAAATCCATCTCTGGACAACAGAGCCTTATTCACCAAACTCATGGAGACTCCTGTAGAAAACAAGCATGGCCGACACCCCGATTCTTACAGAGTGTGCTGACTGGTTGGTTGCTGTTACTGACCTGACCTGGGCATTTTCTCCCCCTGTGTACGTGCCACACGGAAAGTCTATACTCTCCTTTATATATTCATAGCCCATCTGTTTTAATTCTCAATGACTAATCACATGAATTGTGTGTGGATTTTACTAGCTCACCTGTTAACGAATGAGCAACCTCATTTTTAAATTCTCAGGGCAAGATGGAGGACTTTTGTGTGGCTTCTATGTGCTGACTAACCTGGCACATAATTAAGTCTTTAGTAAACATTTAGGTGATGTGACCAGGTAGTTGCTGATTGAATATATGAATGCAGATCCTGCCACTAGATATGAGATTGCTTTGACTGAACGTCTAACCATGGCTAAGTAGCATAAAGACCTATTCCCTATGACCTCTTCCCAAAAACCATATTTCTCTGTAAGAATGCCTTTAATTCTCTTATGTATTTTTTTTTAAGATTTTATTTATATTTGACAGAGAGAGAGAGAGCACAAGTAGTCAGAGCAGCAGGCACAGGGAGAGGGAGAGGGAAAGGCAGGCTCTCCACTGAGCAGGGAGCCAGATGTGGGGCTCAATCCCAGGACCCTGGGATCATGACCTGAGGCGAAGGCTGCTGCTCAACTGACTGAGCCACCCAGGTGCCCCTACGCATTTCTAACCAGCTTTCTTCATGTTCTTCCTAGCCACCACGTTAGAACGCACCTTCGGGTGTCGGGAGCCTAACTAGCATGTTGCAGAGTGAGCTTTCTCTGCCTGCCTTGTCTCCTCTGCTGTGCTGCCCCCACAAGCCTCACCTCTTCCCCATTTGTCCCTCCTCCAAAGGCACCTTTATTTCCTCTACTTTCTAAATCAGAATGTGCCTTGAGGCTCACCTCTAAGGTAAGTGTCTGCACAGCCTCGGCTGCTAGCTTTGATGCTGCAACTTCATGCTTGCCCATCTCTGACTTCCGCCCTCCTCTTGAGGTATATATTTATGTTTTAAAAAGAAACCGCTCTGAATAAAGTGAAAATATCAGGATCCTCCCATCCATGTGAAGTTAAAATAAAGTCAGTTCACAAGAGGAAAATCAGCCTCCTTTTTGTAACAAAGTACCAAACAGGCAGTTGGTCGTGGATCATGTAGACAAAATTAGACTGTTTCTTTTCTTTTCTTTTTTCCCCCCCTTTGGTTGTTTTCATATTTGCACCCATGGTTACACAATTCCAAAATTCGACACCACTACGGTTCTCTGACCTTGTAACGAGAAAAACACATTTCTACTCACTTACCAATTTTAGGAAATCCTGATTCTTTATTTTTTTTAAGATTTTACTTATTTTTTTATTTTAGAGAGAGAAGGTGTTTGCAAAGTGGGGGAGGAGCAGAGATCAAGGGAGTACGGGGTGGGGAACATCTCAACAGACTCTACACTGAATGCAGAGTCTGATGTGGGGCTCCATCTCATGACCCTGAGATCATGACCTGAGCCGAAACCAAGAGTTGGACACTCAACCAGCTGAGCCACCCAGGTGCCCTAGAAATCCCGATTCTCATATAATATGAACTTTTCACTATTTTAAATGACTGGGGAATTATTACCAAGTTTACCTATAAACCAAATAAGGGCAGGAATTTTTTTGTCACATTATATCTTTTCTGTCTCCTTGTTTCACCCTAAATATTTTCACATAAGTACATTCACATAAAATAAACTGTTCACATAAATATATTGTTCTTCTTGTCACTGCTCAATGCGCATCATTAAAAGAGCTTAGATGCTTAACCAAATGAGAGAATATCTGCCGTAAATTTTTAAGCACCTACCATGTGTTTGCTAATCTCTGTGCAATGTTTCACATATTCTAAATATAATCTTCTGAAGGGTTTCATCCTTAATTATACTCCCCATTTTACAGATGAGTATAGTGAGGTCAAGTGACTGCCCAAGTCTCAGTTATGGGACAGAGTAGAATTTGGAGCCACGCCCATCTGGCTTCCTTGTGCGTGCTCTTTTTCTTGCAGTATCTTTGCTTCCTGGGTGAGTGGACTGTCTTCCTGAGGTCTTACCACAATCTCCCTGCACTACAACAATGCACAGGGCAGACGAGCTTTCTTATATATTGTCCTTTCCGTTCTGCCATTTTTCACTCTTGGAAGAAAACAAATATTTCAAAATACTAGTGTGTGGGCTTCTCAGCCTGTGTCAGTCATGGGCTACAAGTCGAATATGTGTTATGTGCTTCAAAACATTGTGTCATGACACAGTTATAAAGGAATGGCTCTTTGGATGTAGACAGGAGCATATTTAAAACAGGAGTTTTCTGGGATGCCTGGGTGGCTCAGTTGGTTGGATGACTGCCTTCGGCTCAGGTCATGATCCCAGAGTCCCGGGATCAAGTCCCGCATCAGGTTCCCAGCTCCACGGGGAGTCTGCTTCTCTCTCTGACCTTCTCCTCACTCATGCTCTCTCTCACTGTCTCTCTCTCAAATAAATAAATGAAGTCTTTAAAAAAAAAAAAAAACAGGAGTTTTCTGCCTGGTTTAACTCGTGTGTTTTTACAGCTGATGAAGAGTATGAGGATGGAATTGAAAGGACATGTGACACTCTCCTCATGTGTATCGTCACTGTCCTGAACCAGGGCCTTCGGAATGGTGGCGGTGTGGGAGACGTTCTCAGGAGGCCATCGAAAGATGTAAGCTGGAGAAAAAAATATCTTTTCAAGGAGAACATAAGCATTCTTAAAATTTTCTTAACAACATCTACAGCACAATTTTGTTTGCTGTACCTCTGTGTGATTTGCTTTAAGTGTATAATGGTGGCCATTAAAAACCAATTAATTGTATACTAGAACTACACAGAAATAGCTCATGTCCTAAAAGATCAATGTCTGTTAGTAGGGTTATGAAAAGTTTCCAAGTTTGAACTTTGTATTATGTTACAGCTATGAGATCATGACTACCAACTTAGTAGAGGAGTTAATTGTGACATAAATAACAGGAAGTAGGCTGCCTCTTGTGTCTCAGGCTTCTCAGGAGTGAAGATTTACTCTTTGCCTCTGAATGGTAATAGCGGCCATTCTTTATCCTTGATGAATACAAAATTTGAACAAATTCTAACATGATTTCATATATTAAAATGACAAGGCTAAAAAATTTCTCATTTGCTGCAAAAGCTCAAACTCCAGGCAGAAGGCTTGAAAAATCCGAGTCCTGCGACAGGCCAGCTGTGGCTTATTGTCAGTCATCTAAGGGTTCCTCGTCTATGAAACGGCTGGATTGCAGCGTCTCTGATGTGTGTTTTTTAATACTGCCCTTCAGGTGGAAGTAAGCTAGAGCTGTCTGTACTTAACCCTATAAGGCCAAGAACAAAATCTACTCTAGAAATGGACGAAGCATTAGGTCCTTCTCAGCTCCAAACGGCTGACCTTGGGAATTTCTACTTGTCTACCGTTGGTGCGGCTTCTGGGATAGGGTCCCGATGTGCCAAAATGCATTAAGCAGAATGATATAGTACAGTGGTTTTTAATAAAACGTACGTTCCCCCATTGGTGGGAGGGGTATAAGTCCTGGAGAAGGGAAGGTGCTCTGGGAACAGATGTGAAGTGTATCTCACAACACTTAAAGGAAAGAAAATGAAGACAGAAAGTAGGTCTTATTTTTTCCAGCTCGGAGCACTATTTATATTCATTCAGTAAACAGACACTGAATGTATTCTCTCCTAGACCATGTGCCAAATCAGCGTACCTTGAAAATATGTATACATATATGTTCTTTAAAATTTTTATTTCAGGAGCCTTTGTTTGCTGCCCGAGTGGTGTATGACCTTCTTTTCTATTTCATTGTCATCATTATTGTCCTAAACTTGATTTTTGGTGTTATCATTGATACTTTTGCTGATCTCAGAAGTGAAAAACAGAAAAAAGAAGAGATTCTAAAGACAACCTGCTTCATCTGTGGTAAGTGGTCTCAAGGTACTAAAATAATGGGTGAAGAAACTGTCCAGGAGGAAGGAGGGGCTAGAGTGATTTTTATTTGTCATGCTTTGGGAAAAACAATTTCAAAATGAAAGCTGGACAAAAATTATGTAACCAAGCAGAAGACTAGGGTTCTCTGCTTCCAGAAATAGAGTGATATCCGAAAGTTATCTTGTCATCATTTCTGCGATTTGTATGATTCTCTGACTGTAGAATGTGTTGCAAAATTTCAAAAGGTTATACCAACTGGCAAACAGATTTTTAATCACAATAACATATTGATTAAATGACAGGATGATTTTTATTTTATTTTGTTGGATTATGAATCCACAGATGATTTTTCTAGCAGCTTGGACTTATGTTCACTGTACCTTCTCTCAGTTTTTCATCTCTCTCTCTCCCTCTCTCTCTCTCTCTCACACACACACACACACACACACACACACACACAGCATGCCCTCCTTCTCTTTCCCCATTGTTAGTTCTCAGACTCACCCAGCTCTCTACTTGTCCTCATCATTCCCTTCTGCTCTACCATCTTCTTAATATTCTTCAGCCCTTCGGTAGTCTCTGCAGCTGACCTAGCATTCTGGAGTTCTTCCCTCTCTTTGAATAATCACCAAGTCCAGGTTATTCTCACCATCTCTTTCACCACATTGAGCTGAAGAATCTTTTGTTTAAAGTCACATAACAAGCATAAGGGCTTCACTATAATATTATTCTACATAACTCAAATTGGACTTCAGTAAATCCCATTCTCTCTTGATTCCCCTTTTGTCAACTGTCTCATTCTCCTAATGGAGAATTCCTCCAACACTCAGACATGTACCCAGTACTAACCTGTAACAATGAACTGTATTCCAGTGAAACAAACATGAGTTGGACATGCCCTTCTTCAGAGTGTTCACAATCTATTGTGGAATACAAACACAGTTAAGTGTCATTGCTATCTAGTGTATTAAGAGACATGATAGAGAAGTTCGGAACCCCTTCAGGTTGTAGTGGGGACAGTCAGGAGAGGCTTTTAGGAGAGATGGTCACTGAATTGATGGTAAAGATGGAAGGTATCTAGTCATACTATATTGTGTAGAAGCAGGGTGCCTGAGTGGCTCAGTGGGTTAAGCATCTGCCTTTGACTCAGGTCATGATCCTGGGGTCTTGGGATCAAGCCCCACTTTGGGCTCCTCACTCAGTGGGGAGTCTGTTTCTCCCTCTGCCCTTCCCCCTGCTCATGCTCTCTCTCTCTCTCACATAAATAAATCAAATTTTAAAAATAAAATAAAATAAAATAAAGTGGGTAGAAGCAGAGGGACCATCCTAAGAACAGGCATGAAGAGAAGAACAGCACAATGGGAGTCCTCAGTTCCTATAAGGAGCTCAGTGTTGCTGGAACATGAATTTCAGTGCAGTCTGTGCCCCGAGAAGAGGGTCACCAGGACATGGCCTTTTATGTTAAAATAACTTGGACTTTGTCCTGTAGACTTACAGAGGAGCTGAACCATTAAAGAATTTAAGTAGAGGAGTACAGGATCTAATTTTTGTTTTAGAGCAATGGGGCTGGTTGTTTGACGGGGGATATAGTCCAGGTGAAAGGTAATAAAACTTTGCTGCGGGAAAGTTAGGGTGGCAGTATTAAGGGTAGTGGACAGGGTCGTGAAATATTTAGAGACAGAGTTTTAAAAAACCTCAGTGGTTAGGAATGAATAGGTTAGGAATGAATATGAAAGGTAGTGGTGTGTGGGGGTGGGTGGTAGTACCAACAGTTGAGTTTGAGAAGAAAAGAAGAAGAAAAAATTTGGAGAGGAATCTGCTGAGCTTGACTTTGGAAATACTGAACTTGCAGCGTGTACTCAACATCCCAGTGGGCCACACCCAGTACAGAGGTCTGAGCCCCAAAGAATGAGTCTACACTAGAGAGAGTAACTGGGGAATCCTCCGTCTGTGTGTGGTAGCAAAAGCCAGAGCATGGGGAAAGACATCAGAGAGGCATGGGAAAATGATGGGGTTTAGAGCGGGAAATATCAGTGTTGAGAGAATGAGGGTCACCCACGCGCGCGCGCGCACACACACGCAAAACACACAGATCTTCAGTCAGCGTGGTGTGAGGAGAACCAAGAATGTGTGTCACGTGGATATGAGGGGAGGACACAGCCTTGGGAAGAAGGTGATTGGTTATCAACTATTTCAAAGCAGAGAAGGCCAGTAACACATTATGCCAAATAGAGCCTTTGGATTTCTCATTCAGGTGATTCAGGATAAAGATGGAGTCCTTTCCATGAGGATAAGTTGCACAACATTGGGGGAGACTTACTGGAAGGAAATGAGGCAGACAAAAAGAGTCTTTATTTATAGGTGTAGACTAGATGGAAGGAAGCAAGAATGAGATGGAGCCAAGGAAGATATCACACAATAATTTAGGGATTTGAGAAAGAAAGGCTTTGGATGGAAGACTGAGTTCTGTGGAGGAAAAGAGGTGCTGCCCTTGAAAATCTTTCTATGTGTCCCATGGTCTTGCTTTTACAGCGCTTCCTCTAAGTCCTTCACTTCATGATCATAGTGACTATTATGTCAGTGCACAACTTTGGAAGAAGGGGTTCTTTGGGAGAATGTATAGTTAGATGTGAGCCTCATTTGAGGCCATGATCCTGCCTCCCATAGTCTAACAAGAAGATGAAAAGCAAAGCAAGCCCAACACTTAGGTACCATTCCTGCTCCTCTAGGCTTTCCCTTTGCTGTCAAAATTCTCCTTGGCTTTTCCCAGTTACTAAAAAAAAAAAACAAACCCAAAAAACCCTATAACCTGTAAATTCCTTAAAACATCACAGTAACCCTCATCACCATACTGAATGTTTTTCTCAGCTCTCCCCATTAGTTTTCTGCTGACCTTTTCTTTTGCCTTGGATTGCCCATTCTCTCATTCCATCACAAGCCTTCTTCCCACCACTGGATAAGTGGTCCGGATTTTATTATTGCCAAATGTGCAACCACAGGTCCAGCCTCTCTCCAGGCTTTTGTCCTTTGTTTTCAGTTGTTGACTGACGCCTATACAGGCATAACTTTTGGCAGCCAAATCTACCATGTCTAAAAACCAGTGCATCTTCTATCTTCCTCCTCTGACCTTCCAATTTATTCTGACCTCCACATTGCCGTTTATGATATCCCACTGGGCCTTCAGTTTTCTGGGCTCGGAGGTTCTCCATCATTTTTAGCAACTTCTTTTTCTAATTCCAGGTGCACTAGTTACCATCTGCTAATGAATCTGTGTTCCCAATCTCACTCACTTCCTTCCACATATCCCACAGCCACACCTTGGTTTTTCAGGCTCACCTTGGCTCACACCCCAAAATGTTCTGCTCAATGCTGCCAAACTAATTTTTCCAGTTTGAATTCATCACTTCCTTATTCAAAAGTCTATCAATAGCATTGCACAGTCTGTAACTCTAAAATTCCAAATTTCCTGGCACATAAGGTACTCCATAGTCAAGCTCCCTTTTTGCCCACCTTTTCACCCAATGTTCCCCTGTTTATAGATCAACATCCAGCCCAACTGCATGACTCATCTTCAACTTAGAGACTCTCCATGTGTTCTCAGTTATGGTGTTTCCATTTGGAATGCCCAAACTCCTAAGCTATTGAACTCCAACCCTCTCTCTAAGGCCAGCTCTAATGCCATTATTCCATGAAGCCTTCTCAGATTCCATTTACCAGCAGCAAACATGTCACAGCTTCTAAACTGCTGACATCATACTTAGCAGTATGGCACCATACTTATTTTTTGTTGTCTTACCTCTGTCTGATGGTATACACCATCACTTCTTAAAAAGGGCGTGGACTTCATGGTTAAGTAAACACACTGGTTCCATATCCTGGATATTTGATCTTGGCCAAGTTTCCTTTTCACCTTGAACTATTGTTCCCTCATCTGAAAAATGGAGAATATAATGCCATCTTCTGCGGTTTGAGTGAGTATAATTGAGATCATGTGCCTCAAAATTCCTATCTCAATGCTTAGCTGAGTAAGCTCTCAATGCACATTAATTTCCCTTCTTTAAGAGATCCATGTCATATTTATTTTTATGCTTCCATAGTATGTATTGAGGACTATTCATAAATATTTGCTTAGTGAATGACTATTCAATAAATCAGCCTAAATTAACATTGTCTCTATATTTATGTACCTTATAACCTATAAAAGGAAGATAAAGTGGTTAAGTACTAAATTGATATATACTGCAGACAAGAAAACTAGGTGTACCAATTCCAAGTTATTTTAAATTTTGTCACCTTCAGGGTGTTTCGGTAGCTTACACGTTATCACAGAGATATAGGGTGATAAATCAGGAGGCTTAAGGAGGAGATATTAGATCAACATGGTCTATTTTCCAGAAGCTTCACATTTATTCAAAAATTTGAGAGGACATTTAAGTCATTTAATCTCAGAGTTAATTTTAATAGTATTTTTTTACATTAGAACAAATAGTATGCTACGAAGTAAAATAAAGTTTTTTAAAAGTAAAACAAATTTAATGTGAACATCTAAAATAAAACAGGATTAAAAAAAAAAAACAAACTGAAAAGTATTCCCAGGCACTTATAACTGCTAACCCCTGTGACCTCAGCAACATAAAGTTTCTCTACTCTCTGCCCTCAAAGGACCTTCAGCAGAAATATGTGAGAAGCATTATCATAATGTGTATCTAGATATGCATGCGTTCCTGGAATTGTTTACCATGTATAAGATCTAATACATACCATATACGTTAAAAGAGCTTAATTACAAGAATGATTTAGACAGTTGGGATATTTGGGGGTTGTACTAGTAGGCTATAGAAAAGTTGTGATCAATTGATAAACGGTTCTTGTAAGAACTGGGTGTTAAGCTGTGATCCAAAGAGGGGCATCTTACCAAACAACAGAGGAGAGAATCTCCACAGTAGGAGAGAATTGGCTCCAGTAGCACACGTACCAAGTGACACCCATAGTAGCAGCGGAGGGGGAGGTAGATTCTGTGACAGGCAATGAGAGCAGATGGGATGTTCCTAGCCTTGAAGGCAATGACCAGATGTTTCAGAGTTATGACTCAGAAAACAATTGCTAGTGATCCAGAAGGCAACCATGATAGGGTGATGATTAGCAGATTACAGAGCTGAAGCAGTAAGCAGAGGAACAAATTGGCACCGGTGTCCATATTAATTATTAATTTTGAGTTACCAGAGGCTGAAGGTCCAACCAGAAGGAGATGTTGACAGACCAGTGTGACAAAATACCAAAATGGAGAAAGGATTGATGGTAGTCAGGTGCCTCGAATGAAAGATCTTTCTAGGTGATTTAATAGGAGATAAAGACTATATGTCAGAGAGAGGCAATGTGTTCTTCTCTTAGTATATTAGTTCTTTATCTGTACTTGTGCCTTAAGGCCATTTATACATTAATTTGTTCAACAGTTACTTACTAAGTATCTACTAAGTGTCAGTAGAACTATTCTACTGGCACTTAGTTCTACTAAGTTTTGTTCTTAGTTCTACTAAGTTTTGTTCTACTGCGGTGAACAAAAAAGGACAAAATTTATTGCCATCATGGAGCTCATTTTTCAGCACACATGCAATGTGTGATGCTAAGGGCTATGCAGAAAAACAGAACTGAGAAAAGGTATGGGGATACCTGGGTGATGGGTGGATGTGTGCCCTCACCTTAGTCAGACTGTGTGGGAAACACAACATAGGTACAGGATTATTTTTTCTGAAACCTTTGTGTTGAACACATGGAGTTCCTCTTATTCTTCCTTTCTTTCTATCTTATCATCTCCTCCAATACCCTGGCTTTCATTGTTTATTTTATGTCACTTATCCTTGAATTAGTATATTTATACCTTGACATCTCTGTTTAAGAGATTTTTAGCTTCAGATCTAACAGCCCAACACTGGTTGTTCTATAGGCATCAGAAATTCAGCACTTCCCCAATCAAATGTATCTTCCCTCCAAAGTCTCTTCCTTCTTTTTTGTTTTCCCTTGCTGTACTGATATTACCATAAATTCAGTCATTCAGGTCAGGAACTTTAGGGTCATTCTTGATTCCTCCTAAATCTGTCCCTCTAATTGGACATCAAGCCGTCTTAAATTTTCATCCAAAAACTTCTCTTCAATCTCTCCCTCTTATTCTTTTTTTTTCAATTATTCTATCAATGTTAGTTGAATGCCTACTGTTTTCCCAATACTAAGCCAGTGGCTAATACAAAAATAGATCAGACAGTAAAGTGTAGAGGCTACACTAGAAATAGATAAATTTTCATAGCAAAGTGTTATAGGCACAGGGAAGATCCACCAACTGTTTGTGTTTGTGCAAGTCAGTGGTAGTTGAGCTGGGTCTTGAGGAAGGAGTACCTGTGAGGCAGGAAAGAGAGGAGGTAGAGACATAGAATTTTCCAATCCATTCAGAGTTTAGAGAATGGTGAGAAAGTCCCAGTCCTTCTAAGAAATGTGTACAGAGTAGATTGTCAGAGTATGAATTCAAGGATGACTTTAAGTTCCCTGGTTGACAAGGACTTCCTTAAAAGAGGTGAAGAAGAGCTAAAGAAACAAATTTTTGATGAGCTGAGTTTGACATACTCATAAGTGAGCCAGGGGGATTTACCCAGAAGACAGCTAGAAATAGAAACAAGTTGAGAAGAAAGGTCAGTGTTGGGGCTGCCTCACCAGCACAATGATGGTTGAAACCATGGGAATGGCCAACAAAACTTAGAGAGCAAGAACCAGTGGAGATGAAAGACAACCAGTTCCCTGCCTTTATACCCCCCACTCCTCTAGTCCCCTGGTCTCCTCACTCTCAGCCTCTACTCCCAGTCTTCTTCTAAATCCCACCACAGGAAGTTACCTGAAGCACCGCTCTGAACGGGTTAGTCTCCACTCAGAGGCCTTCAAGATAAAGTGCAATCTCCATAGCTTTGCATTTAAAGCTCTTCACAGTTAAAAATAAAAATAAAAATAAAAATAAAAAACTCTTCATAATTTGTGCCAAATGTATCATGACATCTTCATTTCCAAGTGTTCCCTTTGGAGGAATTGACGCCCCCCCCCCCCCGTCTCCCCCCAAACAGGTCATCCACTTTCATCTGTAGCTTTGCCCTGCCATTGCCTTTGCCCAGAAGGCCAAAGAACATGGCTTTAGAGCTAGAAATGTTTTTGTTTAAATACCGACTGACTTCTCCACTAACAAGAGGTGTTAATTTGTGCAATTTATTGAATTCCTCTGAATCTCTTTCCTCATATACTGAAAGGTCAGATTGGATTATTGTAATTATAAGAGCCTATTTAAACATCTTTATGTTGTTGTTGGCACAGATAGGTGCTCAATAAAAATTAGCTAGCTTTTATTACCATTCATCTCTTTTCCACTTGCCATTATCCTGTTTCAAGGCTAGACACTTAAAGCTTTACACCTCTTTTAAACCTTTTAAAATGTACCTCGTCACAATTCATATTGTCCTCCTCTGTTTCCTTGGCAGTTTATACCACTTCAGGATATAATGCAAGCTGTGTGTTTCCTTTACCATATGACAGATTACCTGATAGTAGACACATTATTTTATAGCCCTATGTGCCTTGCAATAGGAATGTAATTGTTTGAACTGAGTTCTGGAAATATCTACTTTAACATTCTCTCTCTCCCTCTTTTTAAATAGTTTAACCTCTTGAGGAGCTGCCAAAATTGTTTTCTAAAGTAGCTGCCCTCTTTTACATTCCCACTGGCAGGGTATGAGGGCTCCAATCCCTCCACAGCATCACCAAGATTTGTTATTAATCTGTATTTGATTATAGTCACCCAAGTGGAATAACATTTTATTAGTGAAATATTCTTAATTCATTCCATAAATACTGTATTCAGGGCTGACTGTGAACCAGACACCCATGTTAGCTATTAGGACCAGTGGTGGAAAAAAGAGACAAATGTATCTGCTCCTGGACACACAATAAATAATAAACACAGAAAGTTCTTCTCTAAGCTCTTGGATAAAATGGCGTTCCTTTCTTCTGATTAGCAGGCAGGCTTCTCACACCGTCATGTTTACTTTTTTATCTTAGACACATAGTCCAGTTTAATGGAACGATGATATGGCCATGTTCATTCTGTTAGGAGGTGATAAGCACTCTAGGAAAAAGAGCATAAAGGAGAAAGAGTGATTGAGGCTGCTGGCAAAAGGGAAGGGGCAGGTTGTAGGACTAAATAGGGTGGTCAAGTTAAGCCACAGGGAGGTGAGATTTGAGCAAAAGCTTGAAGGTGAACAAGTCAGTCAGCGAGACACCAGAGAGAAGTGCACTGTGGGCAGAAGTGACCAGTCCCAAGGCCCTGAAGCAGGAGTCTGCATGCGAGAAGCAAGGAGGCCAGTAGGGGAGTTGGCAAGGGAGAGGAGAGTAAGAGACAAGGTCAGAGAGGCTATAGGGCCAACTCACTTTGACTTTAGCAAACAGATATTACATGGGACCCACTTAGACTCAACAATTGGTCATTATTCATCTGAACTTCAAACTTAACTTGGCATCACCTGAGCACCTGTATTTTATCTGGCAACCCTACTCAGAGGCCATCGTAAGGCCTTTGACCCTTACTCTGAGTTGGTGGAGAACCACTGCAGGGTTCGGAACAGAGGGGAGACACCATCCTGCTTCGGGTTTTGAAGTTTCTCAGTGGCCGCTGTGTTGAGTATAGGCTTCAGAGAGTTAAAGTGGAAACAGGGAGGCCTGGAAGGCCATCACAGTAGCCCAGGTGAGAGATGATAAGGGCTCAGATGAGAGCCGCAGCTGTGGAGGTGAGAAGAAGGGACCAGATTCCTGGTATCTGCTGGAGGCAGAGCCAAAAGGATTTCAACATGAATTGGATATGGGTGAGAGAAAGAGAGCATCCAAGGATGACTTCTCGGGGTTTGGCTTGAACAACTGGAAGACTAGAGTTGCCGTGGAATGAAGAGGAGGACTGTGGGTGGAGCAGTTTTGGGGAAGAGTATGGATTTTATTTGGGCCATGCTGAGCTGATGATGGGTCAAATGAGATGAGGCATCACCATCAGCCAGCGAATTTTATGGTATTTTCCATTAAAATAGCCAATAATGTAATTTAAAAGGTGGCCCTTCCAATAGGGACAGATTTTTTTCTTTTTACTTATTGTACTTTGTATCTTGTTATTTAAAGCGTCTTCTTTGTTCCTGAATGGCTTTTTAAAAAATATGCTTAGGAGGGGCGCCTGGGTGGCTCAGTGGGTTAGGCCTCTGTCTTCAGCTCAGGTCATGATCCCAGGGTCCTGGGATCGAGCCCCACATGGGGCTCTCTGCAGGGAGCCTGCTCCCCACTGCCCGCCTGCTTCTCTGCCTACTTGTGATCTCTGTCAAATAAATAAAATCTTTTTTAAAAATATGCTTAGGAAAGAATAGCTGGGATTGGAATTCAATTTCCTAGTTTCTTCTCCAGTATCTGAACTGCAAAACCAGACTGTATCCCAACACCCCATTTTACTTGGCAATCAAATTCACTTTTCCATAGATGTTTTTCTCCATCTTCATTCATTTTCTTTCATCCACTCTTCAACCCTTGAAAGAAAAGAATCTTACTATGCAGAACCTCTCCTCGGTGTCCTTCCAGCAGCTGAAAATCTGCCATGGATATTGAACAGACCATCCCCTCCTTAAAATGCCAGGAATACAGTGGTCTAAAAGGCTGGAGCCCTTACTCCCTAGGAGCAAAGATCACTGTGGACATTGGCTTGCCCTTCACTGATTACAAGTGGTTTTCAAGATGACTCTCTCTGCTGCCTCTCCTCTTTTTACCCAAGTTCCTGGATAAAATAACATTTTTTTTCCTGTCCTGATTAGCAAGTGTGCCTTTTATTGCATGATCATTTTTACTTCTTTTTCTTAGACTTGTGGTCCAGTTTAATTGGACAGTGTTGACATGGCCATATTTAAAATTATCTGCAAATTTTACAACTGTAACAGGACCGTGCATCTCCAAGGATCCATTGGATGGGGGGTGGAGGGGTGGGAGAACATTACTTTGGAAGCAATCTACAAGCTCTGGCCTTTTTTCTGGAGGTCTTGTGTCCTATGCTGTTTTGGATCATGACATTCTAAATCAGTACACTCGCGGAAAGCCTTTATTCACAGAATTGTGATGTCTTGTTTTTACACTAAGAAGTAGGTGCTGATGAACTGACAGATTACATACGTTGTGCTTTCTGTGTTTTGCAGGACTTGAGAGAGACAAGTTTGATAATAAAACGGTTTCATTTGAGGAGCACATCAAGTCAGAACACAATATGTGGCATTATTTGTACTTCCTCGTCCTGGTGAAGGTTAAAGACCCAACTGAATACACTGGACCTGAAAGTTACGTGGCTCAGATGATCGTGGTAAGTGATGAGAGTGTTTGAACCTATGACTACGTTGCCTGTGTGTGTTCTCCCCTTCTGTACACTCCCCTTCTCCTAAAACATAGACGTTCTCCTAGTCATTTTGTTAACTTCTAAACAGGACTGTCAGTCACTGAAGAACCTTCATGCTGCCTAAATCACTGGACTTCTTGGTTATCGAAACCAAATTGAAGTCTCAAGTGCACAGAGGATATTTACTGAAGAATTCCCTGGCAACACCTCAGTCCCAACTCTCATCTTCTGACCTCACGTCATTGCTTGTGTCTCAGTTCTCCAAATCTAGAAGTTTCCCATTGTCAAATGGGAACAGAAGAGTCATACTCTAAGAAATTCCTTGTATTTCAGAAATCAGGAGTTTAAGAAATTGAACCATGTTTGGGAAGAGCGTAGTGTTTGGTCTCAGTGGGATAACACTGGCGTTGTGTCTACATGTAGTTTGGGCTGTTGCTGACGATTGGCACTGATTCTGCCATACCTACTTGCTTCTAACTCCTTAGTAAGAACAGTTGCAGAGGCTGTGGTTGTCTATGACTTGGCCTTTCTTCTGTTTTACAGAAGATTAAAATTAAGTGGCTTAAAGAGAAGTCAGAGTTACGTTAGTGTGTCATGATGCACTTTTAGTGAGTATTGATGCGTCTGAAATCAATGCCTATATTCTTACAATAAACACGCTGTATGTTGGACTTTCTTTCTCAAAACCCTTCTTACAAAACTATTTGAGAGTGAAGCTTTAGAAGAGGCAAGATCCTCCTTGCAGCCTGGTCCCGGGGTAGCATGTAGTCAGCACCAATGCTGAAGCTTTGGGAGAGCCAGATGATGGTAGCTGTGGGTCCTTCCTTCTGGAAGCTGGACATGCCTGTAGGAAGACATAAACTACAGAGGGAGCAACCAAAGACTATGTTTGGCAGGTAACATATTAGTAAGAGCAAGTTAACATTGCAGTAATGTATCTCATCTGACAATATTTATGTGTCACAGGAGAGCTACATGTAAATTGAATTTTTATTGCTAAGGATTTTTCATGTTTTTTTTTTCTTTTTGACTTACGTCCATTGTAAGTTTTTTTTTTTAAGATTTTATTTATTTATTTATTTATTTATTTATTTATTAGAGAGAGAGAGAGAGAGATCACAAGTAGGCAGAGAGGCAGGCAGAGAAAGAGGGGAAGCAGGCTCTCTGCTGAGCAGAGAGCCTGATGCGGAGCTCAATCCCCTGACCCCAAGAACATAACCTGAGCCAAAGGCAGAGTATTAATGCACTGAGCCTCCCAGGTGCCCCTATAAGTTTTCTGTGTGCACGGAAGTTTGCATCCTACCATGAAGTTGTCGTTCTTTATGGGACAGTGGGCAGAACTTAATATTGTTTCTCCCCCCCCCCCATGTTTCCTTTTCTGCCCTCTCTCCCATCTACATTAGGAAAAAAGGTAATCGGTTTGAAGATAGGCATTCATTGCCATTATTTAGACATTCTTGATCTCAAGATGCCCAAGGACCATCTTTGTGACATAGTTTGCATCTGCTTGCTGGGGAAAAACACGTAGAATGTTATGTTTAAAATGTTTAACCTCATATTGCTGTATTTTATCAAAGTTTGAGTCAATTGAATGAGTACATATTTACTGGGCATCTGTTGCATCCCTTGGACTTAAAGATTTTGGGAAAACACTGAGGAGTCCGGCACATTCCCTCTCTGCCAAGGAATTTGGAGTTTAATAAGAGGGAGAGGAGAAATACAAGCCAAAAGTAGAATAGGCGAAATTCCGCAAGAGTGGAACAAATGAAAATCTGTGAAGGCTTAAGGATCCAGAGTGACATCCAGCTGAGAGGTGGTGGAAGGGAAATGCTGTGTGTGGGGTGGTGGTGGGTGTTAGGGGCAGTATATCATACAGGGTAGGATTTGTGTAGATTGGGGCTGTCTGTTGGATTAAGACTGATTTCCAGTACGAGGGAGCAGCCCGAACAAAGGCATAGAGACAGAACGCTCAGACACCCAGGGGGCATTGGTGCAGTTTCACTGATATATAGTCCACTTGTAAAGAAGCTCTGGGACATAGGATAGAGAAAATAGGTTGGACTTTTGGTGGTAAGTGTCAGTTTGGGTTATCATTTCATCAGGAATGGGAAGCCACTGAAGGATTTCACTGTGGGAATGATGTGGCCTAGGACAGTAGTCAGGCCATGGTGTGTAGGCTGGTTGGGAGAGGGGAAAGATGAAATCAGAGGTGGTATTTGGCAGTTGATGAGATGAGGGGTAGGGAGGATCAGGAGAGGCAGTAGACTACGAGATGAGGCCAAGACACCTGACGTTGTGAGCCTGGTCATTGGGAGAAAGGTGTTGTATCAGTTGCAGAAGGTCTTCTGCAAGAGGAAAGGCTGGTCAGAGAAGAACACTTGTTGATTTCAAAATGAGTCTAGAAGCTGAGTCATAAATCAGGAGGGTCAGGGTAGTGACAACACTACAAGCCTTTGAGCCTGGAAGATCTGGGCTCAGACCTTAGCTCTGTCACTTACTTGCTGTGTGGTCTGGGATATCTTGGGTCAGTCTTTGAACCTATTAGGGCCTCTGCCTCCTCATCCAAAGAGAAGATTGGTGTGAGATAAGTGAGATGATCCTTTAAATGTGGATAGCACAGTGGAGGTGCTCAGGAACTGACAGTTTTCACTGTGACTGTCTACATGAAGTGACAGTTGAACCCATCAGATTAGGAAGATAGGGGAGAAGAGAGCATGTGTAAAGAGAAAGGAAGAGAAAGCCCAAGACAGAACCTGGGGGATCCCCCATTCAGGAAAAAGAAGAAAGACAAGTAAAAGAAGTAGAAAGGAAGACATTAAAGAGGCAGAAGGGAACCAGGATTTGGAGTGTGTCAAAAGCCAAGAGATGAGCCTCGCAATGTCAGAGTTTCGACAGCATTAATTGCTGCAGAGAGGGCATGAAGAAGAGACTGGTTAAACAGAGCCTTTGGGTTTTGTAATAAGGAAATCACCAGGTGGCTTTTACCACAGGACACATCTTTCACCTTAGCATGAAAACCAGCCTTTGGCCGAGCACTTGTGCTTGAAATTTTAAGGATCCATGTCATTCCATGTTTCTCCCCTTTCTATGCCGTCAGCTCTCTCCAGAACCGTGACAGGAGGGAGGAGCCCTCACCAGCTTATTCCAATATAAACTGTCTCATTGTCATCCAAGCAGGGCATGGCCAAGACAGCAGGCACCGTTTCTGAATTTCAATGGCCAGGAGAAGGAAGAGTGAAATTATTAAGCTCAGGATGGATGGAAACAAAAAGTCATTTACACAGAAGAGTGCTCACTTACTGCAAGAGCCTTTTTGGGAACATTTCAAAAAGTCTGTAGCTAATGAATCCAAATTAGAAAATCTGTTACTCCAAGCTCTGTGGAGATTATGGCCTTAAGTCCTGATCCTCTGGGAGGAAGAGAGAGAGAGGAGGAGAGAAAGGGATTGGGATTTTAAAGCATAGAGCAAGTTGAAGCAAGTCAGTTCAAAGACTAGGTATTTTCTCTCTCCAGCCCAGAGGCAACTACTCTCAACAGTTTGGAAAGAAACCTTACAGACATTTCCTTACCACTTTTATTTTTGCTCCTTAAAAATAGCTTCATTTACCAAGTTGATTTAAGTGCTTGTTTATCAGTAGAGCTTTGAAAGCAGCTTTAAATTCCTCATAATTGATGTACCTTTTAGCCTAAAGGATTTATGCAAAAGAAAATGAGGAAGTTCCTCATATTCATAAAACAACTCATCTGAATTCCACTACCCTGTTTAAGTGCAGCTGATTTGTACTTCGAGACCCTTAGGAAGAGCTTCCTGCCTTATGCTGGCATGAGGAAAAGGAGCAGATAACAAGTTTGGGGCATGTTTTTCTCCTCAGTGTGTTTTTCCACCTCTAGTGCTTCACTTGATTACTAGGTCAATAAGGAGTATTTGTATCCATATGCATTGAATCATACATTGTAAATAAATTGATTTCTGGAGGTTAGAATCTAAGGAAATATACTCGTGCCTCCACATCCATCCAGTAATAGGATCATGACTCTGAAATGTGAAGAGAAATTGAAATCTTCCTTCCCGTGCCTTCAGAAGCTCAGCTAAGCTGGTTGAGTATCAGCCACTGTCCAAGTACCTGAATGAATACAGAGCTACTTCTGGGATATTGTGAGGGGAGATGTGAGTTGATCAAGGCGTTTGGGGAATATGTTTTCCCCTGGCAAGCGAACCCTCATTTTTGATAAGAGAATTGATATTTTGAGCTTGTATTTATTGGGAACAGAAAATGAGAAAGGAAAAGGAAGGCCCATGCTGGACAGGAAAAATCATGAGAGGGAATCCAATAAGCTGGAAGAAAGGGTATAAAAGGATAAATCTTCTAGCCTGTACTAGTAATGGCTTTTGAGCATCACTAAGCCCTTTTGCTTCTCCCATTACCCAAAGGATGATGACTGGGAAGGAAAAAAACAAAATTGAGATCATTAGAAAAAAATGCCCAAGGCTTTTAGATGTTTCTCTAACATTTTGAGGATATTTTCAGATTTTCAGTTTTCATTTGCTATGATAGGGTTGGGGCCATTGGGGATATTTATGACTTAATTTGGTGAACAGCAGGATCAAAACAAGAGGTGCCCATAAGAGAGGTATTGTGCCCGTTCAGAGACCTGTCACCTTCCCTGTGTGCTCCGCTGTGCTAGGCTGTCACCGAGACTCTGGCTGGCCATGCCACCCCTGCCCCCTCCAAGGACCATCGGTTTCTGAGGCTCACTTCCTCATTTTAGTACAGGGTTCTTTTAAGCTCTTCTATTTACCCAACTCCTGTCCGGTGTCCTGCTATCATGGTGATGTCTGCTAGGACAATTTAACTCATGCTTTGGTTAACATAATAATCATCTTGACACAAAAAAAGAGTTGTGAGTTTCTTGAAGGCCATAACCAGGAACAGCACAGCCCTTTGTTCTTTGTAATGGGAGAGCAGGTAATATCTGTAATATGCCTTAAAAGCAATTTGATAAACAGTGAGTGCTTCCTGTCTCCTAGCAGCTGTTTATGGGTTTGATACAGAAGGCTAAGTAAGAAATAGTCTCTTTCCCCCCAGGAAGTTCGGCACATTTATCAAATGAATAATAAAATAACTAGTAAATTAACAAATGAATTTTTTTTTTCTTAGCCCTCTGGTAATTGGAGATAATTTACAGAAAGATATGTGACAGTAGCTGCAGGAGTTTAGAACATGAATTTCTCATTAGTCCAATGTCATCTTTTCCCTTCTTTTTAAAATTGGAAGATAAAAGATGCAGCAGGAAGGGTTAGGCCACCTGAACCAAGTATAATGAATGCAGTATTAGAAATCATGTGGCTGATTTGAGGCCACTTTCATCCCCTCTTGCCGTCTTTCTCAAGCCCAGGCCCCCTACATTCATGCCTACATGCCAGGAGAGGGCCTGAGCCTGCTCCTGGCCAGGGCCACACATGTGCAGTGGAGGGTTTTTACAGTGGAACTCACCCTAAAGAATAAATTCTTTCTTGCAATAATCTGTTGAGATGTCTGAAACAGAGGGATGGTCCTTTCAATGAGATAGAAATCTAGTCACCCCTTATTTCAGCTCCAGAAGGGAGGAAAAGAACTAACAATTTTCCAGATGTTCTCTGTGTCTAGAACCCAAAATCAATCTTGTTTACAGTTAACCCAGGTTTCGAGCAGTAACTGTTGGACAGGGAGATGTTTGGGCTCCTGAAAGACATCGAGTCTTCAAAGATTTGTACGCGCCCCTCCTCCATTAATTTGCCGACTTAATTTCTGTATTATTGTTATGTGTTATAACTATGAAATTATATGTCCTGATTCTATTGTTTCTAATTTATGCTAATTGTGTAATTGGATCTAATTAAGCCAATTATGTAACTGCTCAATCTTTAAAACCTAAGACTTCAGAATTTCATTAGACACTGTTAAAAATGTTTACATTTCGAGACAAACCAAGGGGGTCTTTGCAGCTCGGAATGCACAATTAAGAAGTACAAGTATATTTTGAAGGAGATACCACCTTTCTTTCCATATTTTTAGTCCAGACATGTGTCTTCAATTTAAGAGGGATCCTTTTTGCTTCCCAGCTCTGGATTTCATTGTCACTATGGGGTCTCTCTACATTATTCTAATTTCTTATTTCTTATGCATATATAATATTCATGAATCACCACATTTAACCTGATTCTCCTCTTCTTTTTAGTTTGTAAAAACAGAGATAGAAATGGTAAGTACTTCCCAGGGGGGGCTGTACACAGAGTCTTCATCTCAAAGAGTGAGGGCAAAGGACTGGGGCCAAATCGTGGTTGAATGAGCTTCGTGGAGGGGAGTGCGACTGGGAACAGAGACGAGAGCCTGAACTCTTCAGGCAGGGAATCTGCTGGTAGCCAAGGGATAGTTCTCCAGGCTCAAAAAGCCAAAAACTGGCTTTTGTTAGTGTTTCTAGTCAGTGCTGAGCAGAAGGAGTAAGCCGAGGTAATCGATTCTGAAGTTTAACTTCTTAGGATTTCCATTTACACGATGGGTGACTTTTCCCCTCTACACTTCACTTTACCCATCCATGAAGCAAGTACGACCAGCCAGTTCACACTAAGAATAGAACTGACTGAATGTGGCTGGTCCCGGGACGCCTCCTGCTGTCTGGGACCCTGTCCCTGTCCCTGTGGTTGCTGGACTGGGGGTGAGGGAGGGGAGGATTCCAGGGTCCCAAGGAAAACACCTGAGCAGAGAAGGCTGCAGGGTTCTAGGGGGAGAGGAGCCTTTGGAGGGCTGGGACAGTGGCTCATTCGGCAGCTAAGAAATATTGTAGTAGTCTTAGCAACTAGTACAGTCATATCTACGTGTCCCAGCTGAGTGTTGGCCGAGGATATAAGAAGACTTTCCTTGCAGAGTTGCTATGAGGACCAAATGAACTCACGAGCACTAACCGCACTACCGCTGATATAACTGATATTTGATGAGTGCTGACTCTGTGCCAGGTGCTGTGCTAAGTGTCTGATGTGTGTCCTCTCTTTTACGGCCCCGGGAGGCACTCTGCTAAGACTGTGGCCATCCCGCCCATGAGGAAGCAGGCTTAGAGAGGACTGATGACTTGCCCAAAGTTGCACAGCCAGTGGAATGGCACCCGTGTCTGCAATGTGCCCGGCACATGCAAATGGTCACTAAGTGCTCTGTTTTTATCTGATGCCATGTGGTGTCCCAAGCTAGAAGCCATGCTTCCTTTGAGAGCAGGCCAGGCCGGCTGCACAGCGGGCCTCGTGCTCTTCAGACAGTGGGAGGTGGAGGGGGAACTATACACGTTCAGTCCAGTGCAGGGAGTGGACCTGGGCGGGAGACAGGAAGTCAGCTGACGGCCCTACAGTTGCAGGAAGGCCTGAAAGGAATTCAAATAGGAAAAATGTGCTTGTTCAGAGCTGGGTGGCAGCTGCAATCTTCCTACAGTGATTTGAAGGATTGCAATGATAATTATTACAATTGCAAGCAAGAAAGACAGAGGATGCAGGACATTTCAATTTAATTTGGCAAGAATTTGCCAGGGAGCGCTGCGCACAAGGCACCGATCAAAACAAGAATAAAACTTGGTCGCTGGCCTCACAGAACCACAATTTGATAGAAAAGACAGCTACCGTCACTGGAAACAATAGCGCACATCAGAACTCTGGTGAGAGGTCAAGCAGACCTACCCACACACAGCATCTGGAGAAATCTCAAACGGCGCTGTTCTGCCCCTGCCTGAAACCCTTCCAGTGGTACTTGGAACAAGATCCACACTCTTTCGCCTGGCCCCTTATGCCATCTGGCCCAACCCACTTCACCAGTCTTGCCTCATTCCACCTTCTTTAGCCAACTACAGTTCAACCACGTTGGCTCCTTTCTGGGAAATTAGCACATCTTCCCTGGCCAGAGCCTTGGCACGGAGCTGCCTGCTCTTTGCAGTTTCTGTTCCTAACTCTTTCCATGCCTGGCACCTTCCTCGACACCCCCATTCCAGTTACTTCTCTCCTGTCACCCTTTCGAGCACCTAAATTAATCTGACCCTAATATTGTTTTTATATGTATTGATGTGTTTATTCCTCTCTACAATGACATCAGTATTGACACACCTGGTTTGATCATCACTGTATTCCCAGCACCTAAATTCACGCCCAGCATGCTGAGTGTACATTTGTTGTGCAGAATGAATAAGATGTGGAACCGCTGGGGCACAGATGACACAACAAGTCTTTGTGGCTGAAGAGACTGGGGGCAGTGGCATGGGGAAGATGATGAGGAGAGTTGGACCTTGAAAAGGATTTTGACAGAAGGGATAGAAGGGAATATATTCCAGACAAGGTGTTTATCTTAAAGGGAAAGTGCACAGCCAAGAAGAAAGGAAACAAAATTTATGATATGTGCCAGCAGCTTTGCATGTTATTTAATTACACCCATTTTATGGAAACTGAGGCTCAGAGAAGTTCATTACTTATCCAAGGTGCTTGGCAAATAAGTGCTTGAACCAGGACCCAGCTACAAATTTTTCTGGGGCCAATAGCTATGATTTTTACCTTTATGCTATGTTTCATCTACTGAAGAATCAGGCAAAACTTGACAAAGATCAATTATTATGTGAAGCAAGTGTTGGAGAAAAGGTAGGGGGAAAAAACCAAAATCAAAAGACCTCTTTGAAAGGAGGAAAGGATGTCTCCGATATTTTAAGGAATTAGAATTCTTAGTCTCTCAGTTGAGATATGAAGTAAGATGCCTTAAAAATGCAGCCAATAAATTACTTCCCATTGGTGAAAAGTTTGCTGGTCAAACAAACGCAGGCACTGGGCTGCCTAGGGTTGAAGGCTGAGCTTCCTTCAGAAGCTTTGGTGAAACAAACCTGCAACAAAGGAGAGATGATGGCTTAGTGCAGTGGCAAAACACACCACAGAGTGGACAGCCTGGGAAGGGAGGCTTCCTAAGGTCATGCCAGATGCTTGAGTCAGTCAGGAAAATGAGGATGGAGCCGGTGGAGGGAGCAGTTGGGCCTGTGTAGAGAAAGAGTGGGGCTAAGCAAAGGGACGGGAGGTAAAGGAGCCACCAGGATCCATATCACAAGGGCCTCTTGCTTGGGAGTCTTTACGCTATCCTGAAAGCTAGAGGAAGCGCTTCAGAAATCTTAAACCAAAGAGACAAGGTCAGGCGTAGATATTTAGAAAGCATGTTCCATGGGAGTGAGAAATGGATATGAGGGGACCATTGAGGAGCCAGAAAACGAGCAGGTAGAATGAGTTCATTACCCAGGGGCCATGATGAAGGCTGATGTGAAATGCCATTGGAGACTGAGAAGAAATGGCAGATGTGAAGGGGTGTAGGTAGAGGATTTACTGAAGGCAAGGGGGAGGTGGTGGCTCAACCTAAATCATGGGGGTTCCACAGGAGTAAGTTGGAGAAAGGTGATAATCTCAGCATGCCTCATAGTATCCAAGTGCCTAGGTCCAATTTGGGTTTCCAAGTGCATATGACCAATAAGAAACTGAATACGTGGTTCTGGAATTCTGGTGAGAAGTCTAAAATGGACAGGCCACTGGAAAATATAAACTACCACAAATATAAGATTTCAGTCTTCTTTGATCACTAGGATGCCCCAGGAGCATCAAACAGTGCCTGGTATATAGTAGATGCTCAATAAAAATTTATTAAATGAGTATAAATACTTATTAAGTCACTAGAGAACACAGGATACATGACATTACTGATGAGGACAAGGCTAATCAAGGGATACTACATACAGTGAGTAAGTCAGAAAAAGCATGCCCTTAGGCTAAAAGATATAGAGGTATAACTATTAATTAACACGAATAATTACCAATGATGATGATGATGATGATATCAAGAGTCTTCTACACAGATTTTACTTAACAAAAAGTAGAAACTCCAGAAAGGAGAAAACAATTTTCATAGGACTCTAAAAGAAGACTTTAACTTCTCATCAGCAGGTGAACCTAGAAGTGCTTTGGTCAGCTTTTGGATATCTTGTGACCTAACATTGATTAATAAGCTTTAGTATGGAATTATGTTGCAAACCCAAATGTTTACAGCAAAATGATTTGGATTTTGTTCAACATCCAGAAGCCTCTTTGAAATGGTGACCCATCCTCAGTCATTTATTTTGAACTTACAAAGGATGCTTACATCTCCGATTCTCATAACCTTAATAAAAGGATTTCTTCCCACTGTGCTGAAGAAAATTCTTGTTTCCCAGTCCTACTCATTACTGTAAGATCTTGTTCAATTCTCAGTTGGCTTTCTGGAATAATCATGTCCACATTGTTAGGACTGATACATTTTATTCAGAAATACTGGCTTTCTTCCAGAGAGCAACAGATACCATCAAAATGTAAGTTGTGGGAATGAGAACTATATACCGTAAAGCCGCGTGACTTCTGTCGAGTGGATTTTAATAGACTAGCCATTGCCCAGGCCATGTCATGAGTCATTAGCGGAGATGGTAATTAAGCTCTTGTGTTAGGTAAGGTTATCAGGCAAGCCAATGGCCATTGGGTCTTGAACTAGTTTTAGCTAAGGGAACTCCTGAAAAATAAGTGCTGAGCTTTACAAAAGTGATTCAACTCTTGTATGTCAAAGACTTGTCATTTAATGTCATGTTAGTGGGTCTGTTGCCTTTTGGGGGATTTAGAGATCAAGGGGTTTTGACGAAAGAATGGTGGCTGAGGTAGGTTACCTCAGCTCTCTGAGTCTGTTTCCTCATCTGTAAATGGAGGTAGTATTCTTTAGTAAGATTCTTGTATGGTTTAAACAAAATCCCATATATCCTAGTGCCTAACATGATGTCTGGTTCAGGGTTATTGCTCAGTAAGTTTTTGGTCTTTCAACTTCTACTTAAAATATTTAGCTACTTAATAATGGTTCAATTAAATGCTACTTTGCAGATTCAGAGCATTCTTAAGCCTTTTAATGTTCAAATCACATTACTGATTCTGCATAGTGGTCCTCTTAGGGGTTAGGCAATGGCCAACTTGCATTCATTCAGTGAACACTTACTACCTGCTGTGTCCCGGACACTGTGCTAGCCCCTGGAAAGGGGGACAGAGGACATCAAGACAGGCATGGCCTGTCACAGAGCTTCCTGTTCAGAGCAGAAGGCAGATCCTAAAAAGCCCCCACTGTTGTTACATAGTCAAGTAAGTGTCACCACTAGGACAGATGGTACAGAGGAACCTTCCTCTCTTGTGGCCTGACTCAAACTCCAGCCCATTTGCCACCTGTTTCTTTGTTAACCCAGAAGTCAAGAGCTCACTTAACCTATTTTAATTGCTTGAACCACTGATGAATCCATCTGAGTTTTACAAGTGATGTTAGGACAGATCTTCCCGCAGAGAGTATGGTGAGATAGTGCCAGGAGTGTCCCCAAGAGCACATGGGGACATTGTAAAGGGAAGCTGTAGGAGTTGCCATTGAGTCAGAACAAAGATTGTATAAGAACAGATTTTACCTCCCTTACTTAATATGCTCACCCCAGGGGATGGGAAGGACACACTTTGCCTTTTTCTTGGCTCTGTGATGGGAACAACAAAGGAAGTCAATTTCATTTTCCAAAGAGTGCCTTCTGAGCTCCTTCAGGTGAAGAACTTGCTGCACATTTCAGTCATACAATCACCTTTTCCGTCTCTTTCAGCATTGGAAAAAGTCCCTGTGAAAGCACACACGTTTTGTTTTAGATAAAATATGCTAGCTCTCTAAGTTTCCTTCTGCACTGGTGTACCTCTGTCACGATGAACTCTTAAGGAAGGTTTCAAAGTGTTTCTGTTGCTCTGAGATTATTGATTAGCATCTCAAATGCAGCTGACGTAAAAACACCAGTTCACCAGAATCTGAAGTTCAAAAATAGCCAAGCTCAAGTGTGGTTTATTTGCATAGGTGCCTGTAACTTTATAAAGAGATAATCGCCCAGGGTTTTCTTCTAGCTCTCCGGGTGCAAGTTGTGCTATCAAGGCCCTTGGCCATGGTTCTGTCTTTGACTTAGAAGAGGTTTGACTTTCATACACATGAAGTCCTCATTCATGTGAGAATCTGAGGGGTTTCCAAAGTCTCTTCTGTCCCAGTTCTAAAATTCTGACAACTCTAATATCTACAATATTTTTATATCAAATTCTGAGTATGTTATTCTTAGTTTTATATTATAAGTAGGAAGCTGTATTTTTACATCATGAAATCCTTCAATGTTTCCAACCATCCTTGTGTAGTATTTTCCACAATTGTCTCAAAGGGCTTTCAGAGATAAAAGTATGTATCAGTATATATCTAACATTGTAAATTGGTTTCCAATCTATATATAATAGAAGCCTCCAGAGTCACTCCACAAATTTCAATAGGTCAAAAATTGCGTGATAGCTCGGAAATTTGGAGGAAGTTGAGGTTTTGAATAACCCTCAAAGACCATAGTTAACTGTTCTTGCTTTTAATCAAGCCCAGTTCAAATGGCATATGGCTGATTTTCTGTAGGACCATGTAGTTGTGTTATACTTTTTTTGTTCACTATGGAAAAGAAGTCATAATGTTGGTTTTATAGAGCCAAAAAATGTGTTCTTCCAAAATTAGCCAAAGTGACAAAGTGACTTTTCTTTCCTTATGGTTATTGGAACTGCCAATATAGATATCCTTTCTAGAAATGACTACTCAATAGATTTTTTTTTAAAGATTTATTTATTTTTTAAAGAGAGACAGTGAGGGGCAGAGGCAGAAGGAGAGGGAGAGAACATCCCAAGTAGACTCTGTGCTGAGCACAGAACCCAACGCGGGGCTCGATCTCATGCCCCAGTAGATTGTTTTTATTGCTATTTAAAGCAAACATTCTGGCAAAGTACACCTTCCCAGATCAAGTGGGTGCATTCCTCCTATGACGGCTGTAAGTAAGGGTATACAACAGGAGGAGGGATGTTCTTATAAAAGCTGGCATTCTCTTTCATCTTTTTATCCTAAAAGAAATCCTAAAACGATAGTGGAGAAGATCATGGTAGATTGTATTTGAGCTATTCCAACAATAGAAGAATGTGTTTGTTTTGAACATAGATCAAAGATGAGACTGGAGTTGGTGGCTCCCGATCAAGACATCTCTGCTAATGAAAACCATAAACATAACCCAAAGCTACTTTCTGTAAAACAGATCCCGAGTAAACATCAAAATATCAGACTAAAATTAGCAGAAGGAATTGTCGGCAAAGGCTTTATTAAAAAACAGTTGCAACAGGGTGTGAAATTGTAGTTAAAGCTCACATAGCCCTTCATTACTTATTTGCAATTTTAGTTGGATTTTCTTATTTCCCCTTCCTGTGGCTGTAATTAGCCATTAAGCTAGGAGAAACTACATTTTCTGCATCACACAGGAGATGCCTTGAAAGTTTGCAAAGAGAAGGAGAGCAAACAAAACAGTTTCATGGTTTCATGAAGAGACCAACTAATGTAGAACAGAAGAATATTCGTTGCATAATCCCTGAAAACTTGTCAGCAAGTGGAAGAGGATACTTAACTGGTAATTAATTTAAAATAGATCTCTTTTGTGTCCTTCTAAAGACATGCTATATGTTATTTTTATTTTCCAGTTTAAAATAATGGATAGTTTTCACGGTAAATTGGACAATGTGCAAGAATAATGTTATATTACCTAAAAATGCTCAGGTTAGAAATGATTTCTGTGCAGGCAGCAGCTGTGGGAGTGTTGGGGCAAGGGTTCCCGCTCACACGCTCACTGGCTCTTGTGGCCGGAACACCTCAACTGCTCTCATCATATAACACTGTCTTTTTTTTTTTTTTTTAAAGATTTATTTATTTATTTATTTGACAGACAGACATCACAAGTAGGCAGAGAGGCAGGCAGAGAGAGAAGGAAACAGGCTCCCTGCTGAGTAGAAAGCCTGATGTGGGGCTCAATCCCAGGACGCTGGGATCATGACCTGAGCCGAAGGCAGAGGCTTTAACCCACTGAGCCACCCAGGCGCCCCATGCAACACTGTCTTAAACGGAGACGGTTGTTTTTAAGAAGCATCCTGCTTAAACCCTTTCAATGTTAGGTTTTTTAAATTCAAACATTGTATTTTTAAAAATAGTATGCAAATATTTTCCACAGTTTCTTTCCTATAGAGAACATTTTCTTTTCTGCTCCTTACCTTCTAGAATAATGCACAGATGGACAAATTTATTTTAAGATTTAAAACTCTAAATTCATGTATATTACAGTAAACAAGCATGAACAATTTAAAGTTTCAAGGGTGTCGTGTGAACTTGATGAAAATTCTGATCTATGACTTTGAACTCCTGTGTCTTGAGTCTGGGAATACAATATGTCAAGGAGAAAAAAAATAAATAAATAAGTTGCCCCTGAAAAGATTCGTGTAATTAAGGTTGTAGGCGTCATTTCTGGAACCCTGGCATATTTGGGGAATGTACAGTGCCCTACTCCGATATTAAGAATATTGTTAGGTAGGCAGGCTACAGGAATTACTAAGCTTTTGATTTAATTTTCATTCTATCTAGCTGCATCGTTCGTTTTCCTTTATTCGAGTTCTCCGAGTGCAGGCGCGAAAACTGTCTGACTTGCTTAGGGTTTCCGGTTGAACCTTGCTGGTAAGACTTGAAATAAAACTATGGCTTCCTTCTGTCCTCTGGCCGAGCCAGCATGATACCAATGAGCTTCATTTCACAATTCGTGTTCATCGCTGTCATTCCCAAATTATGCCAGATAACTGCGGTCAGAGTAGTACTCTGCTAAAAATGCTTTCTCCTGGGTCAGACGGGAATACAGCGATACGGGGCTGCCTCCTGGGGAGGCTGACTCACTGCAGGTCACCAGGTGGTTTTCCAGAGACGGCATTCCTGACAGGCCCTAGGTGATAAAGTTCTAGATCCAGTGCTTAACTTCGCAATCTCAGACACTTGATACCGTCAGAGGACACAGAATGAACTGAGCTGGGAGCACACTCATCAGAGTCAAGAGGCAGAAATGTGGAAAAATCAGAATGCCTGTGGATTGATTTAACAAGATAAAGTGTAATTTCCAAGCAGACCTGACATGCGTGATGGCTGGTCAGTGTATTTTTTTTTTCTTCCTGAGAAGCCAGATTATAATCAGAAGGTTGCTTAATGAGCAGAGGTTTGGAGCAGAGGGAGTTAGCTGGCTGCATGATTTGAATGTTTAGTGGGTCAGATGAAAATGAGCTGATGCAACCTCATTACTGCGCACGGCTGCAGACTACAGTGTAACACAGAGAGTCCCTCCTGCATGTGAGCTCTGGCTCTACCAGTGACCAGCTCTGTGACCTTGGGAAACAATCCCTCTGCGTGTCGATCTGCTTCTGTGTAAAATGAGCTCGGACTAGCACCTACCTTAGGGTTATTGTGAACGTTCATTCTTTCATTGTTCCTTTCCGACTATTTATGAAACACCAGACTCCGGGAATTACTTTAGGCACCGAGGAACAGCAGTCAACAAAACTGACAAAAACCCCTACCCTCGTGAAGTTTATGTTCTAATAGCAGGCAATCAATCAAAAAGTCAGTAACAGCCTGCTCGATCATGTTGGTTGCTACAGAGAAAAATAAAGCAGGAAAGGGAAAACAGCCATGGTGGGGGAGTTCCTTTAAATACAGTGAAATAATAGATGGAAAGATGACAGCACCTGGACCATCATTGTTTTTATTCTAACTCATGATTATTACCACCACTCACATTTTTTCTTCCACGAGGAGCATGCTGAGTTTAGCCAAATATCCCCAGGAGAGTGCTAGGCACACAAACCAGTTCTGCTGCCTTCTGTCCCCTGTGTTCCCAGCTAACTGCCTGCCTTCTTGCTGAGAGAGTTGCTTTTAGATGTGTTAGTTCCATTGATTAATTCAGAGTGGGAGTTGTCTTTGTTCTGGAAGACGTCTTATCCTCAAGGTATACACATTCCGTTGATCACAAGTTGAGTTTTTAAGTCTAACTTCAAGCATTTTAGAAGTGTCTATACTTAGAGCATTATGTAGGACCCTTTTCTAAGATATGACTGTGAAAAAGATTCTGATACTTTACAAGCTCAAGAAAGAGTCTGGGGCAGGGGATGGGAGTGGGGGTGCCTGGGTGGCTCAGTTGGTTAAGCATCTGCCTTTAGCTCAGATCATGATCCCAGGGTCCTGGATCGAGCCCCACATCAGGCTCCCTGCTTGGCTAGAAGCCTGCTTTTCCTTTCCTAGTCCCCCTGCTTCTGTTCCCTCTCTCGCTGTGTCTGTCTTTGTCAAATAAATAAATAAAACAAAAAAAAGAAAAAGAAAAAGAAAAAGGAGGGGCACCTGGGTGGCTCAGTGGGTTAAAGCCTCTGCCCTCGGCTCGGGTCATGATCTCAGGGTCCTGGGATCGAGTCCTCCATCGGGCTCTTTACTCAGCGGGGAGCCTGCTTCCTCCTCTCTCTCTCTGCCTGCCTTTCTGCCTACTTGTGATCTCTGTCTGTCAAATAAATAAATAAACTCTTTAAAAAAAGAAAGAAAGAAAGAAAGAAAGGGCCTTGGGAACTGGAAACCAGAAGCCTGTATTTGAGCTCTGACTTTCTCATTATCTCGGTGACATTGGTGAAGCAATGGCAGCTGTACCTTAATTTTCTTCTCTTGTGTCTTGGGGACACCTTAGGCTGCCCTTCACAGGGTTTATGAGAGAATAGAATGAAATAATAAATGTGAAAGAGTAATGAACTATTTAAGGTATTATGTGATTTAAATAATACCAATTTTAATGTAATTAATTATTTCTCCTCTACTTTTCCTTTCATATCCATCCTGACTTTTTTGCTCACAAACAGAAGAGGAGTTGAGATCATAAAGCCTGAGCTTTAGGGAATCTCAGGGTTGTGAAGAACTAGTCCAACCTCCCAGTCCAGCTCAGGAATCCCTCTCCTAAGGGGAGATCAGAGAACAAAAGTGACTCACCCAAGATCAGATGCCAGGACTCCCTATCTTTTGCCCTCCCTATTATGCATTCTTCATGCATTACAAGGAGCGATGAGGGAGGGTGAGGTGCTGAGCAGGATACAAAGGAAGGTAAACTGTCGATGAGGTGGGTTGGCTACATACTGGTTGGCCTTTGATATTACACTGAGAGACTAAACGGTTTAGATTTGATCAGTTAGGAAGTGGTGGTGTTTGGGCAGAAGAGCAGCCCATGGTGATGGTTTTGTTGTTTTGTGGGTGGTTTTTGTTGTTTTTGTTTGTTTGTTTGTTTTTTAAGATTGATTTATTTGAGAGAGAGAGAGCACAAGCAGGATGGGCAGAAGGAGAGGGACAGAGAGAATCACAGACTCCCCACTGAGGGTAGAACGCAATGTATGGCTCGATCTCACCACCCTGGGATCCTGACCTGAACCAAAACCAAGAGTCCCGATGTTTAACCCACAGTGCCATCCAGGCGCCCCCGTGATGATGGTTCCAAGGACCGTGGCAGCACTATGGTAGAGGAAAAGGGTATGATAGGAGAGATGTGATAGGAAACAACTGTAAGTAATCAGTGACTAACCAGAAGGAGCAGGTCGGGGAGTGATGATGGTAAAAGTCTACCACGTTCTCGCCTGTGTCCGTCCATCATCCCCAGATGTCTGAGAGCTTGCTGGGCTGAGTGTGCCAGGCGATAAGTGGGAAGAAATCCGAGTGGTCTTTATGTGCATGGGACAGCAGGGAGACCAGGAAAGACACATTTTCTAAAATGTCAGGAGCACTCCGTGAATCATTTTCTTTTAGATAAAGAAGACATCCTTGTGAGCCCTGGGTTTGCTCTTCAGCCCAGGCTGGAGATAAACTGCCAGTGACCAGCTCTGGGGGAGTCCGTGCAGGGCTGTGGATGAACTAGGCCATCTGGTGACGTGTGGCTGCAAGCAATGGCAGCCTCTTTAAAGGAGGTGTAGCCCTTTGACCCCAGCTGGCAGCCTGGGAACGCCGTGCCCTCCAGCCCCTGCTTTGGGGCACGTCAGAAACATCTCATCGCCTTGCTCTAGCTCCAGCTGCCCTAAGTGTATTTGCTCCAGTGGAATTCTATGCAGTCAGGCAGTGATCACGTGACTCAGGGAAGGAGCGTGGGAGACACTGGATTAAAAGCAGGATTTGGCCAGGAGAACGTTTACACTGCACATCGCATCTGCTACTTTCGTCCTATAAAATTTGACTTTGCAATAAAATGGTTGTCAGTACAAATAAGGTTTTTCTAAATTAGCTGCCTAACCTGATAGAACACATCAAAATAATCTCTCCCTCGCTTTTTACACTAGGCATGTCTTTGGAATGTTGCATATAAATGTATTTGGTATTGAAAATTGAATCATGCTTCAAATGCATCGGGGGAAATTGTTACTTAAAGAAATCCCGTGGTTATTCCTTGAGGAAAGAAGCCTTTTGAAATGAGTAGTAAATAATGTATGGTGGGTTCTTTTATATATCACATTAGCCTAAAGGCACCTGTATCTTAAGTTAAAATAATTAGATAAACTTTTTCCAGAAGTAGTTGGTCATTGTGCAGAATCTAAACCAATACAATTGACATTACGTAAGAGTATTGTCACATCATTCCCCACATTTTTCAGCAAATTAAAGAAGAGTTATGAAGCAATGGGGTGGGGGGGAGGTAGATTACTCTGAAGAAAAAAATGTGGGGAAATTATGTTAAATCTTATGTGATACATAAACCATGACCAGGGATGTAAACCAAAGCCAAATACCTTAAGTAATGTTGAATAGATGTTGCTATAATTCCAATAGTTAGCGTCATTCCCAACCCAACCCAACACAATGAAATGTGAGGCTATTGATAACATTCTTTTAAATTCTAAACAACTACCCCAGATTCCAAAAAATGATTAAACTTTGGGGTAAACAACTATAATATCTTTTAAAAAAATACTCATGACTGGCACATAAGGATGTAATCAAATTACACTAAAATCTTACTAGAAAGAAAAATATATATTCACATCTGCCTGGTGACATTTATAGGATGTAACAGAACATCTCTTGGAGAGCTAAGGATAAATTGGAGTTCAAGAGGACCTTGGAAGTCTTGGCTACTAACACTGGCAAAACCATCAATTTTCCATTCCTGGTGATAAATTTTACATCCAAATAAATCTTGTTTGTTAGGCCATTAAAAAGCCTGTGAGCTCCAAATTTAAGTAGGCACACATTCCCTGGTGGTGAATTGAAGCCACAAACTGGGCCCAAGTGCAGACATCTCCTGTAATCTAATTTTCAAGCACAAAGTTATGGCGAAGCCAAAAATGGCTTCAAGGACAGGTCTTCCTAAACACGATTCATAGCACACCCGTGTGCTTTGGGGCCAGGCAAAACTAAAGGTCAACATCATTTCTCCAAAACAGTAGGCCCTGAAGTGAGGGGACAAAGAGGCCAGAACAGGAAAGGGAAGAGAGAAACTTGACGTACGGAGGTCGTTCTCTGCGTCCCGTTGGGTAAGATAAATAAAAGTGAAGAAGTAAAAGAGGATTAATAGTGTATTTAGTAAAATATGGAAGGACTAAAACACCCTGGGGCGGGGGGGAGGGGGAGAGGAAGCCTCATAGCTTTCTCTTAGAGCAACTGTCCAGATACACAGATGGGGTCAGCTCTGGCTGTGTGGGCCTAGGAAGCCTGACCACAGGCTGCTCTTGCAAAGGAAGTAAGGCAAAAATAGAATTTTCCCATTCTGGGGTGGTGTGCCAGTGATTTTCAGACAGTCAATTTTGAAAAGCCGTGGTGACTTGAGAAATTGACGTTTTAGAAAGTGGGTATGTGGAGGCCAACGTTGTGTTTGAGGACATGGAACAGATGAATGGGCTCCTTATTCCCATGAGGTCACTAAGCAGTGATGGGGGAGGAGTGCAGGAAAAGCCCTCTCAGACTCCCAGATAGCAGCAGGCCTGGGGAAATTGAAAAGGTCACATTGGGGTGACTCCTTGTTCTTGTCTATTGACTTCCAGGATTTCATGGTCCACGAGGCCAGTTACAGGTGACTCCTTTCACTCTCTGGGTCCCCTTTGCCTTAAGCCGTATGTCCCCACATGCTATGCCCACAGCCCCCTGCCCTAACTCCCATTCCATTCTCCTCCCCCAGAAGCGTATCATAAATTCAGATCTCTTTTTCCCCACAAGGAAAAGCCATTGCACTACTTCCTCTACATCTTTTCATCAAGTCCTGACAGAAGTCCTGACAGATAAGCGTTGTTATCCACATTGTCCGAGAAAGAAACTTAAATAATAATCTTCTCTGATCACAGACCTGATGAGAGGCAAAGCTGGGATTCAGACAAATACTGAGCTGCCTCCAAAACCCTTCCCTCTTAAATCACAGCTCGCTTTCCTCATTCCCTGCCCATCTAAGCAGCCTCTCATTTGGAAGTCTCTGGAAACGACTATCCAGAGTGGTTTCACCTCGGTTGCCATTAACATCGAGTACAGACCCTCCCAGCACAGCACAGGCCACTTTCCCCCTTCCCTGAATATCCCCCACCTCTGGACCTTTGTAAAAATTGCAGCGGCCAGGGCAGAACACTTTTCTTGTTCTGTATTCTCCATTTTGACCCCTGCATTTATTCCGCCATCATTTATTGAAAGCCTACAATGTGCCAGACACTGTTCTAGGCTCAGAGAACACGGGGACAGATCCCTGCCCTCCTGGAGCCCATGCTCTATCATTGGGAACAGACAAATAATTGTTTCAGGTCGGGCATGTCAGGAAATGAGAAAGAAGAACAAAGCAAGGTAAAGGAATAAACAGGGACAGGGGTCTGTTACATTGGACTGTTAAGGACAGCCTCTCTGGGGAGGTACTTAGAGCAGAAACCTCAAGGGGGGAAGAGCAAGCCATGGAAAGATTTAGAACTAGCAAGAGCCAGTCTCTGATGGGAATGGGCTGGACATGAGGAAGGACCATCAGGACGGCCCACACGGCTGGATCTAGTAAAGAAGACAAATGGAGAGCAAGGATGTGGGAGGGGGGAGAGGGATAGACTGGATCATGCCAGGGCCCTCTGGGCTAGGAAAGGAGCTTAGATTTTATGCTAGGGAAATTTATTCTAACAAAATATATCATTGCTTTCACTTTTGGGTGCAATGTCCATTATTTGTAGTACACAAAATTCACTCCTGGCAAGAAAATGGACAGAACGTACTAGAGTAGACAGTTCAGTCCACAGAACGTTCACAGGCTGGTAGATTTTAAATAGTTCCTGGCCCCAATGGCAGGATGAGTAGTGGGTAAAAGAGAACTTATTTAAGATTGCAGCCCAACAGCATCCTTTACAATTTATTCTTCCATAAACACACCCTGCACCAATCCTGCCTTGTGTGGTTGTGTCTGTATAGAGAGCTGTACGTCTCTGGGTATGCTCTGTTTTCTGTAGCTCTCTTTAAAAAAGTACAGTGGAATAGTGACTGTTTATAGGTTTCAGAGCAGCAGTGATTAGCGAGAGCAGATGTGCAACTAGCCCAGTTACCTGGACTGCTTGTCCTATGGCATCTTCATGTTTGCAGAGCTGATGCCCCTTCTAACACCTACCTACTCGCTTTTAGGCCCGGCTAGGAGTTCCCCAGTTCAGCTCCGGCACTACTCACTGAGAGCTAGCGCGGATTCCATAAGTTAGCAGGTGTCATCCCCAGTGAGACTGCCCTGACTTCAGATGCCAACCACACTTTGGGGGTTCCCAGGCCCCCTGCATTTCTGACAGACTGGATATAAATTCAGGGATTCCCACGACCCCTTCAGGCTCAGTGATTCACTAGACCAACTCCAGAAACTCAGGGAAGCACTATACGCATAATTGCAGTGTTATTATAAAGGATACAAACCAGGAGGGCCAGCCAAATGGAGAGATGGATGAGACGAGGTCTTGGAGGCATGGAGGGACACAGAGCTTCCAGGCCCTCTCCTCACAGAATCCAGGTGTGCCACTCTCCCCGCACACCAGTGTGTTTACCGACCAGGAAATTCCACCGAACCTCAGTGTTTAGGTTTTTTTTTTAGGTGTTTATTACCCAAACCTGAATTGTTGAATCATGGGCAACATGATTGAACTCAATGTTCAGCCTCCCTCCCCTCCCCAGAGGTGAGCTGAACTAAAAATCCCAACCCTTTAATCATGCGTGCTTGGTCTTTCCAGTGACTCTCCCCCATCCCGAAGCTGGTCAGGTGTGATCCAAGGGGCTGGTGAAGGATAAAGACATTTCTATCATTTGGGAAACTCCAAGGACTTAGAGTCTCCTGCTAGGGACCAGGGACAAAGACCAGCCTGAGTCTTTATTGTACAATAGTGCCCCAGCCAGGGAGGCGGACGGGTCTGGGAGCCTCGAATCAGCAGCTGGGGGGCAGTGGAGGAACAAGCAAGCTGGAGGGGAAATACAAGACTTAGAAGAGCTTGTGTCGCTATGGGAGCTGTGAACGATTATATATATGGTTTCAGCTCTCAAGATGTGTACCATCTAACTGAGGAGTCAAGATATATTCTTATTGCAGGAAGCCATTGAAAAGTCAGTCAATGTGCGCTGTAAAATGTCTCAGGGCAGCATCTGAGTCTTCATCAGCACCGAGCCCCTGCGTACAACAGGCAGTCATAACCCGCCATTACATTATCTCATCTGACCGGCTCCATCATGTGTCAGAAACAAGTTCCGCATGTACCAATCACTCTAGTATTTCTTTGAATTTTTTTATCTTCTCTCAGATTGATATTCTATAAAAGCAAATAATCAGGGAAGTGCTTCAGAAATGGAAAAATGGATAAAAAAACGTAAAACCCAAATAGCCACCTTTTAAAAAATGGAGGAATATATTGGTGAAATGCCCCAAAACTAGGAAGGCAGCAGCTACCATGGGATCGACAATTGCTTCCATGTTGCCTTTGTGCAAGCCTGCTTCATGGCTCATGGCTGCGATTCCTGTTCACCAAAACTCTGTGCCTTTGGTGACTCGGCATTTCATAATTATGATTAGCCAGGAGCCAGCACTCCGGAAGAACCACCATCCTCTGAAGTTACTGTATATTTGACTCTTCTTGTGGCCTCACTTGTGTTCCAGCAGCCCATACCTCTGCTTCATCATTTGCAAGCCCTCTTGTTCATCCTACCTGAA
This sequence comes from Lutra lutra, assembly GCF_902655055.1. Taxonomy (NCBI): domain Eukaryota; kingdom Metazoa; phylum Chordata; class Mammalia; order Carnivora; family Mustelidae; genus Lutra; species Lutra lutra. Next base: position 76,136,085 of record NC_062285.1, on the reverse strand, counting down.
ATGACCTCACTTCTTGTCACCATGTAACAGCTGCGTGGCAGAGTTACAGATCATCACCTATGGCTGATCTTGCTCACCCTGTTCAGTACTACATGGCCCAGCAACCCAGCTAGTCAGCTGTTGGTGCATTGAAGACCATGGTGGAATTCTTTTTTCTGCTGGGTGCCATTCCGTAGGTGGTCCAAATCCTGGAGCCAGCTAGGCAGTGGTTACGGCTATACTCTGCAAAGCTATCATCTGGCTGGCAGTTCAGTCCCATTTTGACATCCCACCCACGTACCCCGCTCCCAGAAGAGCATATTGGTTTGGACTCAATTCAGATTTTTTTTTTTTTTAAATTCAGTGTCCCTCAATCCACACGATGTCCTATTGGAAAAATCTAGTGAAGGAATTGTGGCTTTTTGTCGCTAATTGAAGAAGTTTGGCCTGAATGTAAGATTTCTTTGGTGCAACCTGGCCCATCATCTTTGTCCAGCTTGAAGTTTATTGTTAGATCTGTGTTGTGCTGACCCAAAGAACCACTCCAGATCTTTCTCCTGACCACTCCCCAGTTCTTTGGTGATGGACTTCAATTCAGAAGCTGGTAAAGAGGCCGGTGTTGATAAAGTCCAAGGGAAAAAAATTGGGTTTTCCAGAAGAAGGAAATTTCCAGAAATTTCCATAATTTCCACAAATTTTATCATTAGAATCAAGGAGAAGTCCTGGAGAGTGTTAGAGTATATCCATTTTATAAGAGAGGTGGGAAATAATGATGAGCATGGCAAATATGGACTACTCCCATGAGAAATATGTCAGAACCCATATTTATGGGCAATTTACAAATGAGCAAAATACTTATGACTTCCTAGTTGATAGTATCTCAAAATGGTCCTCTCAGCCATTTACATACGTAAATGAAATTTTCTATCTACAGAGACCACTCAGGTACTGTAATGGAATTTTGTCACTCTCCTGAAGCATTGGTCCCAATACCGTAAGTGATAGCCCACATTTTAATGGAACCTAGAGAGACTGTATTTTTGACTATAAGAATTAAGGTTATGCCCCTGTCTCTGCATTATTTTTTTAAAGATTTTATTTATTTGTTAGAGAGAGAGAGAGAGAGCATGCAAGCAGAGGGAGCAGCAGGCAGAGGGAGAAGCAGGCTCCCCGCTGAGGAAGAAGCCCAATGTGGGACTTGATCTCACTGGGATCATGACCTGAGCCAAAGGTAGATGCTTAACCAACTTAGCCACCCAGGCTCCCTCTGCATTATTTTTAATAGCATTCTTTTCATGCTCAGATGTGTCCCTATTTAGCCAACAAATTGTGTGATTATTCCATCAGTGTGTAAGATGAGTACAGGTAAGGATTTTCATTAAGGTTCATCCAATGATTAGTGGTGTTAAGGTATCATTGGTTAGATTTTAAAATATCTGGGGTGGTTGCTACCAACTTCAGGTCGGAATCCCCCGGTGATCAGAATCACCCAGAGTGCTATTAAAACACAGATCACTGAGCCCCAACCTTAGAGTTTCTGATTCTGCAGTTCTGGGGTAAGGCCTAGGAACTCACATTCCTATCCATTGCCCAGTTGGTGCTAATGCTGCTAGCCCAGAGGAGACACAGTTTGAGGACCACTAGCTCTTTTCCTCTGTTTGGGTAAAGACAAAGGGGAAGACTTCAAGATAGCCCATAAGTTAAAAGAAACATTTGAGGAAATGTCTTCATATGAGGGACTAGTGAAAGAACACCAGCTGCCTAGCTGGCCAGCTACAAACTCATTATAATCGGATTACAGTGGTTAAAGCTCTGTGGGGACAAGAGCGACACAGCAGACTCAGCACTGAGCTGTGCTGGGTGATTTTGACATTTGGTGACCATTCCTTAGCATGTTCTCAAGGAAAAAAAAGAACACTCATTATTATCATTATTATTATTGTTATGATTATCCCAAAGGAGGAATTTTAGTATTTTAGAAGATTTACCCATTTATATGTGTTCCGTAGACACACGTGAGGAAAAAAGGCAGTGAAATTCAAATGGTAGTAGATGCAGTTACTACAACAGATTTTTTTTTAAAAAAGATTTGTTTATTGGGGCACCTGGGTGGCTCAGTGGGTTAAAGCCTCTGCCTTCGGCTCAGGTCATGATCTCAGGGTCCTGGGATCGAGTCCCCGAATCAGGCTCTCTGCTCATCGGGGAGCCTGCTTCCCCCTCTCTCTCTGCCTGCCTCTCTGCCTACTTGTGATCTCTGCCAAATAAATAAATAAAATCTTTTAAAAATAATAAAAGATTTATTTATTTATTTGAGAGAGAGAGAGCACGCACCTGGTTGTGCACATGAGGGGAATGGGCAGAGACAAAGAGACAGAATCTTGAGCAGACTCCCCGGTGAGTGCAGAGCCTGATGTGGGGCCCAGCCCCACAACCCTGAGAGCATGACCAGAGCCAAAATCAAGAGTCAGATGCTTAACCAACTAAGTCACCCAGGTGCCCCACTACAACAAATTTTAATTGCACTTGTTATTGCCTTTGATTCTGGTGTTAAAAATTTGGGGAAATGTTTTTTTCTCTAGATATAGCATTTTCTGTAGAGATATTCTGTAAGGACTATATAGACATTCTTAGACTCTGTATAGAAAATTATAGACATATCTTCTCTGAACTCCACATATAAATCTATTATTATTAATTCTCGTAATAAAAATAGAGATGAATATGATTATTACTTTTTTTTTTTTTTTTTTTAGATTTTATTTATTTGACAGACAGAGACCACAAGGAGGCAGAGAGGCAGGCAGAGAGAGAGGAGGAAGCAGGCTCCTTGCCGAGCAGAGAGCCCGATGTGGGGCTCGATCCCAGGACCTGGAGATCATGACCTGAGCCGAAGGCAGTGGCTTAACCCACTAAGCCACCCAGGTGCCCCTGATTATTACATTTGAGAGAAATATCAGGAGAGTCCTGTCAAAATATCTGATAGGACCTACAGAAAAGCTGTTTTGATTTGCCTTTTAAAAGGAAATATACCAACTTGTAGATTAACTGAGACATGCATTGAGCTAAATTATTATTTTTATGACTAAAGCACAAAATGGAACCTATTTGAAGCTCATCATGGTTTGAAAATCCAAAACGCTCTCCAGATTGCTTCTAGAAGATGAGTGCATGAAGATATCCAGACAGACTCTTTTTTATAAAGTTTAGACAGACCCCTCTGTAAGAGTCTAGCCCCCAAAATGCTCGGATGTATCTTTCTCTAGGCCGCTGTGAGTTTGCTGCCACAACGACCTATCCATCATTTTCCCAATCATATTTGAAATACAAACATACTTTTTGTTTTTGTTGTTGACATTTTTTTATTTTGTAAACAGGATGATCTTGATGTAAATATGCTTTTCATCATCATAATCCAGGAGAGTGGTATCCAAAGTATATAAGTAAATATAAATAAAAAGATTCAGAAAAGAGATTATTAAACCATGAATCCAGTAAACTAAAAATAAATTCAGATCATGGTACATTCTAAGGTCAAGAGACTTTAAGTTTTTAATTTTAATTCCAATATAGTTAACATATAGCATTCTATTAATCTCAGGTGTACAATATAGTAATTCAACAATTCTGTACATTACTCATTGCTCATCATGATAATTATACTCTTTTTTTTTTTTTTTTGGATGCTTAAACTTTATTTTATTTTTTCAGTGTTCTAAATTCATTGTTTATGCTTCATATCCAGTACTCTGTAACAGAAGATGTGTCTTGGGGCACCTGGGTGGCCCAGTCAATTAAGTGTCTGACTCTTGGTTTTTACTCAAATTATGATCTCATGGGTCATGAGATTGAGCCCTTAGTTGGTCTCCATGCTTGGTGGGGAGTCTGCCTGAAGAATCTCCCCCTCTACCCCTCCCCCACTCACAAGTATGCACTCTCTCTCTCTCTTTCTCAAATAAATAAATTTTTGGAAGGAAGGAAGGGAGAAAAGGAAGGAAGGAAGGGAGGAAGGAAGGAGAGGAAGGAAAAGAAGGGAGGGAGGGAAGGAGGGAGTGAGGGAGGGAGTGTCTTTGGTGTATTAGGAGATTTCCATCATCATCCTGGTTCTGCCATGATCTTTCAGTATGTGACTTTGGGTCAGTAGTTTAATTTAAACTATCTTTAAGGATCTCCTCATCTCTATTAGTAAAGGAAATTCTCCAGTGTGTTTGTTAATGTATAACACCCAGTCCTGTTTTCCATTGTGTAAATCCTCCCACCGGGGCTGATTTTAGGCTACCAGCATGGGGTTACTGAATGCAGATGTTGAAACACAATGGCACGACCCAGTTCTCTTCTCTGGGGGAACAGCCATGTGGTTCTGGCCTAATAAATCATTTAGAGGCTGAATTATCCAGTCTGTTTGCTCACATTAATCATGCTAATGAGATATTTTGATCTCTGAATATAATTTTATCCTACAAGAAATAGTGCTGTCAAGTATCCATTCTCAAACACTCATTACTGACTTCAAAGCCCCCTTGGCTGACATTATTTTGGTAGCCTACTCCTACCACTCTTGCCAAAGCCACCATCAATGCCCACCTGGAGACAGTGGTCTCCCAGTAAGAGTCTCTACCATGTCCATTCTCCATGCAGCAGCCAGAATGTCCTGTTTTATTTTATTTGTGTGTGTGTGTGTGCATACGTATGTGTATGTATTTTTGCTGTAAACCAGGAATTGCCAATCGTCTGTTGGAAGCCAGAACCCTCCTATAGCTCCCTCTGTATACAGGGCTGTCCATAACTCATGCCTGTTCATGTCTGGTTCTTTACCTCCTCCAATGCCCCATCTTTCAGGTAGTACCTCACTCCGATCTTCTTTCTGTCCTTCAAATACATCAGCATCGTTTTCAGCATTGGGACATTCGCATTATTTCCCCTGCCTGAAACTCTGTCCCCTCATTTCTGTGCAAAGTTATCTTCTTCTTGTCAGTCAGACATCACTCCCAATAGCCACCTTCATGGCCTACCCAGTCTACAATAACACCCTCTTCCCTTAAGATAATTTTCAAGCCATCATTTTCTTTATAGTGCTTACCCTTATCTGAAATTATTTCATTTACGTTTATTTATTGCCACCTCCACCCCCTTTCATTATTCACCTTCCATTAGAATATTAAGCTCCAAAACAGCAAGGACTCTTTCTGAGCTGTTTACTGTTTTAGCCAGTACCTGGAAGAGTCTTTGCTACTTAGTGGGTGCTCATTAAGTATATGGTGAAGAAAAAGAGAAAGGAAGGATTTTGGTTTTGGATTAGTAAAGAACAAACAAAAAGAAAAGTAGTTTATCCTAATAATTTAATCTTATAATTTAATAATTTATCTTATTGAAAAAATAGGTTGCCCAGCTTACCAATGTTCATTACTACCATAGGCAACAACTAATCAGCTATCCATTTTACCAATAACACGTGGCAGGTACCCATGTCATGCAGGTTCTATCAAATGGAAGGCAAAAGAAGAAATCAGAAATGGATGCTCAAAAGTTTCTAAACTTTGAAATTTGTCCTCTGTGTAATTGTTGACCCCATTATTAACTAATGATATCATAAAGGTTATCCAAATGGGACAGGAAGAAGTAAAACTATCACTATTTGCAGATGATGTGATATTATATATAGAAAATCCTGAAGACTCCACCAAAATAAAAACCTGTGAGAGCCAATCAACAAGTCCGAAAAAGTTTCGGGATACAAAATCAGTACATAGAATTCTGTTGTGTTTCTATACACTAATAATGAACTGTCAGAAAGAAAAATTTTTTTAAATGTCATTTACAATTGCATCAAAAAGTATAAAACACCTACAAATAAATTTAACCAAGGATATGAAATATTTGTATAATGAAAACTATAAGACATTAATGAAAGAAATGGACAAAATCACAAATAAATGAAAAGATACTCCATCCCCACATATTAGAATGAATATTGTTAAAATATCCATCTTGCCCAAAGCAATCTAGAGATTCAGTGCAGTCCCTATCAACATTCCAATGACGTTTTTCCAAGAAATAGAACAAATAATCTTAAAATTGGTATGGAACCACAGAGAAATCTCAAGTAGCCAAAGCAATCTTGAGAAAAAAGAACAAAGCTGGAGGCATCATGCTCCCTGACATCAAGCAATAGGGATCTAAGGGAATGCTGGTGCAGGTCCTTTGACTCCTTGCTCACTCACATCTGCCTGGACACAAGCCTTCTGTTCACTGCATCATCAAGACCCATGACTGGGTTCCAGTCCCTGGGTCTTGGACCACCGTGGTTCTCAGAATGAGCTGGCCAATGGCTCAAAGGAGCCCAGAGTGCTGGACTCCATTCCCCACTCTCAGGTTACTGCTCCAGGTTGGCTCTATGCCCTATCCCTCATAGCCCCCCCGACTGCCCCACTTCCCAGGCACCCTATAGCCAGAGACTTCTGCCCCTTAGTGTTCCTGGTTCTTGACCAGCAATCCTATGAGTTATTGGTAGCAGCCCTAAGCTACTGTTGGGCCCAGGCCCTCTTGGCCTCCCAATCAAGGATCACCCTCTTTCTCACTGTGGCTCTGCCCCTGGGTGCCTGGTCAGCTGGGAGCCGATCAGAACCCTGCTGTTGGCAGATGTAGCTGACATGTTGTGTAGACACCTGGTATTAGCTGTGTCAGGGGTGAGAAGACTTGGGCCAAGAGAACCCACACGTAGTTTTGCTTTTGTGTGTAGCCACTTACTTGCCTCTCATCAGGGAGGGCAGGAAGCTCCTAAGAGGGAGGCTGGGAAATAGTTCAGGACGAGCAACCGGAATAGGAAACAAGGTGGGTTTTCGGGGGCCATAGTTTCTGCTCACAGTCCACCCTGCTGTCCGTGGTGGAAGCTGCCACCAGCCACCGTGGGCACAAAGCTAAGCTGAAGGGTCCTCATCACATCTGTATCAGCAGCACCTGTTTCTCAGGTCACTATGCAGAGCCCTCCTAGCCAACACGAGTGCATTTTCAGGTTACCTGGTGTGGGCAGGCTTTGGAGAGCCCAGTTCTCAATGTCCTAGACAGCCAAGGCCTATCAGCTGGCAGGCAGCCCCCCCCCACAGGGAGTCTCTGGTCGGCCTTATGCCTAAGTGCCTCAGCCCATGGCAGGAGGCCGCAGCCCTCCTTACCAGCTACCGTCACCACTTCCTGGCTCCCCCTGCAGTTTGGGAATGTCAGAGGGCAGGAATCTTGACCCGTGAGTCTCCAAAACTCCAGAGCCTAACCCTCGAAGACAGTTTTGCAGAAGTTTGTTCCACTGTTTTGACCCACTTCTCACCTGAGGAGGACCACGCTCATTTGCTTCACTCTGGCTCGCTAAGCTGAGGAAGCCACGGAGAGGGGGGCCTCTATGCGTCCACCTCTGCCAACACTCAAGCCTTGGGGCTGTGGGGCAATGAACATCCCTGTCCTGCTGCGCACCACACATGGGCCATGGGTCATGCCCGCTCCCACCTTGGCTGTGCTGCAGAGGAAAGAGGAGGTTGTGGGATTGAATGAGCTTCCAGTCTCTCTGATTGGTCACCCATTGATTCCAAACCCACAGCCCCGCTAAGATAAAGAGCTTTGTTACATTGTTTCATAACCATACACCACTCTTATGTGGGACCTATTTCTCTCTCTGCCTTCTGGAGCAATGACTACTTCCTGTCAGGCTTCCCGGCTAGCAGCCCCCTTCCCATCCACTCGCTGGAGGCAGTGCCATGGAGGGGGGCCAGATAGGAGCGAGCAGGGACACCAGCGGTCATTGTCACTGAGCATTGGGTTAGGTGCCTTCCAGAGCTAAAAAGTAGGGGCCCCAACCTCTATACCTCTCGCGTCAGCAGTCCAAGGATACTTTGTGTTTGTGTAGTGATTTGTAATGTTCAAACCAGTTTCGCCTACATAATGCAGACTTGATCTCTGAGCATTTAGATTTTTAAAATATTTCAAGGTCTGACAATGCCACTCTAAAGGGATTTTGTTGCTTTACAAAGATCATTCGATACAGATTTGCTTTGGATAACTACCACATTTCAAGTTGTTCAAACCACACAAATTTGGTGCTCTACTGCATTTGTGGGAACCCGCCAGTTGCAGAAGAAAGATACAGGAAGATATGAATACAGAATAAACAGAGATACAGAAGGAATATACAGTTAATAAGGCTGGCAAAGGAATCTTCCAGTTCTGTAACATGTCATTTTTTTTTAACACATAGAATGAGTTACCGAGTTTTTCATTTATTTGTCAATCCCAGAATAGTGTTTTAATTTCAAAGGACACAGCTAGATCCTTTCTGTCCCCTCCAGTCCCTAAAGTTTGTCAGACAAGTGTATATTTTCCAGCTCATCCTTCCCTCCTCATGAATGAACCCAGGGTCTGCATCTGAACCCCCATGAGAACCAGCCTATTTGTTTCCCACATTAGCAATACTTGTCAGATGCGGGTGTGATGTTTAAGGCAACAAGGCTAGAAACCCAGATGCCAGTGTTATGGGTGTCCCTTAAATTTTTGAGATCATGCCTAACCTGCCATTGAGGTCACCATATTGGTGAGAAGGTGGGAAGACCCCATGTCTCTACTCCATTGAGCAGAGAATGGGTTGGGATACATGAAGCATTCCCCGCCTAGCCAAAGTGATTCCTTTCACCTCACAAAGAATCCTTGTTCCAGGTTATTTGTGTGGGTCTGAAGTTCCCAGAAAGGAGCAATGGTGCTTCCCCTCAGGGACCTTCCAGTAAGTAGGTAGTATTTGCATTGCTAGTGTTCCTTCAGAGAGCAATTTCTGCTGACGTCTTCAAACCAGAAGGCAAAGAGGAATGCAGTGGGTCATATTGAGGCTTTGGGGAAATGGTTATACTTGTCAGCCTAGGAGGGTTTGTAAATGATTTCAGATTGGAAAATGCAGTATAAACAGAAGGCTTAGAAGAGAGATGGTAACCAAGACCTTAGCAAAAATGGTCTTGTGGCAGCACATTCTAAGCATAGTCAGGGAGAGTGGAAACAGAGGTGAAGGTCTATATTAAATGGTTTATTGGCATTCCATGACAATACAACACATGGTATGTTCAGTGTGTAGCCCCATTAACAATACTTTAGAGCACTCTGCAAAATTGCCGTGAATGTCAAGTGTTGATACATTTTCATCAGTGTCTGCATATGGATCTGAGAGACTGCCTAGAGGCTTGGTGTTTTTTGTTTTCAATAAGTAAGCCTCTAACATGCCCCAGAAGTAACCAAGGGGTTACTCAAATTATTATATTCTCACTGTGGTCTGCTTTCCTTGGCAAGTTCAAAAGCTAAGCAATGACCCCTCCGTTAGTTGTGGAGAAGTAGTCCAGTGCAGTGAAAGGAGCACAAGATTTCCAGTTGCACAGGGTGGAGGCCAAGAGCTGGCCCAGCCACTTACAACACCTGTGTGACCTTGGGCAAGAAACAAACCCTTTTCCTGCCTCAGTGTCCTCGTCTACAAAATGGGGATGGTAATAGTCTCCACCTTGTGGAATTGTTGTGGACTTTTGCCAGAGCATGACTAAAGTGCCTAACACTTGCTAGGCAGCCAACAGCTGGGATCAATTACTATGATGAAGAATACAGACCTTGTTTCCTCTTTAGCTTACAAACAGACAACTTTTAATGGGTACCTAGTAGAGCCTTCACCAAAGCTTGGCTCATCCATCCCATTACTACTACTACTACTACTACTACTACTACTACTACTACTACTACTTCCTCTTTTTCTTCTTCTTTTTCATTATGTTCAGTTAGCCAACATATAGTGCATCATTAGTTTTTGGTGTAGTGGTCAGATAAAGGGCTGGTATCTGAGATCTATAAAGAACTTATCAAACTCAGCATTCACAGAACAAATAACCCAGTCACGAAATGGGCAGAAGACATGAATAGACACTTCTCCAAACATACAAGTGGCTAACAGACATACAAGTATCTAGCAGACACATGAGAAACTGTGCAACGTCACTAGCCACCAGGGAAATACATTACATTACTTTTAATCTCGCTCTGATGTGGGGAGAAATCCTTATAATCCTACATGTTCTTGAGCCCATGGCCAGTGACGCATCATCAGGGATAGTTTCCATAAAAACTGTTCCATTATGTAATGTGGATGAACTTGTCCAGAGGTAGAAATCAAGTGCAGGGACATCTGCCACTGTACTTAAGACCTCCAGGAAATCTAAACTTTCTAGGTTTCAGGCTGGGCATTTGTAACAGGCTGAGCTTGGCTTATGTGGTTTCAAGGGTCACGTCTAGCCTCAACACTGTTTCTGTTGGCTCCCTTGGGGAGCTCGAGGCTTGTCTCAGCAATTTGATTTGTGGAACTTGCCTTGAATTCGTGGCTCACAGAAGGATGAGCTGGAGGAGACACAGAGACCACCTGGGTTCACATTCTGGTCTTACAAATGAGGAAACCGGGACTCAGAGAGCCAGGCTCCTCCATTCCCTTAAATCATGTAGCTAGTTTTCAGTTGCTCTAAAACCAGAACCCAGGAGTTCTGACCCCTAGGTCCATGATCTTTCCATCAGACCACATTGCCTCTTTGGCACAAATGAGGTATCATGCTGAAGAATTAGACATGAAAACAGCACAGCTAACCTTGAGGGACAACTGACCCCCTAACCATTTTATTGAATAACTGCAAAAGTAAATAAGTCAAATTGATCTGACTATTGAACGTACTATTTGAAAGATTTTTTTTCATTTCAGGTCATCTAGAAAGATACATTATTTTTAGAATCTAGGGATAGCTAGAGGGTGACAGCACGTTCTGGGAGTCCTTTCTCAGAACCATAACTGGTTTATCTCTGAGCTTTGCATTTTAGAACCTTCGAGAAGCTCTGAATTTCCACTCATCGAGTTACTAGGTTCTTACACTGTAACCTCAGAGCCTAACAGTTAATCTTGAACTTCTCCGAGTTTATGCTACCCTGTGGTCAAATAATTTCATTCCTGGTGGAAGAAGGAAATGATTTCATATTGACTAACAGAAGTCGACATGGGAATCTGCTAGTCATGTGCGTGACCACAAGATGTACGTAGCCTATATGAGTAACTGGGAAGTAACAGATCAAATCAATCTGCTTTGTTAGATGGCAGTCACCCTACACATCAATAGGGTAAGGAAGTGGTGTCCTGTTCTGTACGTCCATCTTGCAGTTCTGGCTTGGACAAAAATCCAAGGTCTCACCTGCTCAGTTTGAGCCTTCCATGGAAGCCACTCCTTTGTTCCATAAGAGCAGAAAGAGAAACCTTGGGGCCTTTAATTGGGGGCCACTTTTGATGAAAAGTATATGCAGCATTTTTTCTGAGCACACTATTGCATTTGAGTTAATTTTGGTGAAAAAAAAAATAAAAACGTACTTCCTGCACTCATTTGAAGAAACATCAGTTGTGAACATTATTTTTAAAAGACTGGCTTTACTTATAAGAAAGGGGACAGAGAGCAATTTCGGTTTTTATTTCCCCCCACTTTAGTGAGAGAGGTAAAACATTCATGTCAAGTTCCTTAAAAATTAAGGAAAGAATCTACAGAACACTCAATACTGAAAAGAAGTCTTAATTACATGTGGTATGTAGGTTTCAGATTATGGTCTGTTGATGTAGAGGGGAAGGCCAGAATAAAACAAAAGCACAAATGTGGGAGAGAAGAGACTGAAACAGGCAAACAGGCAGAAACAGAGAAAGATAAAAGTGGCAAAAGAAAGAAAGGTGAGGAAAACCAAAACGGGATTAGAAACAAGAACAGCTTTGGGGGACTACGAGAAAGGACCGTAGAGCCCACAAGCCCAGGCTCGTCCTTACTTTCACCAGCCTTTGGCAGAAGTCTTACCCTCCACCTAGTCTGGAACTTTGCTGGGGTTTGCTGGCTATTGTTCTCCCAGTGCCCAGCACAGATGTGGTAAACCCAGAAAGAAAGAGTAAATGAACAGATGAACACAGGGACAAGTGAAGGGTGAGCATGTAGGTGGAGTCCCGACCCTGGGACACCTACTATAAGATCTCTTCAAATTTGGTTTCACAGAGTCTTACCCATGTTCCCTTTGAAGTAGTGATGTTGTTGGCTAAGCATCAGAGCAGTGGTTTCCTTCTGTTTCTTTTGGAGACTTTCCGAAAGTTAATGATCTCACCATCCTGACCCTGGGTATCACCATGTCCATTAGCACCTGCTCACTCCAGACCCAGCTGTCGGAAGCTTTCCAACCCTTCTGGTCCATCAGCGCCCCCCTAAAATCCCTATCCTGGTACAAACCAGCTCTCCTGCCCCAGAATACTGCCTTCCTAGCTCTCCCAAAACCATCCCTAGTCATTCAGCCCACTTGATGGCAGCTGCCTATTTCCCTAGCCCTTCCAAACTGAGGGCCCTGCTGACTGGGTTGCTCTGCACGAAGGACTCATCACATCTTCACCCGCACGTGAAAATGCCATTTTCAACCCTTTCCCATCACTTCCCCTCTGATACCTCCTGCTCACTCTTGTACATTCCAGCACAGATTTTGGTCCTTGGCCACCCACAGCCTCCTTATCCACCCCAACCACTGATGTCCTTCAGGAAGACCTCAGGGACTTTGTGCACAATTCACCCAAAGATTAGCCCCTGCAAATTCAGTGATTTTTTTTTTTTTAATTGTAAAGACACATTACATAAAATTTGCCATTTTTAAGTGTACCATTGTTCAGGATTAAATACAGTCACATTACCATTACTACAACCCGTTTCAGAGATTGCGTCTTCCCTAATGGAAACTCCACACCCACTAAATACTAACTCCCCCAATTCCCTGATACTTTAGCAGATTGAAGGCACTCTCGCCCTAAAATCTTCACTTCCTGAAGTTGTTCTACCTTCAGAATCTTCGATTTTCTCATTCCACTTTCTGTCCATAGTCTTCCATCTTGCCTTGCAAGAGACCTTGATGCAGACGGGTCTGGGTTGGGGTCCCAGCTAAACCATGTGCTAGCCTCAGTTTCTTCATTTGTAAAGCTCCAACCATCGATGACACTGTGAAGAATACAGATACTAGACAGATAAGAGAACTGAATTAAGTGAGCTGTTGAAAGGATTAAGTGCTTGTAGAGCTGGGAGCCCAGGTTGGTTCTCCATCCCGCCTGCCAGGCCACGTGTTAGCGTGTTAGCTTCCCGCACTCCAGCCAGCACTCTGCGGACAGCCCTAACTTCCCCACACCGTGTCTTTCTGATACCATCCTTCGTCAGTCCAGCTCTCTGCCTCACCTGAACATTAACCTGGCTGTTGGGAAATCATGGATTTTGCGGGCGTTATGACAAGGCATGGTTTCCCACTTTGCTGGGCCACCCATCCTACCCTAGAAGTGTTTCATGGATCCTTAATTGGCTTCCTCCTCCCACTCGCTTCAACAGCTCTTCCAGATCTTTCCCCTTCCGGTCCATCTCCCAACCCTCCCACTACTCCAGCAGTTAACATGTATCCCTTTCATCTGCGTAGACCAGAGCTCCGAAACTGCAGTGCATGTAGGAATCATGAACTTCGCCAAAGACATTCTGGTTTGGAAAGAGGGAATGGGATTGAAATCTGCAGTTTTAACAAGCAACCCCTGAGGATTTTGATATATACAGTGCACAGTCCACTTTTCATGGAACGCTATCCTAAGCCACAAGCCCCTTGGAGCAGATACCTTATCTGATTTTCACCTCTAAATACCAGGCCAAAGATGCAGAAGGGGAGATTGAATGAATGAATTTGGCTGTCACTCTGCACTTCAGATTAATTTAAGTTACCATCCTCCTTTGAAATACTAATTAGCCACAGCTCTTTAAGTGCAGTTTCAAATTCTTTAATATGTTTCCTCTTTAATTCTTTATCTGCCCTTTTTATTGCGTTGGGGGTAGGGAACCATAAAGAACTTGTTTTCTGAGCGGTGACAGTAACTACAAGACACCAGCAACAGCCCCATGGCTGGACAAGATTGAGAAAGAAGGACAGAGATAGGTCTGACCTCAGGGGAGGAAAGTAAGTACTCATGGGCCCTCATTCTAGTGACTGGCCAGGCAGAAGTCATAGCAACCACCACAGTCAGTGGGATTCTCTGAAGTGGGAGGAATTTTTTTTTTTTTTTAGGATGTTATTTATTTATTTGACAGAGAGAGACAATAAGAGACGGAACACAAGCAGGGGGAGAGGGAGAAGAGAAGCAGGCTTCCCACCAAGCTGGGAGCCGGATGCGGGGCTCAATCCCAGGACCCTGGGATCATGACCCAAGCCAAAGTCAGCCACTTAACGACGACTGAGCCACCCAGGTGCCCCTGAAGTGGGAGCTATCTTAATCGGGGAGATCACGCTAGAAATGTTGGGAAAAGGTGACCTAGAGAAATAGGGAGGTAAATAGCGATGCAGGCTGACATCCCCAGTCGGTAATGGAAAGGTTCACCTGGCTTCCAATCCTAGCTCTGCCATTCCCTTGCTTGTCAAATGGGTGTTTAAACTGTTGGGGTGGCTCATTATCTCATCTGTAAAATGGGGGCAATATGATTTACCTTGTAAGCTCTTTTGAGGATTGAAAAGTTCACTGTAAGTAATGCAGGGTGCTTCTATGATGTTAAGCCATCAGAGTTTTCAAGAGAACCGGGCATCGGGTGAGCTCCTTGTTTCTCCAACAACGGAGGGCTACACACACACACACACACACACACCCCTACACCCAGTCTGCCTAGAAAAACAGAAGTGGTATCAGCTATTGCCCTCTGGGGAAGTCTAACTCTGAAACCTCATCCTCACTGTAATAAAATAGTTTCCAAAGGGAGCAGACAGAGTAACCTAGGGCCATGCCCTCCCACTTCCCTCTTGCCTGAGCGGAGTTCAGAGCCCGTCTTGGGGAAGTGGGTGGTGAACTAGTTTGGCACGGGTGGCCGGAACTGAAACATTTCTTTTACCGCCCTCCTATTCTGCTGCCCCTTTCTTTTCTGGGGAGAGGGGGTGGGGGGAGGGGAGAAAGAGCTCATGCCTCTACTGTACACACACATACTTGGATCTGTTCTCCGTAGCCTCCAGACCCGACCTCCTCATTCACCAGGATTCACTGGATGCCCTTTGAGCTCAGTGTGCTCTGCTGAATGATGCACCCAGGACCTACCTGGGAGCCCACAGGAAGTTTGTCCCAATATTTAAAATCTTCCTCCAGCTCATGAAAACCAAAGCCTAACCTGCCCTTCATTCCCACCCACAGACCACCCCAGGGCCTGGCCAGAAAGAGTCCCTTTGCCTTGAGTACTAAGAAACTTTGATTTAAACATTTAATACTAATGAGCCCCTATGACCCCTCTTTACAGAACTCCAGGCTCCCTTCCAATACTTATTCCCTTGCTCTTGAACATGTATTTGCTTCTAGGAGAAGAATTTAGACTGGTTTCCTCGGATGCGAGCCATGTCCCTCGTTAGCAATGAAGGTGATGGTGAGCAAAATGAGATTCGGAACCTGCAGGAGAAGTTGGAATCCACCATGAGCTTGGTCAAACAGCTGTCGGCACAGCTGGCAGAGCTCAAAGAGCAGGTCAGTGTGCTCGGGGAGCTGGAGCTGCCGCTGGGTGGGGTGAGTCAGGGGAGACCTGAGGCTCCTGGGAGCAGGACTGTTATTCACAGAGAGCTGTAAAGTCCAGGTCACTAGTGTGACTCTTCTCCACCTATGGGAGTGGGGGGATGGGGGGAGAAGACACAAAGCACAAAATACAAGGGCCTCTTTGCACTTTTTGATAGAAAATTATATTTTCTGCCATCCTAGCAATTACTAAGCTCATCGGGAAGGCAGATCGTCATCCGGACCTGTCATTTCAATGCTATAATCAACCCCTTCATCGTGTGAAATTATTAGCAGTAGTAAAAATACTATCAAAAGTAGCTGTGATAACTATTCAAATGACTACCATGATGGTGATGATTATCTGACAAGTCAGAGCTGCTTGAAAAGAACCATGGTTCCTGTTTTTAAACCACAGAGAGGGATTTGCCTTTTCTCTCTCTCTCTCTCTCTCTCTCTCGGTGGAAATTCACTTAAAAAAAAAAAATCCACCCGCCTTTTTTTTTTTTTTTTTTTTTTTTTGTAACTATATTCTGGAGGATGCCAGACAGACTGTAGGTGCTTGGGAAATATTAACCCCACATTGCGTAGCCCACCAGCACTGTGGAAAAAGTGAGAAAATGAGCTCAACACACTCTCTCTTTCCCTCCAGATGACAGAACAAAGGAAGAATAAGCAGAGACTGGGCTTTCTCGGATCAAACACACCCCATGTGAACCATCACATGCCATCACACTGAGACCATGGTGGGGGAAGCCGTGACTAGCCTTTCATCAGTGTCCTGCCTGATCACTGAATAAAGAACTGAGACGGAGGGGAGTGAACAGTGCCTATTGTTGAAAGTTAAAAACAACCAAGTGCCAAGATGTTGAGTGGTTTAGCTCTGAGAACAATTTATAACTGTGTTTTCATGGTTGAGAGGACCAAACTTAAAAGCTAGAAAGCACACATCACGCATTCTTAATGTAACGTGAAGTAGCTTGCTTGGAAATGGGAGGAGGGGTAGGGGGAGGCAGGGTGCGCGGGGGTGCGGCTGGGACAGACGACCTTTGGCTAAATCAGTAAGAGTCAGTTTTGTCTTAAATGCTGACGGCGACCTTCGTCGCGGTCAGTTGGGATTTATTTCTCTTAATTATGGCAAATAGGTTAGCGATACAGGAATTCATACGGGGGCTAAGTTTTCCTAAGGAAAATAACAGTAGAGATTAAAAATGAGAGTTGCAAAGAAAAATGTTAATGCTTCCAAACTGTAGCTGTCACAGGGCAATTTTCTTATTTATAACGTGCAACACAATGGATTTCCAGCTCTTTGGAGCTCATGCCCCTCACACTGACAGCATAACTGGAATGTGATTGCTTTCTCCCGGGTGCTGAGGGGCTCTGTCACTGCGGAGCACAAAAGGGGATTTTCAGATAACCCGTTCAAAACATGTTTTAAGTCATGTGGAGGGGAAGATTTTAAAAGATTTGGGGAAGAAAAAGCTGGCGGTAAGCCCCCGGGGAGAATTTTTTTGTGTGTGTGAACATATGTATGCTATTAAAATGTATTGAGAATAATAAATGGAAATGCTTAAAGGTAACAGGGAATATTGAGAAACTTACGATAGTCACATTGCCTTTTATAAATATGAAGTAAAAGCTATTTGATTCATGTTTGCTGTGCTTAAGGAACTGAGTGGTTTTATTTATCCTATCTGTGTAGTTAGGGGCGAAAAAACCCAAGAAATTTATTGAATACTCAAGAAAATGCGGCATTTCAATTGTGGATTTTAAACTGTATCGGTAAGAGCTTTTCAGAATGTAGAGAGATAATCATCTCTTCCCCAAATTGTTTTTATGTTAAATTATGCAACCAGGATTTGTGGAGGGGGAAAAAAACCTGCCGTGCTCATAATATTTGTAGACACTAAACATTTAGGATGTTAAAGCAAAATATGGGTAATGGAAGAATGGATGCTTGGTAAGGGGACAAGGCCCCTGATCCCAAAGTCTGGGAGATGC
The DNA here is from genome assembly GCF_902655055.1 of Lutra lutra. Lineage (NCBI taxonomy): Eukaryota > Metazoa > Chordata > Mammalia > Carnivora > Mustelidae > Lutra > Lutra lutra. The sequence goes on along the minus strand of NC_062285.1, from coordinate 76,118,516 downwards.
TTTGCAAATTGACCTCTGGCCCCTGTCTCCCAAGGAACAATTACGTCCAGAGTCTTAAAACTCTCAAGTTATTACTGGCAAAGTTTAAGGTCTGGGTAGGGTTTCTTATGACCATTTTTAAAGTTCTTTGGATTGCTGTCATTTAGTTTAAAACTATTGGCTCTTAAAATTCTTGAGTCATGGTCTGAGTAGATTAAAAATGGATTCCTGAACCAATCCTTCCACAATGTTGAAATGTAGGCTTGGAATGAATGTGTGGAGACCCAGAACAACAGTTACTTAACTGACTCTACTAGTACCTCCCACCCCTCTACTCCTGTACTTCCCCCACATTAAGAATTCTTTACTGTGACACCGTAGTATTTTTCCTTACCAGTCGCGGAAGAGCCATGATCCCGAAATACTAAGAAATTGAGATATATATCTAACTGCAGCATAAAACTTTGAACCTAATAGGCATTCAACAAATGTATGAGAAATTTCACCGTGGTTCAGTGACCCTTAATTCTTTATTAAAACTTTGAACGATATCACATACTTGATTTTTTTTAAATGGCTTCAGCAAACCAAAGTCAACCAAGGCAGTCATTGTTTTAATCCAGGACCATCGTTGTTATAACAGTATTAGATTAAAGTAGATTTTAAAGTATTTTAATTAAACAGAGAGTTTGCAGATGGGGAGAAGAAGAGGAAATTGTTAAAGACTGACCCTATTCCAGGGTAGGAAACCATCTCTGTTTTAACATGAAACAAGACATTTTTGATGTCTGAACATTAAGAGAAGAGATTAATTTGTCCAGAGGAGAGCAGCCTGCTTTTCACTTGATGGACTATCTATTCTTTCCTGGGACCATGCTGGTTCTTTTTTATAGCAAATAAGCCATTGGGTATATAACTGCTATCAACAAATGACCTAACCTCTCCACCCATTGTCAGGCACAGCTCACCATTTTATAGCATATAAAATACCCAAATGAGATTGCAACTGACCTGACTCTTACTTGTCCAAAACGGAAATATTTCTCAGTTGTGTTTTTCTTTCCTGCCTAGATACTTAGAGATTACAGAGCAAAATAAAACAAAACGTAAAAGCAAACAAAAAAAGCACTCTCCAGGCTCTTAAAGTCATGATGTCACAAGAAGATAATGATGGGGAAATTTGACACTGGATATAAGTTCATACTTGTTATGTATATGTTTGGTAATGCAACTGGAATATTGGACCTAGGCAAGTATTGGTTAACATTTTTATATTTATATAGTGATATTAAAATGAGTACAGTAATCTTTGATTTTGATGTTAAGGGAAATGTCTTATTCCTTAGTTATTAAAATGCATCAGTTATTAAAAGCATCAGTTTCTGCTGCATATAATTTTTAATTTCAAAAAGATTTTATTCCCCTGCATGCTACATTCTGAGGCCCAAGAGTTTAATAGAAGTATGTTTCCTAATTTATAATATCATTTGAGATGAGTTTTTCTATCAGATAAGACTACAATATTAATAAATAAATTATATACATGTAAAAATTATTTTTTCAACCTCTTGAGAAAGTTCATTGAGAAAGGGCTTATTTTCTCACTTACTGAAATTTTTCTGTTGATGAAGATACAGTTTCTAGTGGGTAATTGATTATATCAGGAAGATAGTCCATTCAAGTCAGAACTAATCATGTGCTTATTTCCATATCTTCAGCTCACAACTCACTGTTTTGGCTGCTCTTTTTAGTTTCTAGTTGTTCCATTACCAACAGTAATACACTAGGGCTCACCCCCAACCCCCACGTGCCAGGGTTGAGATGAGTGGACAGACTAGTGGTCTGAAGATTTGGGCAGGGAAGGTGAGGACTGGATCTTCACTATGTTAGGGAAAAGGAGTAAATGAGAGATCATAGGAAAAAAAGGGCCGACCCTCCAGGGGTGCAGTGGACTAGAGGGTAAACAGGTAAGTATCGCGTGGGTGTAGTGATGTAACAGATAACAGACTGGAGAGCTAACATTTAAACATGCCTCGAGCAGTGCTCTGTGCAAGGGCAGCTGTAAGAGGCATATTCCCCCAGCTGTTCTTAAATCAATATGGAATAACCCCAGACCCGTTCCAACATGCTTGACATATGATACCACTCAAAAGAGTGCGGTGACCCTCTTAAACACAAACACACATGCCTCTGGGAGTTAGGCAAAGCACTAAAATGTGTGACATCATGGAGTGCGTACCATTTGTAGGGATGGGGAAACTCAGGGAGCCTTCTATTGACAAAAGTCGACAACTAAGTCCAGCTTTTGGAAAATGCCTGAAACCGATTGAGGCCCTCCAGGCACTCATTGGCTATCTGTGAAATAATCGTTGGTCAAGCTCTGCCATTTAGTAGGAGAAAACACAATACCAAAACCGAGCAGAGGAGCTAACACACATGCAGAAGTGGGGAGATCCGAAAGCAAAACCCAAGTATCATCTCTGACCGGGAGTGTTTCCACAGGCTGGTATTATCTATAAAATTATCAGGCCGCTACTTCTCCTATCATCACCAGTAGAACTTTTTCCCCCTGCAGTCGAGTATTACTATATTTGCCTCAAATAATATGATTCCAATAGAATATGTCAAGACCAGATAAGCATAATTTGTAAATTATGAATAAAATGGGATTGGTGTAACTTTTTTGCGTGTGATACTTTAAGTGCCTTTTTCATCACTTACCATGCTTCTACATAATCTGTCCATCGGTATGGAAGCCCTTATTATTGCTATTTTACATAGCGAGACATGAAGGACAAAAAATTGGGTGGCTTGAACCTCACTGCACTAATCCAAATGGAACATTGTGCCCAGCATTTATTGGGAACTGGCTAAATCCCCAATTGGCCAACCCCGGCAAATCTATATCCTGTCTGGTGCCCAGCGTGGGCTCAGTGGGCAGGCCTCTTGGTCATCTAGCACTTCCTGGTTCTTAACACGCAGTGCTTCAAGATGGTAGTTCCCCTCCAAAGACAACAAGCATGCAACAGCTGAAATCAAAATGAGTGGCATGAATCACATGCAAACCAGGAATAGAATTCTTTGCTCATGTGGGCATTTTCCAGTATGCCACAATTCCTTGAAGCAGTGTAGCAAGAATTGTTTTGTTTTGCTTGGAATCGGAGGAAAGGTTGAGGGAGGGAAATTGGACAATGAGTTCCTCTTCCAGTAAGAATAATTGGCGTGAAGGGCAGCAGTTTTCCTGTGGAGGGGAGCGGGATGAATGTCTGCAAGTCACCCTGCCTTTGACTGGTCAGCCGTGTGTTTTGCGGAAGTCTCAGGAAAGCCTCTAGCTTCATAGCAAGCCAGAAATCTGTGCACTTGAGCATGTCCGGTGTCTTTCCGCAACAGCAGAGCTGCTGATACCGTCCATGGAGTCAGGCACATACCAGAGAAACACAGAAACCAGAATTGTTGCAGGTAGAAGATCTATAAGAACGGATTAGTCGTTGAACTTATTTGAGCCCGTTTAACGGAAAATTCTGGTTTTTACACTTCAATGTGGATTTCCCCTAGGTTAGCCCATTCCCTTTTAACACTGGTTCTTGGATTAAAAATCACCTCCTGGGAGAATTACCTCCTCACAGCAGTGGAAATATGGATACAGGTGCGGATTTCTTCTGAAATCCCCGGCGACACATCCCTCCAAAGTCCCCTTCACCCCTGCTCTTGTCACATGTGTTGGCACAGGGAAAGGTTTCTGAGGCTGCTGCCTGTTCTAGTAACTGCTTTTAGTTTTGATGTTACAATTGTCTTCACTTTGGACAATTGTACCTGCTTGTCTGCCTGGTGTAACCTCTACCTTCTTTTTCAACATGGTTAAAATGTTTCTTTGTGATCCTGGTCTTCTTGGCAGTATAGTCAAATAAAAATTCTGTGTGCACAATAGCTTAAAATTAGATCTGCTCTGTTAAAAAAATAATATTAATGTATTTTACATCAATTAGGTCTTATCAGGAAGCAAAATCATGATGACAGATTTATTTTAGGAGTCTGATGTGATGTAATGGTGGTGAAGAGCTCTGTGGAAGGCTGGTGCTTCTGCGTCTGGCTGTGGGTCTGAAGTCACTAAGTCAGGGGGGCTGGCAGTCAGGAAGAAAAGCTGGGTGTGAAGCAGGAAAAAAACAAGGACAGACTGGGACCCATGGGGACACAGAAATTTGCATCTAGCTCTCACCACCACCAAACTCCGGAGCCCATGTGACTGAAAAATGAAGCTGGCGTTCTTCACCTTGGGCCTGCAGCTGCGCATGAGCCAGGACTTGGAGAAGCTGAAGGAGATCTATGGGCACTGGGGATTGTGGACCGGCCGCTGCCCCGCGACCACAAGGTGTGCCAGGAGATCAGGCTGTGAGGCACCAGGGCGCCTGTTGCCTACTCTTTCTGAACTTGAGGGCTGTTGCTTCACTTCCATCTACCACATCTTGTGAAAGTATCTCCTGTGTTCAACCGGTAATCCTATGAAGAAGGGGATTCTGGGAAAGTATAGCTCCAGCTAAGCTTGATTGACGGAGTACCTAGCCACCCCACTGGAGTAGACCTTAATGCTTACCGAGACTGATGTTCCTTTTCTAGTGGACGCATACTAGACACGTTTCCCAGCACCTACCGCAGTTGAGTGGGAAAAGACATGACTAGTTCTGACGAATGGATTGTGAGTGATTGACAAACTGAGACAGAAAAAAGTCCCTCCACAATGTCCGGGTCTCCTCACCACCTTGATTATGGAAACCAAGATGGAACCAGTCTTAATCCCTGAGTCCCTTCTTTGAAGGGAACTACGCTGAAGAGCTTGATAGGTACAGAAAAATTGCTATGATAAGAAAAACTTTCATGTGTTAAGGCATTAAAATTAAAGAAGTTTTGGTTGTTGATAAATAAATGAGATTGGGGTATGTGTAATTGTTACTGTAGCATAACCCAGCCTACCTGACTAGTACAGATATGTGTATTAGACACCAGAAAATTAACCCAAATACACTGCTTCTGGGATGTAGCCAAGAAAAATAGAAAGTAAAGGAAAACATATATATGCAAAATATTCATCACATCATCATTTACAATTCAAAAACTGAATACAGTCCAAAGTCCAGAAATTTTGGTGTGTTTAAAATTTATACTTCACTCATAGAATAGAATGTGATGAAATCTATGAGAACTATGCAAACTGAGGCAACATTGAAAAACAGGTAGGATAAATTTTAAAAATAGCTATAATTATATGTTCACCATTAACTGCATAAAAGCATGTTTCTCAAAAAGACATGAACAAAAACTATAGTGATATTTGTTTTAAAATAGCTAGGATGATACATTATTTTCCTTTTGGTATTTTCTCTATTTTTAATATTTCTTCTATAGTTTAATAACATTTTTTAAAAGTATGTAAAAGCAATATTAAGTCCAGAAAGTATTTCCTGAGAACAAGTTTTCCCAAACTCATTTACATTTTTATATGATAACTGGAATTATAGATGAAGTGAATACCATAGCCACAATTTATATTGATTTCAACAAGACATTTAAGAAAAGTTGCATGATATTCCTATAGACAAGATGCAAAAATTGGTCCTGGATCACAGTGGAGTTCTACAAATCTATATGCAAGTGAATAATTTTATATTATATAATTATTATATAATTATATATAATTATATAATAATTGTATAATAAAAATATTATATAAAATTATATAATAATTTTTATAATTAATTATATAGTATATATAATATATATTATATAATTATATAATTATTTTTATAATTAAATAAAATTATTTAATGTGAAGTTAGAGTAAAATATCCTTGGCCTATTGTTAGATGTCAGTCCTTGGCCTTCTCTTTACCAACATTAATTTTAATGTCTGGAATAAAGAAATAGATGGCAAAATTACAAAAAGTGGAGATGACATAGAGTTGGGGAATATTTTGAGCATGACGGATGACAGTAACAATAATGTCAGAAAACTGGAACAATGAACAAGTCTATTCTGATGAGCTTTTATTGGCAAAATATAAAATTTAGCTCCAAAAAGCTCAGTTGCATAAATATATGACAGGGCAGACAACCATTCATGTAAAAACCAAATAAACCATGAAATTTTGAATACTATCTAGCTCCATGTTTATATATTAATTTATTTTAACATCTTTATTTAGTGCTTACTATATTTAAGGACTACTTACTATATTTAAGGACTACTACCAGGCAAGATATGATAAGGGTTTTATCTTAAAGAGTAAGCACTGGGGATAGAAAGAGAGGTTTGCAAGAAATATTCAAAATGGAAAATCTACAGAATTTTGGTGCTCAATTGGGTGAATACTTAGAAAAAAATGAGGAATCCAGAATGACTTCTGGGCTTTGGGCTTGATGAATGGGAAAACAGTGTTGTTGTCCATTGAAATAGGGAATACGGGAGGAGTAGAATGTAGAGGGGGAGTATGAGATGAATTTATTATTGGTCATACTAAGGTTTAGTTCTTTGAGACATCAGGAAGAAATATCTGCTAGATAGTTGGATATATAAGCTTAGAGTCCATGAAAGAAATCAAGGTTAAAGAGAGAAGATTTAAAAGTCATCAAGACATATGTGGCAATTAAAAAAAAAAGAAAATAAGAAAAAAAAAAAGACGTACGTGGCAGTGAGAGAAAGGAATAAATGAATGCTCAAAGACAGTGTAGACATTAAGAAGAGAAGATTAAAGATGAGCCCACAGAAAATTTAGCAAGTGAAGCTAAGGAAAAAAAAAAAGTAAGAAAAGTCAGAGAACCAGTGTAAGAACAAAAAGAAATGAGGTTTCAGAAGTCAAGAGAGGTTTTTTCAAAAAGTATGAGACTTCCTATCAAATATACTCATATCCTCTCAGATCTGCATATATCCCTCCTAACTTTCTATTCATAAACATATAAAAAGTTTAAGCAATACCACACCTAATAATATAAAAACAAAATAGCAAAATCGAACATAAACTAGGTAACTTGGTCCCCTTACTAAAGCTAAGGAAAGTTTAGTAAGTTTTTCTAAATGTATCTGGGCCATGTACTAGACATTCCAATCTCAGAATCAGTTTGTGGACAACTTAAGGTAAGAAACTAGGAGAAAATTTTGATGTACTCTCACAGTTTATTTCTAATTCCTGGACATGGACCACCCTCATCTGAGGAAGAGGTGGCCATCAACTTTTATAGGAAAACTATGGTCTGAGTCAGTCAGTTCTTCTATCAACCTTCTTTATCTCTCTTCTGTTCTTACCAAATCTTCTTATTCTACCTCTAGAGGTGAACTTCCTGTTTACGACACTGCAGGAAGTCTAATGGATGGCCAAGAAGCAAGGGAAAGCAGTATAAGGCTGGACAGGAAGGTTTCTGGCATTGGGATCTTCCACATATAGTGAATAAAAAAACAATGCACTGCGTCTGACTCTAGACTCAACATACAAGGAAAGCTTTTCAGCTTCTTCAAGGATTGCTTTTTGGGCAATGCAATTTGGGCTGCCAGCCATGCCTGTCAGCCTGCTCAAGTAAGAGAAGTGGAGTGGGAATGAAGAGAATGACCTTCTACCTAAAGAAATTCGTATTCTCCTTCCATCAGCATTGCTGACGAAGGGCAGCTGGGAAGATAGCACAGAATAGGCTTGGATAGTACAGATCCCCCCAGGAACCAAGTCCCCACACTTTTAAGTCAACCTTTTAAGTCAACCTCCCCATTGTCAAGATACACCCAAATGCCGAACTGAGAAGGATGGGCCACAGGAGGCTTCTCTGCATCTGAACTTTTAAATTTAGTTCCATGAAGAATTACAGAGAAGTGTAAATTCAGGAGATTCGAAATGAGAGGCGTATTGCCATCATCTGTTCAAACTTGCTTCGTGGTTATAGGCTTGAATGATCTGCATAACAATTTACCTGTGTTTTTTTTTAATGGTTTTAGTATTGTTCTATTGATTAGACATTTACATTGTGGTATGCCCCTTTTCTTGGTTTAAAATAATACAGCAGTATTGTGTGTGGATGCACATATAGATAAACACAGATAATTAGTGTATTATACTATGAAGTGTTGAGGCTGTGTTTGTACTCCGCACAATCTTTTTAGTGTGAGGTCACCTTTAAAGACCCTGGCTGGCTCAGTGAATAAGCTATGTGGGCAGCAGCCCCAACAGCATGATGGCCGAGTCCATGAGGGCCATGCCTACCCCTGATTGGCCAGACTGCACGGTCTCTGGATTAGAAGCATTTGTTACTCAGTAATCATGTCTTTAAATTAAAAATAATTGTGCTGTGTGTGGAGGATGGAGGAATGAAGTAGACAACTGATTTCAGAACACACTCTGTAAAAAAGCCCTGATTCTAGGAGAAAAATGACCATGGCATTCTAGCATTTTCCCATCGTATTGGCTAAAGGTCAGTGATATAGATGCCTAAGTGAATGAATTCTTTGAATGCCAACTTTGTGCCCAATGTTATATTCTAGGTGGAGAGCAGCAGGCAGGGAACGAAGAAGTAAAAATAAAAAGACATGAGATGTCTTAAAAGAACTCAGCGGCTACTCAGAGATAATGATACAGAGACAATTGCAAAGCCAGGTGGTAAGTGTGATAAGAGAGGTAGGTTGTGGAGGCCAGAAGAAGGATCATGGGAGAGAAACCAGAGTTTACAGATGGAACATTCCCCTCTGAACTAATACAAGAAGCAGCGAACATTTGAGTGCGCACTAAAAGTCACCAAAAGCTGCACATGTTTTAAATCATTTAATCTTCATTCAACCCTATGAAATAAAGATTAGAATCACCTCTGGTTTCAAAAGAAAACCAAAGCACAGGGGAGTTAAGCAATTTGCCGAAAGTTCCACAGCGTATAAGATCTGGACCTAGGCAGTCTGCTTCTGATCCATACTCTTAACCCACACACTACCACTGAGGAAACAACTAGAAGATCTAGGACAAGTAAAGTTCCAGGAGAGATGGGGAGGTAGCGCTGCCGTTTAATAATTAAAGAAAGGTCAACGCAGGAGAAGGAGAGGAGGGAGGGACACTGGGGAGCTCTCAGAAGATGAAGATCTATGGCACCTGCTTGAGGGACAGGAGCAACTCCTCTTCATATGTTTATTGATGCATCAGACATCTTCCAGGGTTACACACGGGGCTACGGGACTAGGCCCTAGAGATACAAGAAATAAAACACCAACACTGTTTTTGCAGAGCTCACGCTTCAGGAGTAAGACAGTCCAGAATGTATTTGAGTACAATGCAGCTCATGCTATGGTCCAAGGGCAGGGGGTGCCATGGGAGCTCAAAAGAAGAAGGTGCTATGTCTGAAGTGTTGAGATGACCCAGAGAATGTGACACCGTGACAATTAAATGGGTAAGTTAGAAGTGGTCAAGAAAGGAATCAGGGAGAAGGGCCATTCTAAGTTCCAGGCAGAGTGAAGGCAAGCAGAGAAGGAGAAGAAAATGAATTGTGTTCATGGAATGGCCAAAGTCACAATGGCTGGTATGTCTTGGAAGAGTGGTAAGAGTCAGGCTATGAAATTGTTCCACGTTATTAATCTAAGGAAAAATGGGGGCAGGGGAGAGGGTAGCAGAAGCTTTTAGAGGAAGCGGAACATGATCATGTTTAGTTTTAGGAATATAACTAGAGGCAGAGTGAGGGATGGATTGGAGAAGAAGAAGCTAGAGACAGGAAGGTCAGTTTGGTTAAGAGGTTGTTGCAAAGATCCACCTGGGGGAACAGAAGGGCTGTAGCAGGGCCGTGGTCATCTGATAAAGAAGTATGGACAGACCTGAGAGACACACATGAGGTGGAGGTCCAGGATTTTAGAACAATAGAGGAGAATTGTTGAGGATTACCTTGAGGTTCCAATCTGAGAAAGAGGGTCAATGTCCATTAGCAGAGATAGAAAATTCCTAACAGGGGGTAGGTTTGCGATCTGTTGAGTTTGAAGCATCGACAAGGCATCCAGATGAATATTATAGTAGAATCTATAATTACTGAGGCAAAATAACATCATTGATATGATCTCCTAACACCTTGTTTTGGGCGTCAGATAGCTTCACTGTAAAGACACTAGCAATGGATAGTAAATATTCAGCAACCGAATCTGTTTCCTGAACATTATAAAGGGAGATGCAATCATCTCCACGTATTTTGATTTCAGCTAAAAAGAAACAAGATTTGTATCAAGTTTTACAGTGCTTTGACATATGTTATTTTTAACCCCCCCCAACAATCCTAAAGGTAGGCATTTAATATTGCTCCAAGATAAGATTTAAGATCCTTCCAATATTACAGATGAGGAATCGAAGTCCATTGTCTTAATAACCACACAGAGAGTAGCAGAGCTAGGACTGGACAGTCTTCTACCATTTCCTATAGAAAATCATCTTATTGAGATTGCAAAACCCCTGAAGACAGAACTGGTCTCTTTAGTTCTTGTGGTCTTGATATTTTATCACAACGCCCAGTATGAGACAGCACCGAATCACTGGATTTATTCATTTGTAGATGGGTGCTACACATCTAACCTTCCAAAATTCTCTACTCTGTTAAATAACGTGACCGTGTTCCTGAGTCAATATTTTCATGGAAATGAAAAAATAAAGGTATTAGTTAGGGGGGTGTTACCTCATGTGGAAGAGTTTGGGAGAGTGAGTAGATTCCATTAGCTAAAATCACACGTATGGGAGAGTTCACATTTTAGAATATATACAAAGAGATATTTCCAAGCAACCTAATTTATTTCTGCAACTGCTGGCAGGAAGTCCCTTTCCTGAACCCCACCTGAGCAAGTGTCTTCTGAGCTTACTTCCCAAGGGTGTGTTTCCACACCTGCTCTCCTTGCCTTCTCTGCCTGCCTCTCTCTATTTTATTATGTGACATTTTCATTGAGCTATTGAAATTGGATGTGTCAGACACATTAAAAGCAATGGCAGTTGTGGCAAGTTATTTGATATATTTTAAAATAAACCAAGAGGGCCATGTAGATGTGAGGGGAATAAATTGCTCTGTTTAGCAACAAGTGATTTATTTAACCACTGCGGACAGGGTCCAGGGGATGCCAAGCTGCATACATTTTGGGAAAAGCTGAGCTATTTTCTCAGAAATCTCTCATGTGGGACCAAAATAAAAGCAGGAGAAGTTTATGAGAAAATTAATTAAAATCTTGATTTGGGAATGACCCTAAGGAATGGATTTTATTTCCCATGCACAACAAGATTGACCTCATAGCATTTCTGAAGGTGAGACATGTTCTGGAAGCCTCAGGTATGAGCACCGACCCAGACATCCTGGGCTCCCCTCAGACTGCAACGGCAGCATTTCTCCTTGGAGGGGGGTGGTTCCCACCAAAAGCCCGGTGAGCGGAAAGGCACACATCTGGGATCTCACTCTTTCTTCCTCTCATCATGTGACCTTGGTTGGTGACTAATGGCTACAAGGGAATCCGTCTCCAGGAACTGATCAGAATCTCAAGTTTCAGAAGAGTCTCTGGCCTTTCCGTACCTCCTTTGTTTCTCCTCCATGGATGAAGATGGTAACAGTACCGACCATATACCATTGATGTGAAGTTCATGAGTTACTACAAGGGCAAGAGGGCCCGCTGCCGTTATTCCTTCTCTTATCTATCTCACCATCGATCATTCCTTCTGATGGGTTCATTCCCCTCAGCGCACACACAAACTTTCCTAGCTCCCTTGACTGAGAATCCTTGATCCTACATCCTCCTCCCAGTTTTGACCTTATGCATTTTCTCCTGGAAAAACTTGTGCCTTTGCTCTTTGATCCACCCCAGCCAGACATTTGTCTCTGTTATTCCAGCCCCACTGTTCATGAAAATCACCAATGACCTCCATCTTGTCTAATCTAAAGGTCAGTTCTGAAGGTCCTCTCGTGGGACACAACTTTTCAGCATCATTAGACCTATTCTCGACTCCCTCATTCTGAAACACAGCTCTTTCTTGGTTCTCTTTCTTGCACGGGCCACTCTTTCCTGGGCTCCCTTTGCAAGCACTTCTTCACTGGAGGGCCCTGAGGGTCAGCCTCTGGCTCTTCTCTCCTTTTTCCACACTCCCCAGATGATTTCATCCAGTCTCACACCAACTGCAGCTACAAATCGAGATACACTCCCTAACCAACACCTCCAGCCCCAACTTGTCCCCTGAAATCCCCCGAACTACAACTCATTTTTCATATTTCCACCTTGATGGAGAACAGGCCTCTCCTAACATCAGCAACCCTCATTATTGCTGGATTCCATATTTACAGATTGGCCTCTTTGCAAACATTGATATGTGACCTTAAAATCAACATCCCTGCTGCTTTCACAGTCATTTGCAGACATGTGCAGAGCTCCGAAAAATGTGAGACACTCAACATGCACATTCCAGCTGAGGCTGAACATGGCAACGCCCTCCTTTCTTGTTTTGGCTCTCATAATAAAAGTAAGCATCCTTTTGTGATCTATTTAATGCTACGTTCTTTGCATTTTTGCGCTTTTTGTTGGTGTTTTGGCTGTTTAAAATGGTTCCAAAGCATTGTCTCAAAGTGCTGTCTAGTGTTTCTCAGTGCAAGAAGGCTGTGAGGTGCCTTATGGAGAAAATATGTGTGTAGATAAGCTTCATGGAGGCATGAGTTGTAATCCTGTTGGCCATGAGTTCAAGGGCAAGGAGAGAGCAATATATATTAAAGAAGGTGTCTTTAAAGCACACAAAGTAGAGGTTCCTGGGTGGCTCTGTCAGTTAAGTGTTTCACTCTTGGTTTTGGCTCAAGTCATGATCTCATGGTTGTGAGACAGAACCCTGCATGGGGCGCCATGCTCAGTGTGGAGACTGCTTCAGATTCTCTCTCCCTCTCCTTCCCCATTTTTCCCCCTCCTACCCACCCCTCTCCACACACTTACTATCTCTCTTTCTAAAAATAAAAAAATAAAATCCTTTAAAAAATAAAGTATACATAAAGCAGATCATGTATTGATCACTTGACAAAAACATTTGCCACCAGGGGCTCACAGGAAGCTAACCCTGGGACACCTGCGTGGCTCAGTCTGTTAAGAATTTGCCTTCAGGGGCACCTGGGTGGCTCAGGGGGTTAGGCCTTTGCCTTCGGCTCAGGTCATGATCTCAGGGTCCTGGGATCGAGCCCCGAATCGGGCTCTCTGCTTAGCAGGGAGCCTGCTTCCTCCTCTCTCTCTGTCTGCCTCTCTGCCTACTTGTGATCTTTGTCTGTCAAATAGGTAAATAAAATCTTAAAAAAAAAAAAAAAAGAATCTGCCTTCAGCTCAGGTCATGATCCCAGGATCCTGGGATCGAGTCCCATATCGGGCTCCCTGCTCAGCCAGCAGACCGTTTCTCCCTCTGCCTCTCCCCCCTGCCCCAGCTCTCTCTGACAAATAATACATAAAATCTTTAAAAAAAGGGGGGGGGGCGTCTGGGTGGCTCAGTGGGTTAAAGCCTCTGCCTTCGGCTCAGGTCAGGATCCCAGGGTCCTGGGATTGAGCCCCGCATCGGGCTCTCTGCTCAGCAGGGAGCCTGCTTCCTCCTCTCTCTGCCTGCTTTTCTGCCTACTTGTGATCTCTCTCTGTCAAATAAATAAATAAAATCTTTTTTAAAAAAAAAATCTTTAAAAAAGAAAGAAAGAAAGAAAGAAAAGCTAACGCTATACTTCCCCAGGAGCAATTCAGGATTGATTGATTCGGTGTTCATGGTGACATTATAGAATACATTATTGTGAATAATGAGGACTGATGACATACCTAAAACTTGACTGTGAATTCCTCTCACCCAATTCTTTTCTCAGAAAATAGCTTCATTCTTCCAGTTGCTTAGGCCCATTCCCCTTGTTATCTTTACCCCCACCTCCCACGTGCAATATATCAGCCAATCTGCTTGTATCTTCTTTTGAAATTGCTCCACTTCTGACACCTACATAGTTTCAAACCAGGTCCAAACCATGATCACCTTGACAGTGACCGTAGTGACCTCATTGGCTACCCTGATCCCATCCAGGCTCACTCCCGCCCCCAAACACACAGCTGAGTCCTATCTTGTCACTCACCTGAGAATCCTCCAATGGCTTCTCGACTTATTCACAGCCACAGTCAAAATCCTCACCATGGCCTTCAGCCATACTGTTTTCTTCACTGACCCTCTAACACATCATGATGGGCCTCAGCTAAAGGCCTTGCACTTGCTCTCTCCTCTGCTTGAGGCATTTATCCTGCAAGAATTCACATGGCTCACTTCCCCACTGCCTCTGTATCTCTCCTCACAAATCTCCCAGAGGAACTCCCTATAAAATTACACATCCCTTATTCTCTATCCCCTTATCCTGCCTTATTTTTCTTCATATGAGTTATTACCTGCTATATTATAGATCTGCTTGTTCCCTTTCAATAGAATGTAAATTTTTTGAGGGTAAGGACATTGTCTATTATATTCACTGCCATTTCCCCAGGGTCTGAAACAAAGTAGATGCTAAATAAAATATATCAGTAATCTGAAAGGTTTTTTTTATCTTTTACATGAAATGGAGATAAATATTACCCCAATTTCATACTGCGATGTGTCTGTAACAATATTAAAATATGCTTTAGACTGCCTTTCCTTCCTTCCTTCCTTCCTTTCTTACTTACTCCCATACCTCTGGGCCATCTTCAACAAGTCTCAGGGAAGTCATATGCTTACTGTTGATCCACGCAAGGCAATAACACACTCCATCCCAAAGCCAGATATCAGGAATGTTGAAATTATCTGCTTCCCCTGCCTCTTGGCTTTGGTAAGGGGGAGTAAGAATGACTGAATTGCTTTAGAAAATATCATCTTGAAAGCTGTATAGGTGATGAGCTCTGTCTCATAAATTACCTGTTTTCTTTCCAGTATCCATTATGGAGGAGACAACTTCCTTCTCAACAGAAGGTGTGTCATTTGAAAATTTTTGTTGCCATGCAGGGTGCATCACAGTGAGAACACTATCCAGCCAACCGTGGTAATGTGACTCAGGAAATTCACGTACACTGAATGCTTGAAAAAGTTAACTGCATGATTCCCAGGTATTAGGACCTTTACCAAGGTTGTTTGCTTAACTTTGGGGTTTTCTTGTTTGGTTTTTGGTGGGTATTTTGTTTTTTGTTTTTGTTTTTGTGTTTTGTTTTGTTTTGAGAGAGAAAGTAAGAGCAGGGGTGGGGAAGATCAGAGAGAGAAGGAAAGAGAGAGTCATAAGCAGACTCCACGCCCAGTATGGAGCCCAACAGGGGGCTTGATTCACGACCCTGAGATCATAACCTGAGCCAAAATCAAGAGTTGGATGCTTAACTGACTGAGCCACCCACTCAGGCGCCCCATTTGTTTAGCTTTGAAAGAAATGTTTCCCTTGGAACAGACTTCCTGGTGAACAGGATAACTTGTTGCTTAATATATATTAAAATCGATACAGAGTAAACCATGGGCTTATTTAGGGAAATTAGCTGCTTCGGCAAACTCACTCTTCAGTCTTAACCAGCAAGCCAGAATTTTCGGGCAGTCAGGGCTGGAAGCCACATGCACTGAGGATCTGAGAAACCACCCACAGAGGCATCATTCTTCCAGGTTCAGTCTCCTCAAACAAAAATCCCACTCTATTCCCAGGCCAATGAGCCTCCAGGGTTGGAATTGCTCAAGTTGTGGTTCACAGCCCTGTCACTGTGTTCATCTGCTCCATAGGTACACATGTAGGTTGGCCCCCATGCCATGGTCCAAGTGAACAGAGACCTGGGGAATTGATATATATGGCAAAATAAACACACAGTCATTATGAAAATTTTGGAGCATACAGCAAGAATCATGAGTCAGAAAGGGACTCATAATTCTAGAACTCAGAGATGAAATACTGTTAACAATTTAGTATACGTCCTTCTAGTCATTTTTCTGTATGTGTGGGAGTATATGTAGTATTAAATAAGTCAGATCATTCTCACAATGTTGTTTGATAATTCTTTCTACTTGCAGGTCTACTGTGGGCATTTTTCCAGGTCATTAATTATTTTGCCACAATGACCTCTTTTCAGTGGTTGTCTAGCATTCCAACAAATGAATGTACCATATTTTATTTAATAACACTTTATTGTTAAACACTTAGCTATTTCCCAGTTTTTCCCTGTTAAAGATAACAGTGTGATGCACACTGTTGAACATAAATACTGGTGTGTATCTGAGAATCAATTCACTCAAGTGAAATCATCCAGTCACAAGGTATGAATGTTTTTCAGTCTTCAAAAATTTTTGCCAATTTTAATTCTATTCACATAGGGTGAGTGGGTCTCTTTTCCACAGGTGGCTTTTAGAGAGGCTATTCTGGGAGTCTCTCTTAGGGTACCCTTGCCTCTGATGGAATTGACCTGCGCCCCCGGACGCTACCCCTGGGGCAGCTGTGTGCAGAGGCTGCCTTGCCCCTCAGGGCCTTCCAGGCCACGTTTACTCATTTCTCCAGCTGAGCCAGCTGAAGCACGTGGAGGTCAGGTGATGTGTACAGGGTCATGCAGCTGGGCAGTGACTCAGCCAAAACCGCTCTGGCTCCTGAACCTCGCTCAGATCACAAGGCTGAAAGCATTCACTTCCCTGAGGCCCATTATACCCAAATAATTAAAAGAGGACCCGTGCCCTTGAGTTTGTGGATATTAAGTTTTGGAAGGACTGGCTCAGCCCCATGACTTTGCTAATCAGTGACACTAAATGCTATATAATCCTGCCATCTTTTCACTTTGGGGGGATTAATCAGGTAATGATTGGTAGAGTTTCCCTTCACAACACAATTTGCAATGAAACCGTGTGATGGGTGTATCCACGTGTCCATCTGAGACTCTCAGACTCAGAGACGTGACCGCTGAACTGGATCAGAACACAAATCCTGATTTATTATGACTCATATGTAAGGTCCAAGCTATTTGGTAAGGTGCACCCTCACCAACAACAAACAAACAAACAAAACCCAGGTGATACAGATGAAGGTTTCTTATTTACATCATCTATTAGTCCACAAACCGAATTAAACTCAAGTGACCCAGAGTCAGCTAACCTAATAATTAAGTCTCTGCAGGTGGCTGGGCCAATATGGGGAATGACTGTAGCGGGTCTGTTGGGTCTGTGCTTCTAGTGGATTACCATACCTGGATTCCTCCTTGGAAGAGTGCCTATGAATTCAGGGTCCTCCTTGGACACAGCTCTGTTCTGACCCTTAGCCATACCTACTAGGAATTAAAACCAAATCCCCCTTAGGTGTCAGTCCCCCTTGCGCAAAAGGTAAGAGAAAGTGGTAGGCACTGACCCATCCCCACAGGTGACTCCTGGCTCTTTTTCTAGGAGGGTAGGTCAGTTACAACCTTTGCATTAACAGATGAACCTGCTGTATTATTATGTATATAATGTATTAAAACAAAGCAAAATAAACACACTAAAGCTGTAGCATAACTGTCAAGATTATTTAGCTGGATGTATAAATACAAAAACACACACTCCAGCTGATCCCAAACTGGAAGGCAGGGGGTTGATTCTAAAACCAGGGACTAGGAACGCCTTTTAGTACCTATTTGCATGAGGCTGAGTTTCAGGAAGGCTTTTGGTTTTTCCTTAAAGGATGATGATGGCATTTGGCGAGGAGTCCCTGAGACAGCCAGCAAGTTGGGAGGGATGAAGGCAAAGGAGGGATAGCATGGCATTTGGTTCCGATAAGAGCCTTGAGACTACTTTCGAGCCCTGAAGGAAAGAGTGATTCCAACCACTTCTACTCAGCACTGCTCTGAGGTCAGCAGATTTGGAACCTTGGGGGTGTGCTCTGAGCATGGACCCTGAGGATGCATGACAAATCCTTCCAGCAAAGGTATGAGTGAGGTTCCTTCAAAGGGTGTTGAGAATGGAGGATACTAAAGAGAAGGAGGGGGAACGAGAAAAAAAAGTAGGGCAAAACCCACATGTGATTGTATCAACAGACTGACTCCAGCTCCTGCGAAAGATCTTTGGGGACTCACAGAAATCCTTGGGTCAGAGAGAATTTACACAGTCCTGGAGGGCAGGTTGGGCCAGAAACAGGAGCTTAATTGTCGTTGCTAATCTATCCATCACAAAAGTCCTCCTCTGTTTTAACACATTCATCCTTTACTGCTTTGTATTTAGGTAGTTTCCAGTTTTACATCATTAAAAATAACACTGTGATGAACATCCTTAAATATAAATATTTTTCATAATTTTTATCCATTAAAGCAGTTTTAGATACATGGCAAAACTAAAGGAAGCACAGAGAGTTTCCATCTACCCCCTATTCCCACACATACATAGCCACCCCCATTATGAACAGCCCCCACCAGAGTGGTACATTTGTTACAAGCAGTGGACCGACAGTGACACATCATTATCACTCAAAGCCCATGGTTTACCTTATGGTTCACTCTTGGTGTGGTACATTCTACGGATTTGGGCACATTTTTTTTAAGAGCACGAATCCACCATTGTAACAACATCCAGAGAATTTTCGTTGCCTTAAAAAAACTTCTGTGCTCTGCATAGTCATCTCTTCTCCATCCCTACCCTTGGCAACCACTAGTATCTTTACCATTTCCATAGTTTTGCCTGTAGGAGTCAGGTTTCTCCATAGAAACAGAACCAGCATAATATACATACAGATAATGATTATGAGGAATTCACTCACATGATTATGGAGGCTGAGAAGGCCCACGACTTGCCATCTGCAAGCTGGAGACCCAGGAAAGCTCATGGTATACTCGGTCTGAGTCCAAAGGCCTGAGAACCAGGACAACTGATAGTGTACCTCCCAGTCCAAGGGCCAGAGAATATGAGGTGAGGCATCCCAGTTTAATAGGCAGAAGCAAAAATGGGGGAATTCTTCCTGTAACTTTCATTCTATTCAGGCCCTTGGATTGGATAACGCTTACACACAATCTACTTTACTGAGTCTGCCATGTCAAAAGTATCTTCACAGATCCACCCAGAAATAATGTTTAATATGGGTGTCTTAGGCCGGTCAAGTTGACACATAAAATCAATGATCACATGTTGTTTTCAAAATGTCACATGCTTAGAATCATCCAGCAAGTAGACTTTCAGATTGGCTTCCTTCACTTAGCAATATGCATTTATTCCCACAATGTCTTTTTTTTTTAATTTTCAATTTTTTTTTATTCTTTAAAGATTTTATTTATTTATTTGACAGAGAGAGATCACAAGTAGGCAGAGATGCAGGCAGAAAGAGAGAGAGGGAAGCAGGCTCTCCGCCAAGCAGAGAGCCCGATGCGGGGCTCAATCCCAGGACCCTGGGATCATGACCTGAGCTGAAAGCAGAAGCTTTAACCCACTGAGCCACCCAGGTGCCCTCCACAATGTCTTTTTGAGGCTTGATGCCTCATTTCTTTTTAGTGCTGAATAATATTCCATTGTCTGGGTGTAGCACAGTCTATCCATTCACCTACTGAAGGACATCTCTGTTGCTTCCAAGTTTGGGCAACTATAAACAAAATTGCTACAAACATCTACGTGCAGGTTTTTGTGTGGATATAAGCCTTCTTGGGTATGTACCAAGAAGTGCAATTTCTAGATTGTATATTAAGAATATGTTTAGTTTTGGGGTGCCTGTGTGGCTCAGTTGGTTAAGCATCCGCCTTCTGCTCAGGTCATGATCCCAGAGTCCTGGCATCGAGTCCTGCATCAGGTTCCCTGCTCAGTGGGGCATCTTCTTCTCCCTCCCCCTTCTCCTTCTCTCACTCTCTCTGTCTGTCTCTCACTCACTCTTTTTCAAATAAAAGTCTTTTTAAAAATAATATTTTTTCATTTTGTAAGAAATGGCCAAATTGTCTTCTAAAGTAGCTGTACCATTTAACAGTCCCACCAGCAATGAATGAGAGTTCTTGTGGCTCTACACCCATATCAATATTTGGTAGTGTCAATGTTTGGGATTTTGGTCATTCTAACAGATGTGTAGTGGTGTCTCATTGTTTTAATTTGTAATTCCCTGATGACATGGGTTGTGGAGAATATCTCCATATGCTTATTTGCCAACTGTATATCTTCTTTGATGAGGTGTCTGTTCACAACTTTGTCCCATTTTTTAATCTAGTTGTTTGTTTGCTTATTGTTGCATTTTAACAGTTCTTAATACATTTTGAATAACTGCTCTTTATCAAATAGGTTCTTTGCAAACACTTTCTCCAAGTTTATGGTCTCTGTTTTCATTCTTTTTACAATGCTTTTTGCAGAGCGTATTTTAAAACATTTTAATGAATTCCAGGTTATCATTTTTTTTCCTTTCTTTTGCTTTTGGTGTTATATCTAAGAAAAAAAAAAACAAATCCAAATTATCTAGATTTTCTAGTATATTACATTCTAGGAGTTTTACAGTTTGTGGTTTTCATTTAAGTCTGTGATCCGTTTTGAGTTAGTTTTTTTGAGACTTCTAAGGATTTTCTCTAGATTCATTTTTGCATGTGAATGTCCAGTTGTTCCAGCACCGTTTGGTGAAAAGACCATCATTTCACCACTTCATTGTCTTTGCTCCTTTGTCAAAGATCAGTTGACTATATGCATGTGGATCTGTCCTCTAGGCTACTTATTCTGTCCCATTGATCCATTTGCCTGCTCTTTTGCAATTAGCATACTGTTTTGATTACTGTAGCTTTATAGTAAATCTTGAAGTTGAGTAGTATCATTCCTCAAACTTTGCTCCTCAATATGGTGTTAGCTATCCTGGGTCTTTTGCCTCTCCATATACACTTTAGAGTAAGTTTGCCAATATCCACAGAATAACTTGCTGAGATTTTTATTCATATTGCATTTAATCTATTGATCAAGCTGGGATGAAATGACATTTTAACAATATTAAGTATTCTTACCCATGAACATGAAATCTCTCTTCAATTTTTGGTTCTTCTTTGATCTCTTTCATCAGATTTTATAGTTTTGCTTATATAAGTTTGTACATATTTTGTTAAATCCATACCTAAGGGTTTAATTTTAGGGGGTTGCTAATATAAATGGTATTGGCTTTTTTTCTTTAAGTTTTTACCTAAATTCCAGTTAGTTAACATACATTATAATATTAGTTACAGGTGTGGGATTTAGTGATTCATCATTCATCTACAACACCTAATGCTCATCACAAGTGCCCTCCTTAATATCAATCACCCATCTAACACATTCCCCCATTCACCTCCCCTCCAGTAATCCTCAGTCTGTTTTAAGAGTCTGTTTCCTGGTTAACCTCTCTTTTTTTCCCTCCTATGTTCCTGTTTTGTTTCTTAAATTGCACATTTGAGTGGAATCATATGGTATTTGTCTTTCTCTGACTGACTTATTTCACTTAACATACTACTCTCTAGCTACATCCACATCATTGTAAATGGCAAGATTTCATTCTTTTTAATGGCTGAGTAATATTTCATTTTAAGCAAACAGCCATTTCTCCAAAGAAGACATAGAGATGGCAACAGACTTATGAAAAGATGCTCAACTTCACTCATCATCAGGGAAATACAAATCAAAACTACAATGAGATATCACCTCACACTTGTCAGAATGACTAAAATTAGCAATACAGGAAATAACAGATAATGGTGAAGATGCAGAGAAAGGGAAATACTCTTACACTGTTGTTGGGAATGCAAATTGATGCGGCCACTCTGGAAAACAGTATGGAGATTTCTCAAAAAGTTAAAAATAGAAATGTGCTACAGTGCAGCAATTGTACTACTATGTATTTACCAAAGGATACAAAAATACTGACTCGAAGGGATACATGTACTCCCATGTTTATAGCAGCATTATCAACAATAGCCAAATTATGGAAAGAGCCCCAAAGTCCATCAGCTGAGGAATGGATAAAGAAGATGTGGTATATATGCACCATGATATTGTGTTTTTAATTTCAAACTCCATTTGTTTATTACAAGTATATTGGAAAGCAATCAACCTTTCTATGAGACTTTAAGCATTTTTTTTTAAGGAGATGCATTTATTTATTTGATAAAAAGACACAGCAAAAGAGGGAACACAAGCAGGGGGTATGGGAGAGGGAGAAGCCGGCTTCTGGTGGAGCAGGGAGCCTGACGCGGGTCTCGATCCCAGGAACCCCAATCCCAGAAACCCCGATCATGACCTGAGCCAAAGTCGCTAAGCATATGCTTAGCGACTGGGCCACCCAGACGTCGTAATCAACCTTTCTTTATTAAGATTGTATCAAGCAAGCAACCTTGTTGTAATTGTTCCTTAGTTCTAAGAGGTTCCTTTTTCCTTCCTTCCTTCCTTCCTTCCTTCCTTCCTTCCTTCCTTCCTTTTTTCTTTCTTTCTTTTCTTTCCTTTCTTTACTTCTCTCAATTCTTTTGGATTTTTTATGTAGACAATAATGTAATCTCTGAACAAAGACAGTTTTATTTCTTCTTTCCCAATATGCATATCTTATGCTTCCTTTTCTTCAATTATTGCATTAGCTAGGACTTCCAGGGCAATGTTGAAAAGAAGTAGTGAGAGTGGACATATTTGTCTTGTTTCTGATCTTAAGGGGAAGCTTCAAGTTTCTTACGATTAGGTAGGATGTTAGCTGTAGGGTTTTTGTAGATATATTTTATCAAGTTGAGGAAGTCCCCTCTATTCCTAGTTTACTAAGAGTTTTATTATGAATAGGTATAGAATTTTGTCAAATGCTTTTTCTGTCTATTGATGTGATCATGTGAGTTTTCTTTTTCAGCCTGTTGTTATAAAGGATCACATTAATTGATTTTCAAATGTTGAACCAGCTTTCTATGTCTGGATAAATCCCATTTTCTCATGGTGTATAATTCTTTTCTTTTAATACATTGTTGGATTTAATATGTTAATATTTTCTGAAAGATTTTGCATCTGTGTTTATGAAAGATACTGGTTTGTAGTTTTCTTTTCTTAATAATGTTTCCATCTGCTTTGGTAGTAGAGTAATGCTGACTACATAGAATGAGTTAGGAAATATTCCCTCTGCTTTTATCTTCTTAAATTTTTTGGTAAATTTACCAGTGAATTTATCTGGACCTGGCACTTTCTGTCTTAAAATGTTTTTTGATTTCTTTGATAGAGATAGTCCTATTCAGATTTTCCATTTCTGTTTGTGTGCATTTTGGCAGGTTGTGCCTTTCAAGGAATTGGTCCGTTTCATTTAGGTCATCAAATTTGTGGCCATAAAGTTATTTATATCATTCCTTTATTATCCTTTTAATGTCCATAGGATCTGTGGTGATGTCCCTTTTTTCGTTTGTGGTATTAGTAATTTGTGTACTCCCTCTTTTTTCTTCAATAGCCTGTCTTGAGGGGGTATTGGTTTTATTGATCTTTTCTAAGAACCAGCTTTTGGTTCCATCGTTTTCTTCTACTGATTTCCTTTTTTCAATTTAATTGATTCTTGCAGATCAGTTGAAAGTGCATATTTGAAGAAGACAAATCACATAAGATTTTGAGTCGTAATTCCACACTCTCAGATTGCCAAGAGCAGGTCCAAGGAACATAGTGGGTGCAGATCAGGGCTTGAGGTTGGCATGATGAACACAGAAAAATGGCTAATGGATAGAGGTGCCTAGAAAGATGGGGGCAATGTTATAATAGCTGAACATGGAGCCCAAGTTGAATGAAGCATCAAGAGGAGTTAGAAGGGCTCCCATGTGCTGGTGTGGTCGGAAGAATGATAAGTAATTAAAGTTAGTATAAGGGTAGAAGAGGACTTTTAGTTCTTATGAGTGAATGTAAGAGACAATAGATGGGGAAGTTGCAATAAAAAGATGAAAGGACCAATTTGAAATCTTTGTTGGGAAATGTGCAAAGACAGCCAAGATATAGCTATGTGGGTGGGAACCTGGTATAGCCTGGAGACGAAGGCCAGTAAAGTCATATAAGGCAAATGGACACGAAGTCAG
Organism: Lutra lutra; assembly: GCF_902655055.1. Lineage (NCBI taxonomy): Eukaryota > Metazoa > Chordata > Mammalia > Carnivora > Mustelidae > Lutra > Lutra lutra. Next base: position 76,094,590 of record NC_062285.1, on the reverse strand, counting down.
TGAGTTGTCATCATTGTTGTCATTAATAAGCTTTTAGTAAAGGCTGGAATGATCAGATTTGAATTTCAGCAGTTGCACAGAGCAGGGTGATAGATGCCATATCTGCCCACTAGAAATTTGTCATCTGAAACCCCTGGGAAGAAATGAAAAACCAATTTCCCCATTCCTAGAGAAAATACTTCTCTTGCTTTTTCCAAATTGAGAGGAACCCGGAGAATGTTTTGGTGACAAGTATTGTCTAAAATGTTAAAATATGTTGAAATCTACTTTGGTGGACTGATGGTCAGAATACATTTTTAAGAAACAGACATTGAATGGCTTCTTCTTTCACTTTCTACCACAGTGTCTGCTAGGCAAGGAAAATGACTCATTAATAAATTTAGCACCAGAGGCCTGACTCATTCAGAAACCCCTTAAGAACCACCTCACCCAATCTTACTGTACTTTAGCTAATGATATTCTCCAGCTTAGGGTGTCAGAATTATGCCTCATACATGGGTAATGGGTTTTATAGTTTGTACTAGAAGTAGACCAGTAGTATTAATTCCCATTTTGGTGATGTAGAAGCTGAGCTAAGTGAATCACCTCAGGCTAGACATTGAATAGCTGGTAAAACCATACTTCTTTTTACCATAAAAGTCAGCAAAGCGTCCATAGCAAAACACTTATCCTAGAGAAGCCACTCCAGGTGGTGATTTGAGGTCTAAACCCAGTAATCATGAAGAAATGACTTCTATCAAATTTGAGATAGTGATAACATATCTACTAATGAGTAACTTCAGGGAGGGAATAATTTCTTATCTCACTTTATATTTTCTGTACCTATACAGAGATTGGTAATAAGCATTCAAAGGCATGTTTGTTAAATGAATGAATGAATGAATGAATGAATGAATGAAACATCTCAAATATCAGTTTTGTGATCACTGTCTTTCCTGAGAGGAATATAATAAAATACATGCTTTGTAGTTATGGCAAATGTTGTAGTTCTCAGCAGTGAAGTGTAGTCAAATGCAAGTATCAAGGTTAAAAAGATCTATGGCATTACAGAATTTTCAGTATCCTTGGTCTTCCTTTCTCGATTAGGGTTTGATAATAATATCCATGAGGTTCTGCGGCCAGAGGTAGGGAAGGAGTACAAGGTAATTCCTTTCTGGACTTAAGGTCTCCAAAACCTTGTATTTTTGTGCTTATCATCAGAAGTTTGGAAACTTCAATTGCATCCACTATAGTGCTAGTAAGATAGAGAATGTAGGTGAATCTCAGAGAAGTCAAATGCAACCAAATATTTACTGACAGCTACATCTATAATAATACTGACAGATTTGGGGGTTACAAAATGTAAGATATAAGTTTTCTTTCAAAGTGTTTGCAATATACTTTGGGGAAAAAAGATATAAGAAGTATGAAAAGGTGACAATAAAAAGTACAAATAGCAGTTCAAGACAAGAAGCACTTGTCATAGGGCAACTTAATAACTATGCAACATTTATCTCTCTTCTTCTTGATTCCTACCAGAAGCCAACTTTATTCAAGTATCCATTCTTCCCAGGGGGTGGGGGAGAACATGACTCTCTCGAGACCAGGTGATAGTCCTAATTAGTAAGGACCATTAACATGTGACATTCCCTGCACTACTGTTACTGGTTCAGAGGTAGGCATGTGACCAATGCTGGCTCAAGCCAACTAAGAGAAACAGACAGCCACTGCTCAGGGAAAGGGTTCCCACTCTCTGCTGCTAGATGTAAACAAAGAAGAGTGTGGTCCTAGCTGCTTTCAAAAGCCATCTTATGACCATGAAGAAACCAGATATGGGATGGCAAAGTGGAGAAAACTTGGGTCTCCAATGATGTATTTAGTCCCTGAATCAACCTTGGAGCCTGTCCTAACTCAGAGCTTCCTGCTACATGAGATAATTAATTTCTTTATTGCTTAAGTTGGCTTGGTGGGGGATTTGTTTCCAAAAGAATCTCAAGGATACAATGACCAATTGCCAAATGCGTGGGCAGATAATAATGACTGTGAGAGTTCAGATTGGGGAGAGTTCACATCAGGCTAGAATGGTCAGGACAACATTCAGAGAAGCAGAGGCTTTAAAAATGAATAGAATTCATACAGAAGGAGAGGCAGGAGAAAGCCATTCCAGGCAAAAACCAGAAGATGAAAGGAATTTGAGGAACAATAAAGAAATAGAGAGTGCAAAGTGAGGAAGGAAAGGTCAAATCATATTTTAGAAGACCTTGAAGAGCAAGTTCAAGTACCTGGGACTCTGTTATTTAGGCACTAAGGCTTCAATAGAGTTTGGAACAAGCAAATTATCTGTTCCTGCCTGAGCATTTGAAGTCAGTTCCATCCAGCACACATTATACTCCTGCTGGTCTATAACAACAAGTTTCAAACATTATTGGGTATTTTAAGCAAATAGCCCATACCACTGCCCTTTCCCCCTGACCTACCTCCACTTTGATCTCATCTCTCTGGCTCCACACTCATGTCTCTGGGATCCTGACTTGGATCCTGAGTCTTTGGCTTCTGCAGATTAGTCTCTCATCGCGCTCACCCCACCATCTAGTCTTTGTTTCTTCTGTCATGAACTATAGGGTAACATGTCTGCAGTGGAACCCCACTATGTTCTTGTTGGGTGCTTTACTTCCTCATAGGTCAATCTCCATCCAAGGTACTCAGGAACAAGAATAGAGGGAAAGATTCAGATAGAAATGACAGTGCAGAAGTGAGCCAAACATGATCATGCTCATGGTTTGAACCAAGTCTGTGTTACATCATGTAAAGAGTTAATATATACGCTATGCAAAGAGTGCTTAGGAGTTGACAAGAGAAATATAAACCACCCATTAGAAAAACGAGTAAAGGACGACCACCATGAAAAAACCCTCAAATTCCTTAAAATTATGGGAATGCAAATTAAAGAAACAATGAAATTTCACTAATACCTGTTACTCTGGCAAAAGTTACAAAGAGCTGTACTACCTATTGTTGGTGGGACTGTAAAGAAAAATGTACTTTTATACATTACTGTGGGAAATATGAAGATTTACAGTCTTATTGGTGAGAGCTAAATGACAACATCTCTTAAAATTAGAAATACATCTAGCCTTCAATCCAGCAATCGACCCCTGTTTTACTCTCATAGACATAAAAACAGCGATACAAAAGACATAAGTACACGTATATATTGCAGTGCTATTTGTATGAGTGGGAAAGCCAGAAAAAAGAGAATACTCATCAAAGAAAGAGGGACTGGATAAATTATGGCATATTCTGTAGCCATTATAGTCGATTAGTGCTCTGCTACTTGACATAGAAGGATTTACATGGAGAATAATAAAGGCTCAGATCTATCTACTGCTTATTGAATGCTAGGTACAGTTTTAAGTGCTTCACATGTATTAACTTACTGATCCTCATAATAATCTTTTGAACTAGGTATTATTACAGAAAAGTTAAGTAACTTGTCCAACGATGCAGTTAATAAGTGGCAAAGCTGGGATTTGAACCCACAAGGGTGTAGAGCTGCTAAAATCAGTGGGTTGTGGAAGCTAAGAGAGGAAATCCAATTTTTTTAAAAAAGGAAAAGCATCAGACTTTACTTGTTAAATAAACCAGGTATGACATAATAGCACTTATGTATTATAAAACTAGACAGTTGTGTGTATAAAGAACTTGGTCTTTTAAAAATGAGAAGTCATGGAATCATAGAATCTTAGAGTTGGAAGAGAATATAAGTCATGTAACACAATCACCCATCTGAGGCTTGAAGTTTCTCCATAACTTTCCAGTAGTTAGAAAACATACCAGGAGGAGGAACTTAATATTTTTCATTAGTTAATTAACTTTTCAGGTAGCCCCTACTTTATTTGGATCTCTGGTCTTTATCCATTAGTTCTTGTTCCATCATTCAGTTTTCATACAGAATAAGCCTATTATGTGTTTCATGAAAGTCTTGTCAAATATTTTAAGAAAGATATCATATTCCATCTAGCTCTTCCTTTCTCTAAATGCCTAATTCCTTCTATGAGCCTTCAACTTGATTTCAAGTTTCTGTTAAATCGGTCATTTCTTTACAAATATCTGGTTTGTTTATATCTCTTTTCAAGCATGGTGCTCACAATTGGACACAGTACTGTCGATGTGGCTGGGACACATGGTGGTCACTCAAGATTCTGACTCCACGTTGTTGCAAACTAAGATAATGTTAGTTTCTGTAATGACCAAACCATGCAGTCTAAATGGGCTTACTGCCAGCCAGAACCACCGTCTTCTTCACTACAAAGTTTTCTTACATACACTTCACATCAAGAATTGTTTTTCAGATGTGAGTGACTATAGAATGATCTTTAGAGAGATACTGACCTGGTTTGGATCTTGGCTCCATTGTATCCTATAACACTTCAGGAAAGTCAAATGCTTTGTCTAACCTCAATTTCCTCAACTGTAAGGTAAGTATAAAAATTCAACTTACAACGTTGTTTTAAGGATTAGAAATAAAGTGTATAAGTATTCATCCATATAGGTACATAATACAAAAATAGCTTTTTTTTTAAACTAATTATTGTCATAGGTAGATTTAACTTGCCACACCAAAATTTGGTGATTGGGATAGGTTCTTTTTGTTAACCCTTCACTCCTGCTTCCTGTCAACTCTTACCAGAAACATCTTCTGACTGATTAATCTTCATCCATTGGGTAAGGTCAGCAACTGTTTATTTTTCCCTCTGATTATCCTTTTCTCTGGTAGTCCTTGGGCTATTTTGCAGAGAAAGAAGGTACCTTCTTTCTTGAAGTCAGAACCTTTATCTATTGCTGATATTACTTGATTTTTTTCACAATTCCACAACATTTACCAGTAGTGGGTTCAGTGATCTCATGAACCAGGAGAATTAGGAGAATTATGTTCATTTAAGGGAATCAGACCATTTTCCTTTAAAATTCCCATCAATTTCATTTTCACCAAGCCATTCTTCCTTATTAAACTAAAAGTTCCCCCGTCTCTACCTCCATTAGTGATTGATAATTCTGTCAGCTAAGGAAAACAGGAATTTGTCAGATGCTCCACTTTTAGCCAAATGAGACTCCCTGTAGATGCCCTCCTGGTTGGAGTAGGCTTCTCAGCTGTGTTGCGATCTGGGTCAGGAAAGTATCCTGTCTGCCAGCTGGCCCTAAGTGTGTTCTCCTTAAAACCACCCATATGCCTATCTTGTGTTCTCATCCTCAGATCTCTACATTTCTACACAGGGATACAGCTTCTTGACATGCAGCTAAACTGCATCCCCTCCTACAGGGCTAGATCTTTTTCAAGCTATTGAACCTAGAAATTTTTCATTATTCATTATCCTCCTTCATGTCCCTACTTGCCTGCTTAGTCAGCTTAAATTCCATCATTAGAAAAACTCACATGCATCTCAAATATCTTGCTCTTTTTTCCCCCTCCATCATACTTACTGGGTTAAGTGCTGGTCCTGATTACATCCTATATTGGGCCTACCTCCTTCTATCTTAAGGTCGCTGGAAAAAAATCACAGAACTATACTGAGTAGTCTCACTTTAAATTTATGACCACAAACTTCAAAGAGGATCATAGCACTGCTCAGCACGACCCCTTCATTTCTCTGGTAGTTGGTTTGCCTCTCCTAGCTGTAGTTGTCATATGCCTCCTCACTCGCTGAATACTCAACAACAACTCCTTGTCTTTCCTGCTGACCTTCTCGGTGCTAATGCTCTTTCCATTCCTTTGTGTTTGCTGTTGTTTCTACCTTGAATGTTCTCTTGCACCCCACCTTCTTAACTTCATGATTTGCTCCTTCATTTCATCTATATTTTGCTAGGATTTCTAGGCTCTTTCTAAACACCTTAGCTAGGAGGTCACCCTCCATCACCAGCTCTCTTTTTCCCTTCATATTACTTATTTCTACCTGAGTTGTTATTATATACATATGTGTTATATATATATAACATAATATGTTATTGCATATATACATATGTACATGTATACATATGTATATATGTACATGTACATACATATACATATATAGTATATATGTATATTCACATATACGTATATACATATACATATATACATATATGCATATGTGTATATATGTAATAACATATATACACATATGCATATATGTATATATGTAATAACATATATACACATATGCATATATGTATATATGTAATAACATATATATGTTATATGTACAACATACATGTGTGCGTGTGTGTGTGCATATGTATTATATGTATACATACACATATATGGTAGATGTTTGCCACTGGTAGATTTAACTCACTGTACCAATATTTGGGGACCAGAGTTATAGGGACAAGAAGTACATACATATGTGTAAATGTATACTCAAGCACGCACACCGACATATTACCTGATTGTAAGAATACAGTTATAACACATATAACATACAAAAAATAAGTTAACCAACAATTTATGTTAATCATTAGGCATCTGCTCAACAGTAAGCTATTAGTAGTGAAGTTTTAGGGAAGCCAAAAGTTGTATGTGTATTTTTGACTGAACAGGGTGTTGGTGTTCTTACCTCCAGAATTGTTCAAGGGTCAACTGTATGTATAAGTCTATATATACTACTCTTTAGCCATATCTATTTTGTTGTTTTTTTAAATTTTCATTTTCCTGATTTCCATATGCATAGTCTTGGTTTTTTATGGATGTTCCATCACATAACCATCCATAATATCTACCCTATAGAATTTGGATACCTGTCTCCTAAGCTCCCCATCCCGCTGTTCCAAACTGTACACGGTACTTTTCAATTTAGGTTGTGTAGTGATTATCCTAAGTCTTCTCTCCACCCTTCTCCTGAGTTGAACCCACTCTTTTCTAGATAATATGTTTTGTTCTTTCTTGGTTTACTTCTTCTTAGTGCTGGCGCACATCTTCTGGGAACTAGGATTTCCAGACTCACAGAGTCCAGAGTTATAGGAACAAGAAGCCTAAATTTCCCAAATGGGTCACTGAGAGTGATGATAATAATTACCACTTCATGCCATGAAATGTGTAAGACTGATGATTCACAGACCTGTACCCCTTGGGCAAATAATACATCATATGTTAATAAAAAATTAAATTTAATTTAAAAATAAAAAACAAAAAAGAATTACCACTCCACGTACATATACAATGGAATATTATGCATGAAATACATACTATGCAAAATGAAATCTTGCCATTTGCAACAACTTGCATGGAACTAGAGGGTATTATGCTAAATGAAATAAGTCGATCAGAGAAAGACAATTATCATATGATCTCACTGATAGATGGGATTTAAGAAACAAGGCAGAAGATCATAGGGGAAGAGAGGAAAAAATGAAAGAAGACAAAACCAGAGAGGGAGACAAATCGTAAGAGACTCTTAATCTTAAGAAACAAACTGAAAGTTGCTGGAGTGGAGGGGCTGGGGGGGATGAGGTAACTTGGTGATGGACATTGGGGAGGGTATGTGTTGTAATGAGCACTGGGTAATATATAAGACTGGTGAATTACTGACTTGTACCCCTGAAACAAATAATACATTATGTGTTAACAAATTGAATTTACATTTTAAAATAAATAAATAAATACTAAATTAGAAAAAAAAAAGAATTATCACTCCTATTTTCCCCCTTGTTTCCTAGACCCATTTATTCTTCCATTGGAGGCACAACACATTATAATGGTCATTGATGTAGCAACTATTCTTAATAAGAATTCTCCATGATCATTAAGCTCTAATGCCCTAGTATATCTGTTACATATAACAAATTAACTTTCTTCCTAAGAGTCTAAAATGGTACCAGCTATGGACTATCCTTGGGAAAATTGAAAAAATAGTCACTTAACTTTTGGTGTGGTTTAAGTCTCTTGTGGAATTCTGATTGAGAAAGACTGAGGTATGCCATATACCCTAGTGGATGACATCTATACAAGGTAGTTATGTACACACACTGTATTTTCAAAATACCATTTTGTCACTCTATCAGGCTAGCAGCTTCTTGGTAGCACAGTACATGATAAGACCATTAGATATTGTGGTCATATGCCCAACGCCACATCTTTTTTTTTTTTTTTTTTTTTTTGCATTCATGTACATAAGAATCATTTAGAGGAGTTGTTAAAACACAGATTTCTGGTCCTTACCTCAGTCTCATCTCTAATAAGTTCCCAGGTAATAATGGTACTGATCTAGGGACCATACTTTCGAGAGCTACTGCTATAAAGTGAGTTCCATGGTCCAATGTATTGTTATACAAGATCCCAAGTCAATGGATCACTCTATAAGCATTTGAATGGCAGTGCAGGCTGAAGGCCTAGGAAAGACAAACTTCATACCCAAAGTATGTGCCATTGCTATTTCTAGGTGGAAGGGGCCCAATGTAATCAACTTGCTATCAAGTGGCAAGTCAGGGACTTAGCATTGGTTCCTCTTGATGGCATATTGGACATTAGGCAGTGGAAGTATCTAGATCAGGCTTGGTGAGTAAGAGCCCATGCTGTTGAGCCCATGAATAACATTCAACCATGTTACCATTGTATTCCATTCATACTCTTATTTTGTTAGCACTAAAGTGGCTAATAGCAGAGGTTGCTGAAGTCAACTAGCTAAGTGATTCTACTTAATAGCTTGGTGCTTTGTGGCTGATGCTATTTGATATGTAGATAATATGTGATAACAAAGATTTTTACAGTTTGTGTTCAACTCTCATTAAGTACATCCATGTCTTGAATTTATTGAGACTTGATTCTCTGTTATACAATGACCTTCGTTTGTCTCATGATAAAGGGTCAATTCATTAAGATACGACAATTGTAAATACTCATGCATCCAACATTGGAGCACCTAAATAAATAAAACAAATACTAATATAATTGAAAGGATAAATAAGCAGCAATACAATAGTTGGTGACTTTAATACCTTATCCTCAACAATGGATAGATCATCCAAACAGAGAATCAATAAGGAATCATTAGATTTGAACAACACTAAAGACCAAATATACTTAACATATATACAGAACATTCCATCTAATAGCAGCAGAACATACATTCTTCTCAAACACACATAGAATATTTTCTAGGATACATCATATGTTAGGCCACAAAACAAGTCTCAGTTGTCTCTTAAAATTTAATTTGATGTGTAAGTATAGCTACCCCTGTTTTCTTTTGGTTATCTTTAGCTTGAAATATCTTTTTTCCATTCCTTCACTTTTAGTCCTTGTGTGCCCTTAAAGCTAAAGTGTAAGCAGCACATTATTGGCTCTTGTTTTTTTTTTGTTTGTTTGTTTGTTTTTTGTTTTTAAGATTTATTTATTGGGGCACCGGGGTGGGTCAGTCAGTTAAGCATCTGCCTTCAGTTCCGGTCATGACACCAAGGTCCTGTGATTGAGCCCCACATTGGGCTCCCTACTCAGCAGGGAGTCTGCTTCTCCTTCTGCCCCTTGCCCCACTTGTGCTCTGTCTCCCTCTCTCTAGCTCACTCTATCTCAAATAAACAAATAAAATCTTCTAAAAAATTAAATATTTATTTATTTATTTCAGGGTAGGGAAAGGTAGAGGGAGAAGGAGAGAGAAACTTAAGCAGACTCTGTTGAGTGTAGAGCTGGACATGGGGATCAATTCACAACCCTGAAATCAACACCTGAGCCAAAACCGAGAGTCAGTCGCTTAACCTAGTGCATGACCCAGGCATCCCAGATTTTTTTTTTTAATTCATTCAGTCATTACTTTTGATTATGGAATTTAATCCATTTACATTTAAAGTAATCATTTATAGGTGAATTTTACTATTATCATTTTATTGTTTTGACAGTTTTGTAGTTCTTTTGTTACTTCTCTTCCTGCTGTCTTCCTTTGGGATTTGATGATTTCTTGTGGTGGTATGTTTTGATTCCCTTATCATAATCTTTTATCTGTGTGCTACAGCTTTTTCCTTTGGATTGCTACGAGATTCAGATAAAAATCTTTTAGTTACAACATCTTATTTTAAGCTAACAACTTAACTTTGATAGCATACAGAAAGTCTACACTTTAACTTCTCCCCCTTCCTCACATTTTAGGTTACTGGTGTTACACTTTATATCTTTTTTTATATTGTGTATCCACTAACAAATAGTTATAGCTATAGTTATTTTTGATATCTTTGTTTTTTAACTTTTAAGCTAGATTGTAAGTGAGTTACACATCACCATTACAATATTAGAGAATCTGATATTGACTATATATTTATCTTTACTGGTGAATTGTACAAATTCATATGTTTTTGTACTGTTAATTAGCATCCTTTCAACTTGAAGAAGGCAGGTCTAGTGGTGATGAACTCCCTCAGCATTTGTGAATTTGGGGAAGTCTTTATCTTCCCTTCATTTTTTAAGGACAGCCTTGCTAGGTATAGTATTCTTGGTTGGAAGGATTTTTTTCTTTCAGTATTTTGAATATAGCATCCCACTCTCCTCTGGCCTGAAATTTTCTTTAAAAAAAAAAGTTATTTATTTATGTGAGAGACAGGGAGAGAATGAGCAGGGGGGAAGGGCAGAGGGAGAGAGAGAGAGAGAGAAAGCAGACTCCCCTCTGAGCAGGGAGCCCAACACAGGGCTCAGTCTCAGGACCCAGAGATCATGACCTGAGCTGAAGGCAGATGCTTAACCAACTGAGTCACCCAGGAATCCTTGACCTGAAAACTGTCTTCTGAGAAACCCACTGATATTCTTTTTTTTTTTTTAAAGATTTTGTTTATTTATTGACAGATAGAGATCACAAATAGGCAGAGAACCAGGCAGAGAGAGAGAGGAAGGGAAGCAGTGAGCTGAGCAGTGAGCCCGATGCGGGGCTCAATCCCAGGACCTTGGGATCATGACCCAAGCAGAAGGCAGAGGCTTTAACCCACTGAGCCACCCAGGCGCCCCCACCCCCCATTGATATTCTTATCAGGGCTCATTGGTTTCTTACTGCACTTAAAAAGAAATCAAAATTCCTCACTACTCTCAAAAAACTACATGATCAGGCCCCCCAAACTACTTTTCCCACCTCCCTTCTTCCCACTTTCTCCCCACTTACTATCCTCCAGTTACTTTGGCTTATTTCCTTTCTGAGGGGTAGAGTCCTTCCGCAGGGCCCTTGCAGATGTGATTCCCTCTGCTTGGATAATTCTGTCCCCATTACTCCACATTGTGGATCCCTCTTTCAGGACTTTATTCACATGCTACATTTTCAGAGCGCCCACTCTCACTACTTCCCCATCCAAAGTTAATTGTTCACCTCACTACATCCCCACTGTCAGTCTCTCAATCATATTACCTTTTTTTCAGAGTAAATTTCACTATATGAAATATCCTTACTTATTTAATTGCTATCCTGTTTATATTTTGTCTCTCACCCTTTGTTAGTAAACGCCATCATTGAAAGTCTCTTGTCTCTCATGTTCAGTGTTTTATCCTCAGCACCTCAATAAAGTAGGCACTCAATTTATATTTGTTGAATAAGTAAATGACTCAGTAAGAAACTTTACCTGATTCTTGGGTCTTGTTCTACCCTCTTTTATTGATATATATAAAAGCAAACCCAATGATGTATTTATGGCCCAACTATAGGCCTAACAAGTCATCCTTCACTCATCGTCTCCCAAACACGTACATTAGCCAGTTTCAGTAACCCTTGGCAACCTAGAGAAGAGCACAGCCTACTTCTTGAACCCAGTCACTACAAACTACTTCAAATTCACAATCAGTTCCTGTCTCTCTGTATCCTGGCATCTTGCTCCATCCCCCAGCTATGCTATACTCTTGTTCTAAAGTTTCTTTGGGCCCCAGTGACAGAAGACCAGATACCTGCACCATCATCTCAGCTCCACTGTGAATTCCCTATGGTCTGTGCACTGAAATTGAAGTCTATTCACCATTCCACTTGTGACTCACTATGCCCTTTCCCATTCTGATTTTTCTTTACCTGTTTCTACCTGCCATCTTCCATGGTAACTGTTTTCTCAGATTTACCTGACTATTTTTCTCCCTCTCCCACTATACTGACTTTAAAGCCTTCTGGTTCTGTCAGTCTAGCCTCTAGGCAGACATACCTCTTTTGTGCATATGAAATGTGAACCACCTATGCCAAGAATCTAGTATTCCAGCATCGTAAGCCAACAGGCCCCAAATCCAAATCCAGTTCATCACCCTATCTGGACAGACAGTCATTGATCTCTTAGCTCTTTCTCTTTCATCTCAAATCTATACTCTCAGTAGAATTAAGTGATAAAAACAGCACCTGTGCCCCCGAGTAATTCTGTTGTTGTTCGTGAGTTTGTATTCTCTAAAGACTCTTTCCTGAGATCCTCTGATTTTCTCTGTTTTGAGGCTCAGATGCTGCCCCTATTTTGTCTTTGCCATAGCCAGTTTTCCTGTGAACAGGTCTGGGCTTTGGGCATCTCCTTACAATCAATGCTGACGTATGCCAATAATTTCTTTGTCCCCATACTTCCGTACACCTCAGAGATCTTTCCATCAGATATTACAGAAATAGTCATGGCTTAAAATGTAGTTCTTTATGGAGCTGAAATCCCCAGAGTCAGGAGATCTGCATACCCCCACATATAGGAGAATGAGCATGTGCAGGGGGTGTGGCGGGGGTGGGGAGATGACACAGAAGAATGAATCTAGTTCCTAGGCAAGAATTATAATGCCCATGGCCTATCTGGGAACTTTAAAGATCTCCGAATGGAAATGGAGGGATCAATGTGTTCATCTCATGTTGTACTTTTTTGCTTTATAATGCATCCATAAACTTTGCAGAGTAATCTGCCTCTGAATCAAAAATTTTGTTGGACTATCTCCCACACTTTAGTTATAGATACAATAGTAAACAATAATAATTACTAGGAAATGAGAACATCAACCTCTTTTTTGAATTGATCGGTTTATTTTGTATTAGTCTGTTTACTAATGTAATTATGAATGCAGTTAATGTGTCACACCACAAAGCTATTACATAAAGAAGTGGAAGAAACAAGTGGTTCAAAACAGCCACCACCAAGAGACTAGAAACCACCAGGACCATGGGGTTTAGAATCAGATCTAGGTTCAAATGTCAATTCAATCAGCTGAGTCCATAACATTAAATCTCCCTGAATTTTCCTAAACTCATATATAAAAATAGAAGTGAAGACTCCCTGCTGGGTTGTTCTGAGGACTTCATGACATATCCACAGGAAAGTAGCAGCACAACGCTTGATACCTGACCCTTCAGTGTTTGCTTACTCTTCTTCCTATCAGACGATCATTCCAAACTCTGAGGTTTTAGACCGCATACAAATTTTAGACATTCAGATCTATGTCCCTTTAAAAAGTAGAAGGAAATAGCTTTGTTCTGCCTCCGTAAAGGCCATTGGTTAAAACAATCCCCTTCTATACCTACTCAACAGTGTTTAGAAAGGAAAACCTAAAGTTTTTTCTTCCAGGTGATATTTAATGTTGGAATACAGGGAGTTTCATGGTATCCATTTTTCAGCCTAGTGGGAATTTCAATTCAGACTTCAAACCAGAAAAATCTTAATCCGATCAAAAACATATGTACATGGAAGGGGAGCAAGAGAAGTGGATGGATCAAAATTTGATGAGAGAAGGAAAAGGAGGTACACAGAGAGATGGTATTCATTTGTTTAGTGATGAAGGCCTAGACTTTCCCAGTCAATCTCACCTCAATGTCCTTAATTTGCATTAGACAATTTTGTTTACATTCACGTAGAGTAAAATGTAAAACTGTGACCCTCAGGTCATATTAACAGGCTCACTTTCAACAAAACATTTTGCTATCTTTGTAAATTTGGAGGAATCTTTAAATGAAGCAAAACCTTGGGAAGAACAAAACCACGGCCATGGCCAACGTGCCTTGTTTCCCCTCCTGTTCCCATGGCAGACATCACACCATGGCACTCATTCCTACGGACCTTGGATGGCTTAGAATTTCAGCCAAGACGGTGGAGTCCAGGGCAGCTAAAGGTAAGCAGGCAGCTCTGATCACAAGTCTTCTGTCTGTCTAACCATACTGTGTCCCCTGTGGGCCACAAGCAGGGTTCCTTTCACAAGGATGAGGAGAAACATACTCTTATCCGATGATGCCAATATGTATTTGTTACTGATTGACTCCAAAGAACTCGTTCTCTTTTGCTACTCACTTGGCTTGGACTTTTGACCTCAACTCCTTGGCTATCACTGGCTTTGTTCTTGTGATCCCACGCGCCCTATGTGGCACAAAGCTCCGCTTCCTCCCTGGCACACGCTCAGCTCCAGACTGCACTTCAGATGCTCGGTTGGTGATGCTCTTGCTCACTGAATGTTGGTCTCCAGGACTTCCCCAACAACCAACTGCTTTCTGTTAGTCCTCCTGGGCAGAGCCTGCTGTGGCCTTAGCGGGCAGCCACTCTCGGTTGTCCTCACCTGGTCTGATTAACCTAGTTCTGGGAAAGCTTCTCTGTGGGGTCCATTCTTGCCTGCCCTGGCCTTGTCCAGCCTTGGCACTGGAGGGGTCTTCACAACCCACATCTTTCCTCAAGGGACAGCCTGTACCTGAGTCAGCCCCGCCAAAAAGACAGCCTCCTCTTCCTTTTCTGGATCTGTGGTTCGCTCATTATTCCTCAACCCTACCACAGCTGCCTTGGCAGCAACATACCCTAGGGCCTGCTGGGAAAATTCCACACTCTGATTTGGCACCTGCTCCTGGTAGCAGACAGGCCCAAACGGCTGGAAGAACACAGGCATGATGAATTAGATACTGAACCGATTGGAGCAACAGTGGCGTCCCTTTGCCTCAAAGTGGCCTGGAAAGCAGAGTTAAGAAAAGGACTTCTTTTCTTTCTTCTGTTAGCAATAAATCCCTGTACCCCAGGACAGCCTCCTCTTGGCAGGCTGACACCCAGATGATTTCTGATGGCCTACGTGCCGACCGCAAGGCAGGCTTCAGCACTGCCAATTCAGCCCCCACAGAGAATCCCTTCTCTGGGGATGAAAGGTGCTGTTCCAAACCCCAGCATGCTGGAACGTGTCCACTCCTACCCCTTGCATGCAGCTCCAGTGAACAGTGGTCAGCCGGATCGGGGGAGCTGAGGCATGGCCTGTCTGTACAGGAAATGTCCGTCCTTGCTCTGAAATCTGAGACATGAAGAGAAATGTGGCCATGGAAGAGCTGTAGTTCCAAAACTGATAAAAATATTCCCAAATCTTGCTCTATCGTACGCTTGATGACACCAATCCTCAGGATGGCAAATGAGCATCTATCTTAATTATAGCTTGGGAAAGGATGCATAGACTGTTCTTTGACTTCTGTCTTATCTGTCTGTCCATTCCAAATTGCTGCTTCCAAGAGGAGGAAAGAAGAAGAAGAGACATAAATAACACTCCATGGACTGTCTCATTTGCTCTGGAAAATCTCCTAAAAGGTTAATATTGCTCCTCATGCTTCTGGGCATGTGTGGGTCACATGCTGGGAGCCGGGAAGTGCCTCCAGGCTCCTGCTGTGGTAATGCCCAACCAGGCAGATAGGGAAGGATACCAGGCAGCACAGACATAAGCTTTGGCAAAGCAGGGTTGACCTCAGGGTTATGTCTGTGACTAGCAATCACATGAGGAGAGAACTCCCAGTTTCCTTCTTTGGGAGAAGGATGGTCTAAGAGAGGGAAGGGCAGAGGGAACCCCTCAGACAATGGAGAAACGGAAGGACTGTCGGCCTCAGTGATGCTGGAAGTATCGGGATCCCCAAGGAAAAGGGGGCACCTTGATTCCTAGTTGGCACATGATCGATTTCCAGGGCCAAATATTCTGACCAAGGCATTTTGTAGCAAAGAGAAAGGAGATAACTAAATGGGTCAAACTCCACTGGAGACTGTCTCATGGGAAAAAGCCAAATAGCTGAGTTACTCTGTTTCTCTGGAGTCTGAGAATCGTCACACTACAAGGCAGGGAACCCGTGCCCCACACAACAGCATAGGCAATCAGGTGCCAGAAAACCTGGCTGAGGAGTGCTGCTTTGCTGCGGGGAGAGAGTGGCTACATCCTGCCAGAAAGTATGGGGGTCCTGTCAGTGAGGATATCAGTAGAAGAGACATAGAACTCAGCCCCATGAGACAGAGAGGTGGGATGCCTGTGACAGTGAGGTAGGAACGTAGCTGGAACAGCCTGAAGGCAAACATAACTGCAGATGCAGCTGCCCTCAGCAGGCTAATGGAGAGACGAACCAAAGAACCAAAGCCTCTGAGGGCAAATGAAGCAAAAAATACATGCGGGGCTGGCACCAGGATGGCCTGGGCTTTGAGAACAGCTCCCTCCCCGCCACTTCCCTGCCCCCTCCCAGCCTCATGCAGTTCTCATGCGCCAACCGAGGCTCTTGGATCTATGTGAGATCTGCTCCCACTGGCGTTGGAGGTGGGCCGTGTGCCCGGATGCCCTATGAATCACCTGCAGCGGGAGGAGATCATCTCTCTCCCATCTGCTGTCCCTGCTCTCAGCCTCCAAATAGAGCCAGCAGCTGGGAATCAGGCAGAGGACCTCAACCTTCTCCCCCTTTCCTGCCCTGCCCACCAGAAGTGAGTGGGCTTGGGCTGCTCACCTTCGTGCTCTTTGGCTGTCCAGGGTGGGACCATCTTCGCTGTTAAAGACCGCAACAAGGCCAATTGCTTGTGAGTGACACTGGAATGAGTCCATCGGAATCAAGAAGTGGCCGTCTGTCTGGGAACTCTGGGACCAGCCCTTTATGCATCGAGAAGCTTCATCTTTTCTTCCGATCTGGCTGGGAATGCGGCAGGGGCCTGCTATCTGAGGGAGGCCTGTTATCTCTTCCCGTTTTAGTTGTTTGGGAGGGAGAGACTAAGAGGTAAATTCCTGTTGTGCTTTTGCGGCTCTTAATATTCTTCAACCTGAGCACATTTTCTTAAGAGAATGGTATAACCCGAAAGGTACCAGGGACCCCAGGTGGTCTTCTGGTTCGGTCTCTCGCATCCAGGAAGCTCTGTAACATTAACTCATTCAAGCCAGAAAAGAAATAATTTTCGCAGGAAAGGTTTGCCCTCCCCACTACCTCTAGCATCTGCCAGATGCCCTGAATATTTCTCGAATGAAAGTTGCTTTATTAAAAATACGCATGTACTCAAACTAGACAGAATTGATAGTGGAGACTAGGATTAATTTCTTTAAAAAGAAAAAACACATTGATTGCTTAGTATATGCCACTCCTATTGGAGTTGGAATCCATATCTTCTCAAGTCCCGATCCAGTGCTCCGGGTTTCAAGGAAATATATTTCTGACTTCGCAAAAAAAAAAAAAAAAAAATCTTCTCCAGTAAAATTCATAGGGTCCCTAAACCCTATATAATACAATCTAAAACTTAAAGCAACATTTTTCACAAACAGGGTGAGCATGGTCCTGATAATTTGGTCTTCTGACATAGTGCTTAGCAAAACCCTTTCTCTTGGCCATTCCCGTCTTAATGACTACAAAGCCAACAAAGTGGGGCCCCAAGTAAGGACACATCCTAGAGAATGAGGCTTGTGGCCTCTCTACGATGAGGTAGGCTTGCCATATGGCCACCTGATCCACAGACAAATGTCCTTCAAATATCAGAGAGCACTTAAGAGTTTCCACCATTGCAACTTCTGAGAGATGCGATCAAAAGCCCCTTGGCAGTTGTGTCCTTCTCAGCATGTCTCCTACCTCAGAACTGGCACCTTCTTGGGGAAGGTAAGCTGGGACTCAGCCATCCTTCACCCTTGATAGTCATAGCTAATCTGGCATGGCACTCTTTCCCACTGACCTTTTGTGTGGCTCAGAATTCTCAACACAGCACTGAATACATCGGTTCAACAGAATGAATTAACGTGTGAACTGACATCCAGTCACCAACAAGGTTTTTACCTGCTCCTTTTGACTCAGAAGGATGCTAGCAGCTCCCACCATTCTCTTCAATTTGCTCCTTATTTTCATTCAGCCATGGCAAGGTCACGTGTCATTGTACATGGAGATCTGTGGATAAAATACAGTTTCATAGGGGCGCCTATGTGGCTCAGCGAGTTAAGCATGTGCCTCGGCTCAGGTCATGATCCCAGGATCAACTCCCACATCAGGTTCCTGCTCCCTCTGCCCTGCCCCCTGCTCATGCTCACACACTCACACTCTCTCTCAAATAAATAAATAAAATCTTTTAAGAAAAATAGAGTTTCATATTATGCTATGGCTGTTTTTGTTCCCCTCATTAGACGATGGGGAAGGGACAAGGAAAGGTTCTGCACTTCAGACCAGCATGCCTCAAAATTTTATGTCCACATGAGTGAATCCTCTAGTGATCTAGTTAAAATGAAGATTCTGATTCATTAGGTCTGAAGCGGGTCCTGAGTTTTGTATGTCTAATGAGCTGAAGCTGTTGATTTGGGGGCCCATATTTTGAGTTGTAAGGCTTTCAGACATGACAATAAACTTAGTCTGGTATTATCATTTAAATAGCCTCCTTATGTAATTTTGTAGTCTCTCTTACATAAAATATTTATTCCTTTGGAGTTCTGCCTCCTCCCCCTGTTTCTCCCAGGGATAGCATCTGAGTATATGGGGAAGAGATATGGCTTCAGTGACCTCATGGGGGAGAGGGAGATGGTATCTATGAGCCTGCATGGAACCTTCTGGATCATACCCCTAGCCTCTACTAGGGTTGTCCGGGCTGGTCCGGGCTGCTCTCTGGACTGGTGGCCACCAAGTTTTAACTGGTCTCCTCTCTGGGCCTGACTGTGCTCAGAAGCTAATCTGATAAACTGATCTTGCAAAGATATTATGTATGACATTGACTTCCTGAGTCTCTTGCATCAGAGAATCTGTGAGCATCCAGAGCACTGGAAGCAAGATGGCAGACTGAAATTTGGGAGCAGGGGGTTCAATGCCTCCCAAATCACAGGTGGCTACCTAGGGATAAGACCACACCAAAATGCACAATGTCTCCAAGCCTTAGTTTCTCTTTCTGTAAATCATACCCCTACCATAGGGGTTTTGCCCTACACAGACAAAACTTTTTAGTGCCCTCCACAGCTACAATGAAGCATAGTGAGTCTGCTTTTGGCTTCATGTCGATCCAAGTGAAACCTAAACTCTGTTGAAATAAGAAGTTGGAAGTTAACACGAAGTGTGCCTGGGGATCCTAAATCTTACGTCTGGAGAATTCCAGAGCCAGGTTAAAACTTAATGACAGGTATCTGTTTCACTAACTATGATTTTGTCATCTCTTCACCCATTTATCTCACCAGAAATATTTGTTAAGCATTTAAATGTGTCACCTGCAGAACGCTGCACTAGGGGGGAGTCAAACTTTTGAGGTAATTGAACATACAGAGTTCAAGGCCACAATTCAAAAACACAAATTTTCTGTTGCCTTAATTTGAAAAAGGAATATAGCATATACCATAATCTCGTTCCCACGTGAAACTCGCTTCGGAGTGATCTTGACTTAAGTTTTGTTGAAAGCCTCTTTAAGAAACACTGTGGCGGGGGGGGCGCCTGGGTGGCTCAGTGGGTTAAACCACTGCCTTCGGCTCAGGTCGTGATCTCAGGGTCCTGGGATCGAGTCCCGCATCGGGCTCTCTGCTCAGCAGGGACCTGCTTCCCTCTCTCTCTCTCTCTGCCTGCTTCTCTGCCTACTTGTGATCTCTCTCTGTCAAATAAATAAATAAAATCTTTAAAAAAAAAAAAAAAAGAAACACTGTGGGGGCACCTGGGTGGCTCAGTGGTTTAAGCCTCTGCCTTGAGCTCAGGTCATGGTCTCAGGGTCCTGGGATCGAGCCCCACATCGGGCTCTCCACTTGGCGGGGAGCCTGCTTCCCCCTCTCTCTCTGCCTGCCTCTCTGCCTACTTGTGACCTTTCTCTCTCTCTCTGTCAAATAAATAAATAATCTTTACAAAAAAAAAAAAGAAAAGAAAGAAACACTGTGGGTTTTTTTTTTAATATTTTATTTATTTGACAGAGACCACAAGCAGGCAGAGAGGCAGGCAGAGAGAAAGAGGGGGAAGCAGGCTCCCTGCTGAGCAGAAAGCCCAATGCAGGGCTCAATCCCAGGACCCTGGGATCATGACCTGAGCCCAAGGCAGAGGCTTTAACCCGCTGAGCCACCCAGGCGCCCCTTTAAGAAACACTCTGAAGAGTCCCTGACATTTTCTCGGGATGCTGCGAACCAGAACCAAACGTGGCTTTTAGAATGTTCTACAGATTGCTGCTGAGAGCTCCCATTAACTTGCAAATCCACTTGACTATCAAAAGTGAAATGAGGATAGGAGTCATAGTCTTGTAAATAGAAAGAGGTCATTATTGCACAGGATGGAACCAAGTTGCTCAAACCTTTCCACCGAACTAATGAATCCTCCCAGACCCTTTTCACTTTGGAAAGAAAAAGCAGACAGACTGGGTGACTTGCCCGAGGCCACAAAATGTGCCACTGCCGGGGTTTGTAAGGAGACATATCATCCCTGGCTCTCAGGACCTTTCCTTCATAGTCCTACCTCTATGTCACCATGGGTTTTATTACGAAGACAAAAAGAAATGAACATTTAGTTACATTATTTTTCTAGCCCTGTGATATGTGACATCTGCCTCTTCTGAATTCGCTCAGTAGACGAGGGCAGCTAAGGATGTCATGACTCAGACAGAGAATAAGGCCTGGTCACCAGTCCTGAAAAGGATGGGAAGGCTGCCGGCCCTTGAGTCTTTGGAGAGGGAATGCTAATGGGCCTTGCCACAGCCTTGCCTTGGTTTGAGTTAATCACGAATCACGCGAGACAGCTGAGCTCTCTACGTGGGGCAGGAAATTAACTCATGACGTCACTAGTGTCAGCATGGGAAGTGTGAGTATGTGAGTGAGCATGCAAGTCAGGACCACTACCTCTCCCAAAATGTTGATCTACTTTACAAAATGAAAATGAGTTGTCCTGCCTAGCACCCTCGTAACGCACTAAGAAGGGGGGGATAGTCTTAAGCCTCAAATTTCTTAGCTGACTCTTGCTAACTCCCAGCCCTTCAGGCCAAAGGGCCCTGCATGGATCCTATTTTTCAGCCACTCAGCACCTTGCTGTATCTGGGCCTAGAACAGGTGGTCCCACAGAAGCCATGGTGCTTTTTGCTTCCCTGCACATCACTCAGGGTCTGGAACTCGCCTTTGTGAACACAGCCAGAGACATGGCCTCCACAAGCACTTAAGTGAACCACAATGAATGTTTCAACCCCTTAAATGCCCGTGGGGCCCTGTGCATCAGGCCCAGGACTAAGCTAGCTGGGGTTCGCCTCTGGAGGTAGGTTGCCTCTCTTTCACCCAAGCCCTCAACTTTGCTTTCTTATCCTGCCCACCAGGGTCAGTTTTGGCAAGTGTAGAAAGGTGCCTGTTCCCATTATGGCGAGGCCAACAAAGACCAAGTGCAGTCTATGTCACAGACCAGGTCCTGGAATTCCTGTCCAAACAGTTCAACACCCATTTTGAGGACCCAGATGGGGGTGTTTCCCCCAAGTTCATCCCTGACTGGTGGACAATGAGTGCCATGTGTGGGGATGGGTGGAGGAGATTGGAGGTTGTGTACAAGTGGGCTGGGGGGTTCCACACATACACACATGAGTCTCCTCCTGATATGACTTAGTGCCTCTGCGAGTACTCAGGGCCAGAGGCCCATACAGGCCAGAGCATGAGAAATCCCCAGACAGTCCTTTCTGGAACACTTTTCTACTTTCCATCTGCTAGGGTAGCTCATCAATTCTCATGGGTTCAAATACCCGCTTCTTCACGCTAATGACATCTTAATTTACAATTTTCTCCACTGAGCTCTAGAATACCTACTTGATATTCCTGCTTAGATCAATCAGATATCTTAGACTTAACGTGGTTAAAACAGGTTTCTTTATTTTCCTCCAAGACATTGTGCTCCCATCTCCAGGCTTCCTCATCGTGGTAAATGGTGTCTCTATCCACTCAGCTGCTCAAGCTGAAGGACCTAGGAACACCATCCAGGAGATCCTGGGAGGATCTCTCCCTTTCACTCAACATCAAATCTACTAGCAAATTCAGTTGGTTCTACCTTAAAGCTCTTCCTTCTCTCTCCTTCCACTGTTGTCCCTTTGGCTAAGGCCACCATCATCTCTTGCTGGACAACTGAAGTAACTTCCTAACTGGTTTTTCTACTTCCACTCTTGCCTCCAACAGTCTATTCTCCCTAGAGTGACAGAAGTGCTCTTCTGTCCACATAAATGAGATCTTGCCTGTTCACTATGTAAAAAGTGGAAATGGCTTTACTCAGCCTAACAGACATGGCCCTTGCCAGCCTTTCCAACCTTATCTCATGCCTCGCTTCTTCTCTTTCACCATCTAATCAGGCTGGTCCTTCAGTTCCTTCAGGCCCTAGGCTTTTCTACATCTTGCATGGCCAGCAACACCTCATCATAAGGTCTCAGCTTAAATGTCTCCTCCTCAGAGAGCCTTTCTGGAGCGGTCTAGCTAAAAATGGTCCTGATCTGCCCACCTCCACATTGAAGCCCCTAATTTCTCTATGCATAGCACTTACTATACTTGAAATTAGTATTTTTAAGTATTTTTCAATCTATCCCACCAGAAAATAAGACCTTTAAAGGCAGGACGATGTCTGTCCCCTGTACCCAAGGCAGCGCAAGGCACACAGTGAGCACCGGGGAAACGATGACTGTATGTGTAATGAAGTCTGGAGCAAGATGGGTGGGTGTGGCAGACACATAAGTAAGAATAGCATTTATGTCCCTCAGGGACCCAGACCTAGTCATTTTTCCACACTCCAAAGAATCAACCGCCAATGTTTCAAGTTCCCTTTTTTCCTGATCACTCATGTTGGTTTCTAGATCCTCTGTACGTGCCCTCAGAGGGCCCCTTCTAATCTGTTTCTATAGAAAGAATTTAAGACCCTGGCTAAAGCCTAAGCTAAGAAGCTCCACTGGGCCTCAGCTTTTGAGAGAAACCAGTACCCTGAGAGTGACAGGTTAGGGCTCCGCTCACGGGGGCAGCCCCGTCCTCAGAGAGCCCCGTGGGGTTCCTTGGGCACAGAGATTACAGAGAGCCTCTCTGTTTGGGGTGGGTTTTCTCTGCTTTGTTTTCTTGTGTGCTCAGTGGCTTGTTCCTAACGGGCAGCCAATCACCACACTGCCAGATGGTGCGAAAGATTTACCGGAATTTCATTTTCAAATAAACCACAAGCTTGGATGAGCTAATGTTGTTCCACATAAAAAAGCCACAAAACTGGACAAATTAGCGTTGTTTCAAGAAAAGAAACTTGTCCAAGCCATCAGCTCTGCCCTTCTCAAAGGGCTCTGATAGCTGCAAGAAGGCATGGGGGGCTGGGGTCATTCTCGTGTGAGGCCACCACACCAAAGGATGGGTGGGAAGGGAGCACCCCTCCCCTTCCCGCTGACTCCACAGAATAACTTGGCAGTGAGTAGAGAATTGCATTCTCCCGTGGAACTGAATTGTCTCTGTCAAGTTTGTCTCAGTTACGCCAAGAACTGGAGGATGGCAAGGGCCTCCTCCCGCCTGTTGGCAACGGCTGCTGTCTCTCCTCAAACACAGACGGCCTGTGAGCTTTCCTGGACAGCGGGTCATCTGATGGCTCCTGAGCAGGGGCATGAAGGCAGATGACATATACAACTATAACGGCTGGGGCTTTTCCAGCGAGGCCCACCCTCAGCAGTAACAGCAACAGAGCCTGGTCAACCCAGTACTTCCCCAGATTCTAACCCCAGCTGTATCACATACAGCTGTTGGATCACGGGCATGTTGCAAGCCTCTGAAGAACACTGTTTTCTCGTCTTAGGCTAGAGAAAATGATATTAAGCCAACAGGGCCATCTTAAGTATGAAATTGAGACAAATGTCCTTGGCACTGGACCTGACACATAGACTAAGTGCCCCCTAAATGTGGAGGCTCTATGGGGTGATGATGAGGAGGGTGATGTCAGTCATGTGGCTGCTCTCCTCAGCTTCTACCTCTCAGAGCTGGTCTCTGAGGAGGAATGTCATCTGCTTCCTGTGGTCAGCCGAAGTCAACAAAATACCATGAAGTAAATCAAGCCAGAAAATCAATCAATATAACCGAGGCCAAAAGAGCCCTTCTTAAAGAATCTAAAGAATTGCTTTATCTTTTAGCATTTCTTTTCTCAACCAAACTCCAGAGGAGGACCCTTGTGACCTTTGGGTTGAGTTATAATTCTAGAAACTCACCTCCCTGTGGAAAGTTTATGTCATAAATAAATGTAGAAATATTTTAAAGGGGTGTTTGTGATGGGGGGTGTGGAATTTCATTTTGCCATGTGGGATAAAGAAATCTGAAATGTATTTGAGCAGAGATTCCATTTTATGGACTAGAAAATATAATAACCCAAATGGCTATTGTTTATTGTACTTCACTATAAAGTTTTAGTATTTCCCCTATTTTACAGATAAAAATGCTAAAGGAAATTTTGTATTATGTATTATGTATAAATTATGTATTATGTATAATTATGTATGTATAATTATGAAATTATGTATAAAGGTCATATCTGCTTGACCTTAAAAACTGCTCCGGCTATTCTGTTTCACTAACATGTTTTTGGGTAGAAATCACTAGAGATGAAAATTATGCTAACATTAAATAATGATGGTAATGGTAATGATACTGATAAAATCAGTAATTAAGGTTTAAAAAAAATCAGAATGCTTTGTGAGCTTTCCCTCAGACCTTGTGCCCACCCCCCGTGAGATAGAGATTCTCAGAGCCTCCATTTTACAGATGAAGGAATCAAGGAGAGAAGCTAATTGTATGTCAAAGTCACAGAGCCGGTGGTAGGTAGCCGAACTGGGATTCAAAGCTGGGCAGTCCGACCTTGACCTCTAGATGCTTCTTCTCATAAGCAGAGCTCTCAGCCTCCTGAAGAAAATGTTCCCTCCGTGGCTGGTCAAGCAACTGCTCTGACGTTCTTGCAGTACACTTTACCGCAACATCAGGCAGAACCACCAGCTCTGTAAGAGACCCCTGCATTCTCACACAGATTTATTTGGGCGGTGACTTGCTAAAGAGGGACAATGGCGGCTGTGACTTCTTGCCACACATGTTGAGAAGCATTACGGGGTGGGGTGGCGGGTGGGAAGGAAGTTACAAGAAATTATTTGCTGATGTGAAGTCTGTAAACTTTGACTGGATTTCTTAGGAGAGGGACAAATAATTCTCTCCTTGTGAAGAGGGACCAATAAGTTCTGGTCCATTTTCATGCAGGGCTTAATTTTGTTTTCTTGGGACTTTGTTTAGCTCAGAATGTGATGAAAAATAGCATATTTTAATTTTTATTTCTGGCTGAAACCGAATCTTTTAGCTTCTCAGTTGATATAACTATGCGCTGCCCCCCTAACCCCCCCACCTCACCTCCCGCCACTTCTCAGACTCTTTTCATTTCTGAGAATTAAAATGAGTTTTGGAG
This sequence comes from Lutra lutra, assembly GCF_902655055.1. Lineage (NCBI taxonomy): Eukaryota > Metazoa > Chordata > Mammalia > Carnivora > Mustelidae > Lutra > Lutra lutra. The sequence continues at coordinate 76,069,088 of NC_062285.1, read as the reverse complement.
GAAGCTCCGGTCATTCTGAAGCTCCCGTCTTTACCCCGGCACTCCCAGATCCTGACTGGGGCCTGGAAAAAGGCTGCAAACTGCCCAAGATGGGAAAAATCCCTGTCAGGTCAGCCATGGGCCTCAGTAAACAGCGAATCTCCTCAGAGATTGCCCAGCGAAGCTTCGAGTGCCCCTCAAGTCCCCTTCAGCAGCTCAACACGTGAGCGCTCTGGGGGCCTGTATTTCAGAGGTGCTTTCCCTTCACAGGCCAGCCCCCACCCCCACGCCAGGCACTGACTCAGTGCTTATCACTCTTTACTAGAAGTTCCGGATGAAGCAATGCAGGGGAGAAATTCACTGTTTCTACTCCCTAAATCTGACCATGACTCATTATTCAGCAAACACCAAATGGTTCCACATCCTCCTCCCGGGGAGGCACAGAGCCTGTTACATAAGCAGCAGCCTACAGCTGCTCTTGGGTAATTGAAAGCGAAGCCTTTCTGACTGGAAATCCTGCTGGGAGTGACATGACTCTTTCTTCACCCCACGATACCAATCTTTACGAGGGGAGAAGCCTCTCCGGGAGAGGGCCCCCAAAGCCTGGGTGTGCTGCGGGGCTTGTTTCTTGCACAGTAGGCCTGAGGTTTGGAGTAGCTTGTATTTTCTGCCTTGTTAAAACACGGCCCTTCTTCGGTGTTTCTGATCTTATCTCTTGACGAGCTGGAGCTGAGCTTCCGGAGGCAGACTCTCCCCCGGCACGCCAAGCGGCAGAGGAAACATGGCACGGGGCTTGGGTGCCCAGGGACCCACCCAAGAAGGACCACCCAGGAATCATCATCTTAGGGAGAGGGAGGATTCGCAAAGGCTGTTTTTGTGTAATAAGCTCAGGACTGTGATCACAGAAAATAGAGTTGAATTGCAGAGCCCAGAGGAAAGGAGACATTTGTTTATCTGGTTCAGGGAGAGAAGTGATTTTAAATTGCTCTTCGAAAGAAACAGAGGGGTTAGGCAAGATCATCTGTGGGCTCGGTAATCCTGTCTTCTTTCCTAGCCTGCCTTGCCAGGGAATTACTTTTGAGTAGTGGTAGGAAGCAAAACAAATTCTGAAAATCCATTTCTGGGATCTGCTTCACACAGAGAAGGCCTGCTTATAAACACCACAGGAAGCACAAGCTGATGAGGAGAAGGCTATCTTTTTTAATGCCACCCCTGGGAGATTTGGGGTGTGTGTTTACCTGGATCCTTAGGCAAGAACACAGCCCTCCTTCACGGGGCCTCGCTGTCCATCTACGCTAAGTTGGGAGGGGCTTGTAGAGGAGGATGGGAGGTGGGGTGGGAGCATATCGGCCACCAGCGTGGCAATGCTGTGGTCCTCATGAGGAACGTTCTAGGAAATATCCCCGACATCACTGAGACATTAGATACTGAGGAGACTGGCCTAAGGAGCTTAGGAAGGCCAGTAAATTTGGGGCATTTGGGTAAGAAATGGAGATGGAATGATGTCATTGAGTTATCTAAATGTGATACACCGCCATGAATGGGGAATTTCCTTGACGTTCTCAGCCTTCTCAGTCAGAGACATGGTATTATAGGTTGAATTGTGTCCCCCTCCAAAAGTTGTGTGTTGCAGTCCTAGCCTCTAGTATCACAGAACGTGACTATGCTAGCTGAGAGAGTCTTTAAAGAGAAAATTAAGTTAAATCAAGGTCATAAATTGAGCCCTAATCCAGTATGACTTGACTCCTTGCAAGAACGGATGATTAGGACACAGACACAGGCAGAAGGAAGACCAAGGGAGACACAGGGAAAAGACAGAGATCTGTAGGCCAAGGAGAGAGGCCTCAGAAGAAACAAACACTGTTGACACCCTGATCTTGGACTTCCAGCCTACAGACCTGGGAGACAATATATTTCTGTTGTTTAAGCCATCCAGCATGTGGCAGTTCGTTGTGGTAGCCCTAGCAGACTGCCACGTGGTGACCCTGCAAACCCCCTAAAGGTAGAGACCTTGACTTTTTTGAGCAGCTTAAAGCCTGACCTTTTCTACATAGTTCTCAGAAGACAAGCTAGGATGTGCAGAGAAAGAAGTCTCCCTTTCCCCATTATAGCCCCTGAGTGTAAATGGAGCTATGGAGACCAGCTTCCTGGGATCTTTGAGAAAAATACCAAGGCTCATAGCCCTGATGAGGAGAAGCAAAAGAGTCTTCCAAGGCCCTGCTAAGTAAATATACTTACGTGGGCTTTCTAGGCCAAGATATTTTAACCGGAACTGTCTGAACAGACTGTGCTCAACCTACCGGGCATTTCCCTTGAGCTCCAGTTTACAGCCCCATTTACCTGGAGCCTGGCCAAACCTCTGGAAGCCCCTGCTCAGTTAAGAAACTGACAAAGGAGGGGTTTATCCATATGCTTTGAGTATATCAAGGGAAACTAATTTGAGGTTTTTTGTTTTTTTTTTTTTTTTTTAAAGATTTTTATTTATTTATTTGACAGAGAGAAATCACAAGTAAGCAGAGAGGCAGGCAGAGAGAGAGGAGGAAGCAGGCTCCCTGCTGAGCAGAAAGCCCGATGTGGGGCTTGAACCCAGGACCTGGGATCATGACCTGAGCCGAAGGCAGCGGCTTAACCCACTGAGCCACCCAGGCGCCCCCTAATTTGAGGTTTTGACTGAGAAGATCTCAGTGGACCCTTGAGGAAGGAAACCTGCCTCAGACACAAGACTAGATAGTTGGCTGTTAGCTTTGGTAGAGCTTGGTTTCATGTTCCTTGTCCTGTGTGAGGCAAGTATGGACACCGGCATTGGCAGGGTAATACCCCTGACAGAATCAGGACTGCATTGCACCACCCCCCACTCCCACTGTATTAAGTGCTTCCATTTTATCTTTTCTAACCTTCCAGAGATCTGACATTTTAGCTGAACCATCTAGTTTTGCCTTCTTTCTTTCTTCCTTTCTTTTGTAAAAGTCTATTTTAATTAAATGTTCTTTGGTTCCTGGCAAAGCTAACCTCAACTGTTAACGTCCCTGGTGTGGGCAGGCAAGTTGAAGTTTGAGCTGTCCTTTAAAGTTGCACCAGTTCCTTGTCCCTTCTAGAACACCCACATGAAGAAGAGGACAATAGGGTACTGTGAGCCAGTGACTCAGGACAGGTCCTTGGAGCTACTTGTCCTCATGCTACTCACAGGGCTGTCAGGCATGGGTGGGGTCTGACAGAAGCTTTGTCTCACCTGAGACAAAATCTAGAGTGGCCTTAAGAAGAAAACAGAGCAGGAAGAACATCTTAGCATGTGCTGCAGTTCAGAGATGAAGTATATTTTAGAGAAAAAAATTAAACTCTAAACCCATAGGTAACCACTAAATCCTAACATACATGCCTCATAAACTTGGAACTTCCAGCACAGCCCTGAGAATGCCGCTCTCTCCCACACGCTGATGGCAAGCCTGGCCCTCTGCCAGGGAGTTCAGTTGCAAAGCTGGAAACTCCCTGACTTAAAACAATGTCTGGGTGTTTTCTGCTTCATAGGACTTCTTAAGGAGAGTAAAATTTTAATAAATTTGTTGTTTAAATTGACTTCTGTTTTCTGTGCCCCTGTGTTTTACCTGCCTTCATTGTCATGCCTGCTGTGAACAGGCCAGCTGTAGACGGCGGGAGTGTAAAGAACCCGCCGAACTAAATGAAAGGATGGTCCACTGAGGAGCAGTGTGCATGAGTACTGTTGATGACAAGCCCCTCTCCAAAAAAATAGGATAGAGTCCCTGCTTGGCAGGAGTTCATAGGTCAAGGAGTCTGGATAGAAGATTAATCATCCCACTAGCTACATATTTCTAGAACTCATCTCATTTTTATTCCTCACCTTCTTCTCTCACCCTCTCTCCCCTTCGTCCATTCCTTACCCTCTTCCTCCTCCTTGACTGGCCGCAGGTAAGAGCCTGTCGCTAATCTTTTATCGCTTCCAAGGTCAAGGACAAAAGGAAGTGACTCAGAGTGGTCTTTGAAGTAATCTTCCCTCCCAACCCGATTTCTCTTTTTCAAAGCTTTTGGGAGTGAAATCTGAACAAAGGAAAAGAAGTGGATGGAGGAATACGTCATGAAATAGTATTTGCTGTCGGGGAAGCAGGTCATGAATGCACAAGCTGTAAATCACAGAATTTAGAGATGAAAGAGGGATATGGGCACTTGTCAATTTACTCTCTTACCTTCAAGATAAGGAACAGAAGACCCAGGAAGGTTGGAGACATGTTTAAGGAGAGAGGGTAAACACCAAAGGGTCTAAGACTTGGGTTTTTCTATTTCTAAGTCAGTTCTCTTGCCCTAGGTAAATTTCCTCTGCCAAACAAACATATGTGATTGGGAAGCCATCCAAGGGCCTAATACTACCCTATCTTTGCCCTTACCCTCACCTGCAAGCTCTTTCCTCTTCACCCATCATATTCAATGAAACTGCCCAGGGATGTCACTTTAAGCTGTTATCTGTCAGTCATGTCTCCATATGAATGAGTGATGGGAGGACGGTGGAATGAGGCATCAGGTCAGGAGCCATGAACACTGACCTGCCTCCACTGCTTGGGTGGCCTTGAACAATGCATTTAGCAGGATGATCTAGACCAACGTTGTCCAATAGAATTATAATGTGAGCCATGAATGTGAGCCAATTGTATAATTCTGAATTTTCTAGTGGTCATATTATAAAGGTAAAGTGAAACTGGTGGGATTCATTTCAATGATATATTTCATTGAAACTATACTAAGATATTATCATTTCAACCCGTCATCAATAAAAAACTGTATTAGTGAGATACTTTACATGCTTTTTTTTTTTTATAACAAGTCTTTGGAATTTTGTGCGTGTTTTGTCCTTACAGCCCACTTTAGTTCAGACTAGCTATTTCAAATGCTCCCTGGCCTCCTGTGACTAGCGGTTACCATATTGGACAGGGCAGATTTAGACCCGTTTTGTCATCTACAAAATGAAAGGATAAGACTATCAAACTGACTTTGCTTAGAGAGCTAGGAATTCTTAAGAGGTGCCTCAAGGAGAGTGTGTGTGTCTCTGTGTGTGTGTTATAGATTTGGGAGGGGTACATAGATTTGACCAGCTTTGGATCATCTACTTTCTACTTCATGCCAAATACTTCCAGAGCTAACTGGAAGGATTTAAATATTGGACTTTGGTGTGAGATTTTGACAGGAGAAGAAGAGTCTCCCTGGCTAAATAAAGACACGGAAAACCCTTGCACAGCATAACATGTGAGTTGCACTAAGAGCCCTGGCCCAGCTTCTGGAGATCTGGAATGAAGCGTAAGCAGTCGCCAGCCAAGAAAGAGAAGGGCCAGGTGACAAGCATGGGAGTGGCCCCCATGCCGCAGCTGGTTGCATAAGACATATGGCCCCATGGCTGCCACTTGTAAATCAGGAACAGACTTGACTCCTTTCCACCTGGTTAAGTTAATGGTTAACAATCCCAGTTATCAGCTGGGACTTTGTCTGGTGGGGCTGCTCTGGAGCCCTAATCTTTTCCATCCACCAGCATGTCTGGAATCTGGGCTGATTGATACACAGCAGTCACAGAAGGACAGGCTTTTGGCAGAACACAGAACTCTGGCTCTCTGGCTCCCTAAGCACTTGGGGAGTGTGTGTGTGTGACCCCCACAATTCTTCCTGCTCTCATCATTTTCAACTGTAACATAGAAGAAAATACACACCAACAGCAAACAGCTGCAAGATTCAAGTAGCTATATCAGCAAAGGATGCCATGTTGGAGGGTATCATTAAATCCAGCTTCCAGCCTGACACCCAGCACACCCACTCATTGCCCAGGCCCAAGCCAGGACGAAAAGGAACTCATGGTGGCAATGCTCTGAAACCCACCTGTTTAGGAAATTCTCACATTTTTGTTAGGTTGTTATCCTTCATTAGGCCCACTGAGTTCCGTCTCTGTTTAGTGGCATTCAGGTCTTTGGGTTGAGAATGAACAGAAATCCTGAGAGAGAGCTCTGGATGTTTCTTCAGGTACAAAGGAAGATCCTGCCTAAGTGTCTAGCAACATACATATCATAATGAATCTTTCAATGAGCCAGACACTGTGCTGCACATTTACTGTGATACGTTACTTCATTTAATTTTACAACAACCTTCGTTCATACCGCATATTTATAGAAAAATAAATTGTCCTAGTGAGGATCAGACACTTTCCCAGGATCACAAAGTTGAGGTGTGACAGAACTAGGATTCTAACTTGAGCTTAAGGGTCTATGTACCTTACAAATAGCATTCTCTTGCCACCCTATGGGTGGTCCAATGCATTTTTTGAAAAGAAAATTCTATAGAAATTCATTGGCCTTAATAGTAGAGGAGCGAACAAGTGAGTATGTTCCTGTTCAGTAGTTATTAATTTGAAAGGGGTATTCATTAAACACCATATAATTAGATTTGATAGACACAGAGAAGGTCCCCCTGATTGTAACACTTATTGGCCTAGAACAACTCCTTATCTCCTATAGGAAGCCCCTTTCCCCCTTTCTAAGAAAGAGTGTCTCTCCTCACCCTACCTCCTTGACTCTTGCCAAGGGCCTGGACTTATGTCTTATTTCTATAGGGAAAAAATTGGACAAGTGGTTTGATGAATTATTTTTCTAATGTGGATTTAATGATATTAAGTCTTGCAAAACTTTTCAAAGGAATTACATGTAGTTTTACATTTAACAATGTACTTTTATTGAAAAAAAATAAAATGAAGTGAAATTTAGATTTCCCAGGAAAAATAGAGTATAAGCGTCATGACCTGAGAAATCTCACTCTCCACCAACTGACAACTCAGACATCTTCTGATACAAATGCATTATTATCCAAGAAAAGCAGCTGAAGAGCACTGGGGTTTCTAAGTATTTGCCCTTAAAAAAAAAAAAAAGATTTATTTATTTATTTTAGAAAGAGAGAGAGCATGAGAGGGAGGGGCAGAAGGAGAGAGAATCTCAAGCAGACTCCACACTGAGTGTGGAGACCCACGCAGGCCTGCAGCTTGATCTCATGACCCTGAGATCAGGACCTGAGCGGAAACCAAGAGTTGAGTGTTCAGCAGACTACACCAGCCAGGTCCCTCAGTGTTTGCATTTTAATAGGGACCTCCTGAAAACCTTTTTTTTTTTTTTTTAAGATTTTTTTTATTTCTTTATTTGATGGAGAGAGAGATCACAAGAGGCAGAGAGGCAGGCAGAGAGAGAGAGGGGGAAGAGGCTCCCCGCTGAGCAGAGAGCCCCATGTGGGGCTTGATCCCAGGACCCTGAGACCATTACCCAAGCCGAAGGCAGAGGCTCAACCCACTGAGCCACCCAGGCGCCCCAAGACCAAACTTTTCTAAACCCAAATAAAGAAAATGTGATGATAGAAGGACCTGTGGGGGTGCTGTTATGGGTAATAGTCCTTATTTCCCTCAAAATCCTCAAAACTCCTGTACTTCTTCTGAGCTTCTTTTTTTTGACACATGACCTTTTCCCCACATCAATGCAAAAAAGCAATCAGAAGAGAACATCCACAAGTGCTGACCACATCCCCCACATAACCGTGTGGATCCCCACAGATCCTGCCTTTTCTCCATTGCTGAGGATGAACTGTCTGTGTTTCTAAGTCCAAGCCCTGTACGTTATCATCCACTCTCATCAGCTCATTAACATCACTTCATTTCCTCTTTCCTATGGCACCATTGTTTTTTTCCTTTTCTACTGGACTATTTCCCCCAGCATACAAATATGCTGTTATTTCTCCCATATTTAAAACAAAGCAAAATAAATAAAACAAGAGTCCCACTCTTGACCCCATACTCTTCCCTGACTGCTGCCACATTTTCACATGACTCTTTATAGGAAATGGCGTGGTATAGTTCTCTTTATTTACCATCTCTTATTCTCCTCCTCCAGCTTTCTCCTGAACCCATTGCATTCAAACTTTCATTTCTACCGCATAAGGAAACAGCTCTTTTCAAAGTAACTGATAAATAAATTCTCAGTTCTCTCTTACTTGACCCATCTGCAGTATTTAACCCAGCTGCTTGCTCCCTTTTCCTTCCAATACTTCCTTTACTTGGCTGCCAGGATCCCAAGCTATTTGGTCATTCTTCTGTCTTCTCTGATAGTCTGTCTTTGTGTCCTCATACATAAATGCTGGATGGCTCCCAGCCTGGTCCTTGGTCTTCTTCTCTTCTACATCTACACTCCCATAGAGATCTCCTCCTATTTCATGGTTTTAAACTATCTTTACACAGATGTCCACTCTCCTTAACTCCAGACTTGTATGACCAACCACCTGCTTGACACCACACAGTTGTTTCAGTCCTGTCTCCCTCTTTGAAATCACCCTGACATCTGTCCTTGTAGGAACAAAGCTACAAGAGCCCAAAGTACCACCTAGTGGATGAAGGGCACAGCATGAGCAAAGACACAGACATGAAAAAGTGGGTCTAAAAGCTGCTTTGATGGAAACAGAGTAGATAAAAGAGAATAAATTGCAGCAAGAACATGCAGCAACTTGAATGCCAGGCTATAGATTATACAGTCCATGGAACATGTTTCACTTTCTAAAGCTCAATAGAATAAATTACTAAAAATTGATTGAGTGATCTTGAGGAGTTGTGTTCTAAATAGAACATAATAAAGATACTCTTCTTCCCTATAGTAACTTCTGTTGATAGAATTAAACACCTTAGACATTTTCAATTTTCGATAATATTTATATTGAGGTAAAGTTTATATACAGTAAAATTTACCTACTGGGGGGATGCCCAGCTGATTCAGTCAGAGGAGCGTGTGACTCTTGATCTCAGGGTCATGAGTTTGAGCCCCCCATTGGGTGTAGAGATTACTTAAATAAGTAAATAAACTTTAAAACAAATTTATCTATTGTAAATTCATTAGCCCCCCAATTAAATTTTTTTGTAATTTGTTTGTAGTAAATTTTGTAATTTGTTTGTAGTAAATTTAGAGACATAAGCAAACACCACATCCACAGATTGAAGAAGTTCTCTTTGTTCTTAGTTCGTTGAGAGTTTTTAATAACGAATGGATATTAGGTTTTGTCAAATGTTTTTTCTGTATCTGTTGAGATGATCAAGGGCTGTCCTTTATATTTTAGGCTTATCTCTGGGTCTTAAACTGACTTTGCATTCTTAGGATAAATCCTACTTTATCTTAATTTTATATATTGCTGGATTCAATTTGCTAAAATAGTATTAATGATCATTGCATTTGTGTTTATGAAGGTTATTATTGGTCTGTAGTTCTTTTATGTCTTTGACTTTGGTATCAGGGTGATAGTAGTAATAATCATAAAATGAACTGGGGGTATTCTCTCTTCTACTTTTTATAAGATTTTGTGAAGGACTGCTATTATTTCTGTACATTTTAGCCAAAATTCACCAGTAAATTCTCTGGGTCTAGGCTTATCTGTGTGGGAAGATTTTTTAATTACTAATACCATTTCTTTATTTGTTATAGATCTATTCCAATTTTCTATTTCTTCCTGAGTCTATTTTTGTAATTTCAGACATTCTATGAATTTGTTTATCTCATCTAAGTTGTCTAAGTTACTGTCATACAGTTATTCATAATATTCCCTTATAATCCTTCTTAGCTTCTGGACGGTTAGTAGTCATATCTTCCATTTCATTCCTGATTCCTTTCCTGATTCTTCTCTCTTTTTATCCTGGTCAATCTACACAAAGATTTGTTTAAAAATTAAAAACCAATTAAAAAAATTGGTTCCACTGATAATCTCTATTTTCCTTGTGTTTTTTATTTCATAGACTTCTGCCCTAATAGTTATTATTTACATTTGTCTATTTATTTGGGGTTTGCTTGCTTTTCTTTTCCTAATTTCTTAGTGAAAGCTTAGATTATTGATTTGAAGGCTTTCTTCTTTTCTAATACAGGTATTTAAAACTAAATTTACTTCAAAGCACTACTTTAGCTGCATCTCTTAGATTTTGCTATGTTATACTTTAGTTTCATTCAGTTAAAATATTTTCTGGTTTTCATTGTGATTTCTTCTTTGAACTGTGGATTATTTAGAATTGTATTTTTAAATTTCCCAATACTTGGGAAGTTTCCAGATTTCTTTCTGTTGTTGATTTCTAGTTCTGTTGTGACTGGAAAGTGTACTTTGTAAGATCCTTACATCCTTAATCCTCTCAAATGTATTGAGACTTGTTTCAGGTCCCAGCATATGGATGTTCCTGGTCTAACCACATGTGTTTGAAAGGATGGACATTCTGTGATTTTTGGGTAGAATGTCTCCATATGTCAGTGAGGGTGAGTTGGTTGATAGTGTTGTCAAGTCTTCTATATTCTTGCTTATCTTTTGTCTCATATTTCTATCAGTTATTGAGAATGAGGTATTGAAAACTCCAACCATAATTGTTGAGTTTTTCAATTTTATTAGATTTTATTTCATGCAACTTGAGGTTCTATTGTTAGGTGCATTTACATTTATAAGTATTATTTCTTCGTAATGAAGTCACATAAAAGTCTCACCATTTTCCGTGTTGAAGATTATGTTGTCCTGACTCTGAACTGTTGCCTCAATGTCCTTACAAGTCAAATAGAGTTACTAATACCTATTAGATTGTTGTAACAATTAGTAAGTACAATAGAGAGTCTCTAGCACATTGCTAGGCATGTAGCAAGAACTCAATGAATATCAAGCACCTTTCCATTTTTCCTTCTCTTCGTGTTATGGGAATGGGTACAGAGTTGGCTTTGAAAATAATTCTAAAAAGGGCAACTGCTAGTATTACTTTTGTTTCTGGTAAATATTGTTATACTTAATAGGAAAGTGGAACAAAGGGCATTAGGCAAGCTGATCACTGGGAATGTGGCTTTATTTTTCATCACTGCAAGCTGCTGGAGAGTAAATAGTATACTACTTTATTAGTTTCTGTACAGTTTCTGCACACTATATCTCTCAATAAATATGAAATCAATCCACTCAGAAGTTACCTCAGTCTTGCTAGAAGCACCTCTCTTTAGATGGTAAAACTAGAAGAACAAAATGGGGAAGCATCTACCATGTGAATTAAGACAATCAAAAATTAAAATTAAATACCAGTTACCCTTACAGTAGAGGAAAGTGTTTCTGAAGGAGAAGTAGATGGGGAAAGGAGAGTGAGCGTTTTGGATGCTGGCAATGCATTTTTTTAAAAAATCTGCATTTGTTATCTGCGCAACATTTTTCTGTTAATGATTAAACTGGACGTTTACATTTTATGTACTTTTTATTATGTGGAATTAATATTCCAGATTTTAAAAGTTAAAAATAAATAATTTTCTTTAAATGAGTTAAGTGTTAAGGGGGTGACTAGCTGCAGTTCTTGACTAGTAATGATTATAGTTCCCATTTAGTAAGAACTTACCATGTAATGGGTATCATGCACAGAGCTCATACTCATTATGTTGTTTAATCTGCCATGTACAGAATTATCAGCCATGTACTGTTATACTCCATCCAGAGATGAGGACATGGGGGATCTGAAAAGTTCATCCTTTGCCTAAACTCCCATGAAGAAGGAGTGGTATAGGTAGGATTAGATTTCGGGATTGTCTGATTTCAAAGCTGGCCCTCTGCCTCCTGGGACCGCTACCAATTTGTGATTATCATGCTGACAGAATTTCCCAGGAAAATGCACTTTATGTACTATTTTTGGTTTATTTTTACTGACAAATAGAAAAAAAGTGTTCCAGTATTGACCATAAAATCCCAGATTGACTGCTATTTCACCACTTTAAGAAGTAGTCCAGATTGGAGCTAAGAAATACCCCTGAAGAGAAAAGAGATTTTAGCAATTTTTGACTTATTAAAATACCTCATTTTGAGGTATTATGAACAAAATTTCTTTTCAAGAAGACAAAAAAACCCCAAGAAAGTTATTGTCCAATACAAAGTAAACAAAATATGACAAATTTTTGAGAGACTGATGACATACATATATAAGAAGAGAAAGTATCCATTTGACCTTGACACTAGGAACATTCTCCTTTGAATAGTCCAGAAGTTATGACACTGGACCTGCAGATAAGCCTACTTCATACTAACACACAATTTGGCACTTCTGTGAAAAATACTTAGTCCTATTTATGTAAATGTAATTTCTTGGCTTTTAATTTTTAGAACAAATATATTCAAATCACAAAAATGTAAACGTAGTAACAAAGATAGCAATACTTACTGAACACTGATGATGATGATGGCAATGACGATGATGACGACGATGATAGTTGATGTGCTGGTCTCTCTTGTAAGCACTTTTCATGCATTGACTGACTTATTTCTCACAAGATCACTATAACATAGCATGTACTTTCCTGTCTTGATAATACAGATAAGGAAACAGCTACAGAAAGTTTACTTTGCTTACCCAAATTTAATATGTTCGTGTTGGGGCTCCTGGGTGGCTCAGTCGGTTAAGCGTCCTACTCTTGGTTTCAGCTCAGGTCGTGATCTCAGGGTCCTGGGATGGAGCCCCGCACTGGGCTCTGCGCTTAGCAGGGAGTCTGCTTGAGATTCTTCTCCCTCTGTCCCTACCCCCCCTCACTCACTCTCGTGCTCGCTCTTTTTCTGTCTCTCTAAAATAAATAAATCTTTTTTAAAAATTTGCCTATGTTAGGTGAAGCTAGGTTCAAATGTAGCCAATCTGATACAGATCCTCTTCTCATGCTACAACACCATTGCTGTTGTAGAACAGAATATAAACATTATTAACCTTGAAAATGTGAAAGTAAATGCATGGTTGATAGAAACTGGGATTTGGGAAACAGAGAGGTGGAACCAAGGAAATCCTAAGGGTGACTATATCCTCATCTTGCTTGGTTAGTATATTAGTTTTCCACTGCTGAATTACCACAGAGTTAGTGACTGAAAACAATACCCATTCATTACCTCATACTTCTTGTAGGTCAGAAGTCTTGGCATGGATTAGCTGGATTTTCTGCTCAGAGTCTCAACAGGCTGATATCAAGGAGTCAGTCTGTGATCTTATTGTAGGCTGGGGTCCTCTGCCCCTCACAGCTGTTTTTATTTCATATAAGATGTCAATGAGGGGGTACCTGGGTGGCTCACTGGGTTAAGCCTCTGCCTTCGGCTCAGGTCATGGTCTCAGGGTTCTGGGATCGAGCCCCACATCAGGCTCTCTGCTCGGCGGGGAGCCTGCTTCCTCCTCTCTCTCTCTCTCTGCCTGCCTCTCCTGCCTCTCCTGCCTCTCTGCCTACTTGTGATCTCTGTCTGTCAAATAAGTAAATAAAGTCTTAAAAAAAATTAAAGATGTCAGTGAGTATTAATTCAGACTAACTTTTTGTGTTAGTTCCTATGGCTGCAGTAAAAAATTACCAGAAGTGGGATAGCTTAAAACAACAGAGATATGATCTCTCACAATTCAGGGATCTGGAAGTCTGAAATCTGTTTCACCACACCAAAATCAAGGTGTCAGCGGGGCTGCATCCCCCAGAGGCTCTAGGGAGGAACCTACTCCTGGCCTCTTGAAGCTCTATTGGCTGTTGGCATTCGTTGGTTTGTGGGCCCACCATACCATTCTCTGCCTCAGTGGGCACACTGTTTTTTAGTCTTCTGTGTCAAGTTATCTCTCTTCCTTATGAGAATGTATGTGATTACATTAGGGTCCACTCAGATAAGGCAGGATACTCTCCCCAGCTCAAAATTCTTAATTTGATCACATCTATAAAGTCTTTTTTTTTTTTTTTACCATATAAAGTAACATTCATAGGGTCAAGGGATTATCTTTGGGGGTCAATATTCAATCTTCCATACTTTCGTTCTTGAGATGTTTAATCATTGAGCTAAGTTTCTACTGTCTATTCAAAAGAAGCAACTATCTCTGAGGTAAAAATAAGATGTTCAAATTTAACTTTTTTAGGGCTCTGGAATCACTGTGAAAGTAAAATATAGAATGGCAGAAAGTATCCACATTTTCCAATGCTAGGTAGTTTGCTTAATTATGGTAGCTTCTTTTACTATTTTATGTGTACTCTCCCTACCTTATTTAGTATTTGACCCCTGCCTTCTTTCTCTTTTTAAAATATTTTGTCTTCTGTTATGTCTTTAAGTTGATGGGGGATAAATATAATGAGCTGGAAAAAAAAAACCGTATCTACAAAGTAACATGTTTTCATTTATTTTTTGTTAAGAGCTACTCTGCTGAAGTCCTTCAATTTTCTTCAGACATTAAATTTTTTTTAAAAAGGGACTTTTTTGACTTTTGAACATATTTTGTGGGTATGCAGTTTCTGTTTACTTGTAGTCTGAAGAATGCCTCTAATCACCAGGTGTTTAAAACTCTATCCTTCTACAAAAATAATATTATGTCATATTAGCCATGTTAGACATAATCACAGAACTCATAATAAAAATCATGTCCCCTTTCTCTCATATTTGTCTTGCCCTTTCTTAAAATTTGTGAAAGAAAAGGAAGAGAGAAAGAGAGAAAGAGAGAAAAAGTAAGCCACATAGAAAAGGAATATTTGGAGGAGTTTCACAGGTCAACACCCCAACACATTTATTTGCCCAAACTCTGCCACTGACTGGGTCTTCCAAGGTGGTGCCAATGTCCCGGAGCAAAGAGAGACCACTGTGGTTAAACAAGTGGCTAAAACTGAAGGTTCTCGTCTGGATCTCAGAGGGAGACCTGGTACTCTGTGCAAATATGGATGAATCCTGCCACTTATGAATCACTGATTATTGGTTTCTTCAACCAAGTCTTGCCTTGTCTTAATGGATACGTAAGTTCTAGGGACTCAGTGAGAAAGATACTGTTTTCTCTCTCCTGTTGTGTCTGTTCTAATAAATTCAAAATATCTTAAGAGTTGGTTGACTCTGACAGATTAATGTCCAGCATTACTTGCATGTGGAGGGTGTTGTTCCCTCTCAGGTGTTAGTTTTACAAAACGGCCTCGAGAAAACACTTGCCTGATTTTCCAACCTAGCCCTTCCTTTGCAGTGCTGAGAAATTGTTCACCCTTCTAAATATCAAATCTGAAGTGACATTCAATTATAAAAACATGGTTATTTTCATATCCTTAACTTGATTTCTACCCTAACCACGTGTCTTCCCTGTGTTTGTGTGTGTGTCTATGCATCTGTCACAGAGGGGAAGGAGGAATGGGAAATGGGATAAACATAGGTCACTTCACTGCTTACACACACTCTGGTGGCTCCCAAGATCCTCCTGTGGCCTACAAGCCCCTCTGTGATCTGACTCCAGCTTCTTCCCCTTCCAGATCTAATAGCAGCCTGTTCCTCCAACACCGTGATCAAGCTCTTCTCTTAGTTCTCCTGATGGCCTAACTTTACCCCCGGGCATTAATCCTTATTGTTGCTTCTGCCTGGAATGCTTTTTCTCCCCATTGCATGGCTCACCCTTTCTTATTACTGAGGTCCCAGATCACATGGTATGTCCCCAAAGAGGACTTCCCTTCTCACCCAGTATTACCTCGACCCTTAACTCTCTCCCGTAAGACTATTCTCAGGAATACTCAACACTATCTAAAATGTTCTATTTATTTGCTTATATTTTCATTTTCTGTTTCTTCCACATGAATATAAGCTTTATTGATTGCTATACACCTGGTTCCTAGAATGAAGACTATTATGAAGTAGGTATTCATAAGCACATATCGGAGAATTGAGTCTTTTCTATTTCCTTCCCTTCTTGCTTTGTTTTTTAATTTTGTGACCAAGAGGTACAGGAGTTCTGGAGAAGCTCAGAGCATTCCAAGTATGGATCCAGGTATAATAAAAGATGCCTTCGGGCGGAAGATCAGGGAAGCACTTGGAGTGCTAGGATCTTGAACACTTGGGGATTTGGAAGTGAATCCTGCCCCTCCACCCACCACTTTCCCATCCACCCACACCAACCTCAGCTGGCCTAGCCTAGCCAAGAAACATCTTTTTGGTCACCTCTTCCCCCAAAAGACACTTGCAATATGGAGCACATACATCATTTAATCATCTGGGTGCTCTTGGCCACTTCCAATAGATGTGCTTCAGAACAGCATGTGTAAGCAAGCTGGAAAGATGGCACAGGCTTCTACAGGCGGGTAACGCACACCCCTGCCCTGTTCCCACCCTGGAAGGGGCTGCTTTGCTGAGTCACTCTGGTAAGGCCAAGCTGAGGAGACAGCTGCAGGGACAGCCTCCTTTCTGGAGCTGTTTTCCTGGCCTCAGAGGAGGAGAGCCGAAATGGAAACTTCTAGCTAAGTAGAACTGAAAGGTAGGGAGCAAGGACAGTGGTGGTCCTGGCTTTCTGCCTTCGGTAAATTACTTTTATTATTGCTCAATTCGAGTTAGGTTAAAAGCAGACAGATTGTCTTTTTCCTCTTTTTCCTCCTTCCAGTAGGTATCCAAAAGTCTAAAAATTGATATAATTTAAAGTTAATGAAAAGAAAGTTCAGCAGCTGCATCAGATTTCATGCTATTCTTTCCCTCTCTTCAGTCTGGCCACCCCCAGCCCCTGCAGCCTTCTGTTGTGTGGCCAAGGGCACCGCACCGAGCAGAGCCCGTTCCGAGGCCATGGCAGGCTTCCCCGTGGCTCAGTCCACAGTAGCAACTCACTGTGCAGAAGGCAAGTGGGAGTCCTGTGCTTTGCTCAAGTTGAGTAGGTGAAGAATATTTCTAATTGTTCTGGTGGCACGACCGATGATGGTGCTCATTCCTGTTTTACATACTGTCTCCAAAGTGCCGTTTTGGGCTGAATGTTGCATATTTGATTCCTCCCGCCCGTGCAGTGGGAACGGTAAGTTCTGATGGCTTTGCAAGGAGCTTGCACAATTTACTGGATTCTCCAGTCATTGTAGGCATTGCATGTGGGTGTTAATGGTTGTACACAAGACATAGATTAAAAAATCGGAAGTGGTGGAAGGTTTTCCTGAAGCATGTAATTATGTGATACCTTCCGAGTGGTCCACTGCAACCCTACGAAAGGCAACAGGACTGACACAACACTGGAAAGATGGATGATCTGACGACGAAGAAAAATGGCTCATTATTTGCACACTGAACCTTTTCGTGCAGCGAGAAGGGCTGGCTCTGTAATCCTTGTACTCCTCAGAGTATGTATGTTCTGGTATGTGTCTCCCCAGAATATGAGTCCAGCTTTGAAAGGGACATCACCAAAGGCAAAGGAAAGTGACTGGGAAGGATTCTCCAATGTCAACTGGCAACTGAAGCATTTGGAAGAGAGTCTATAAGTGAATCCACATTTGAAGACATGGGGTTTGGTGGGACTGTGCTTCCCTGCTGCAGATCTGGAGCTACAGTGAGGAGACTTGGTTCATACTAACCATAGAGATGCTGATTAGATCAACCCAAGACCTGACTCTAATCTAAAAGTCAGGCCATGACTGTGTTGATTTCCTAAGTACCTGGTCAAACATAATAAAACAATTCCCCTCCTCTTCTATCTTTGGCCCAGATTTTCAGATCAGCTGGGAAACAGGGTTGATAATAGGTAATGATAATGCTAAGCATAGATTATGCCCTTAGAATGTTCCGGCACTCTTTCCAGCACATTATAAATATGAAGTCATGTAACTGTCACAACAACCCTGTGGTAGGTTGCTCTTATTACTCTCATTTTATGAATGAAGGAAATTAGGGATAGAGTAATTAAGGTATTTGTCCAAGAGTCTAGAGCTAGTAAATGGTAGCAAAACCTAGACATGGACCCCAGGCAATCTGACCATTTCTGGGGTCTGTTTTTTTTTTTTTTTAAAGGGAAGCAGGCTCCCCGCTGAGCAGAGAGCCCAACACAGGGCTCGATCCCAGGACCCCAGGATCATGACCTGAGCCAAAGGTAGCGGCTTTAACCCACTCAGCCACCCAGGCGCCCCTCTGGGGTCTGTTTTTAACCAAGGTAAACAGGAAGCTCCCTTGGGGATTCCAGTCACCAATGTCATATAATCACCACCATATGCAGGCTCTCAAAGAAAGAGGCTGCTTTGGCCACCCCCTCAGTATTCCTACTAACATTTATAGCTACACTTCTTCAAACTCTTGGGTTACCATGAGTCACCTTTTTCATTTCATTATTTCCATTCCTTCAGGGTCACTGAGGTTGAGATCGGATAAGTAAATTTTATTTTATTTATTTTATTCTTAAAAAAATGCATAGGAGAAATGTCCCGGAATACACTGGGAACATGAATGTGGAGTTTTCGCCCTGTCCCTGACCTTGCCTAGCCTCCATAAGAATACCAAGCAGGGGTTTGCAACTTGTCGAAATAAGAGTGTGTGTAATTGCAGACCCCAATCAAACGGTAAAATATATTTTTTTTAGATTTTATTTATTTATTTGACAGAGAGAGATCACAAGTAGGCAGAGAGGCAGGCAGAGAGAGAGAGAGAGGAGGAAGCAGGCTCTCTGCTGAGCAGAGAGCCTGATGCGGGACTCGATCCCAGGACCCTGAGATCATGACCTGAGCCGAAGGCAGAGGCTTAACCCACTGAGCCACCCAGGAGCCCCAAACGGTAAAATATTTTAAATCATATCGCAAAGAATAAAGAAAAACATTGGGAAGGAAATTTGTGCCAGTTTTGAGCCAAATGTTTACATTAAAAAGGTAAAAGAGAGAGAGAGAGAGACGGTCACATGACCTTGAGCAAGTTGCTTACTCTCATCTGGGCTTTAGTTTGTTCTTCTATAAAATGAGTGAGTTGGACAACAAGGATTTTTTCCAGCTCTAATACAATGATTTTAAGATAAGACATAAATATTAAGGGAAAGATTTGGGAGTAAACAAAGAGATTTGTAAAACATTTTTTCCCCTTTTTATATTTTCCCCTTTTTTGTAAAACAATAATAAATAACTTTTGACTGTAAATAACCAGATTCAAAATTTAAATCTTAAGAGCAGAAAAACATTTCTCCCTTTTGCCTTATGTCAAGGGCCATGACTGCACTGGGAGAGAAAAGCACAGATGTTTAATGTGATTGGAAGTATAATCCGGGGGTGGAAGAGAAATATTATTCCTAAAAAACATTTGAAAATCAGATAATTTCATTTAAAAACCCACCTGAAGCCTAATTGCTCTTACAAAAGAGTACAGGAATCTTCAGTAAATCCTAGCCTCCCATACAACACTGGTGCCTATCTTAGAGTCACTCTGACCTTCCAACTCTTCTTCATCCAGAACCACTTTTGTGTCATTGGAGGAAAGAATACAAAAAGCTACAGGCAGATGTCCAAAGGCTCTTATGCTAATGTCTCTTTGGTCCCTTCCCACTGGTAGTGGTGTTTCTTCCTCAGCATGAAAGAAAAGCAGAGGAAGAGAATAAACTTGGGGCAAAAGGGGAGGTGGTTTGGGGTCAAGTGCAGTGTAGGCCACGTCTCCTTTTTGACATCAGAGTTCTACTACTGTCAAAGCAATGGGTGTGGCTTGGAGTGTCTGCTCGTGGTCAGATGAGATCCTATTACATTTCTTCTTAAGGCAAGAAAGTCACCTCTCCTCCAACAGCATGGTTTGCTCATGTCTGTATTTCGTTTCTATTTTTAATTCACAGGCATGCTGTGAATCCGAATCTCGTCTATCTTAGCTCTTCAGAGTACCCAAGATGTCAATTTATAGAACTCTGCATTTAGGTCTGGACTAAGGAGGCTTGCATTTTGGGCCCACTTCTGGGACCAGCCCCAGGGGCCTCTGGAACAGGCAATGTGGCCCACTGAAGGCAGCTTTGGGCAAGTCTTCTGCTGGTTTTCTCTCTTGGATTCCAGTACTGACCTTGGCTATTTGAACATGGATCCATAAAGTGCAAGGATCCCAATTTGCTCCAAACCATTCTATTTTCACACAGAGGTCCCTACCAGGACGTTCCCCAAATCCTGCCCCTATAGGGAGCCTGAGGTCTTGCTGCTGGGCAGGGTTCAACTAGGGGATGGTATGAAGAAATGACTCTGCCAGCTAGCTTTGAGGTCAGATCTATCTGTGCAAACACTTAATTCATAAGCCTGCCAGTGTCTCCAAAGCCGAAAGGTTGGGTTTGCCCTTCCCAGTATGCCTGGCCCACTACTCAAAGCTCTTTGTTACCTTTTTACTCCCTTAAAGGCTACATGAGGTATTTGGTATAGCCTGTAGTCTCCTGTATCTGTGGGAATAGGGAAGAAGCCCACAGGATAGCTCTGGGCCCTAAAATTCTTACTCTGGCCCTTGCATGTCACTCCCCCGGGTCAGTGAGCCTCGGGGCTCCCAGATGCCAGGACTCTGAAGCTCCAGTTTACCCACTAAGTAGAGATCATGGCTGGGGAACAAATACAAGAAAATTATCTATATTATACTTCCCATGCTTACAAGAGGCAGGGGGATGACTGTTGTGTACATCGGCTGTTAAAGATAGAGACTACTAATTCGTGTGTTTCTTCAAAGTTCTTTGCTCTAGAAATTTTAGAGGTTAACAGTTTTCCTGGTTTCCTAATGAATTTCAATTTGTTGATAGTTCATACTCAACATTAAACACTTCCATAGCATTAATCACAGGCGCTCTTTCTGAATCTATTACAGATAATCATCCCTTCATTCATTCATTCACTCTTCACAAATACCCAATGATTATCCTTCAAAAAAACTGAGGCAGGGAGGTACAGAGAGAGTTGGTGGTTTGCTCATGGCCAGGTATGCCCAAGAATCAAGTATGATTCCAAAACCCTACTCTTAATGCCCATAATATATGGACTCTCAAACCTACATTGACACTGAATTCAACACGTCCTTAAAATATCATTCTGAGATTTTCCAAGTCCAGTTAAAGAGGATCATGGTGTTGAGTGTTATTTGCATGTACGTGCTTAAAATATATAGTCTATATTGAAAGAATTTTTAAATTTAATTTTTTTTACTATTTTTTTTATTTATTTGACACAGAGAGAGAGGGAAACAGCAAGCACAAGCAGAGGGAGAGGGAGGTAGGAGAGAAGCAGACTCCCCGCTGAGCGAGGAGCCTGATGTGGGACTTGATTCCAGGACCCTGAGATCATGACCCAAGCTGAAAGCAGAGGCTTAACCAACACCCACCCAGATGCCCCTTAATTTGTATTTTTGTTGCTAACTTGAAGTGATAATTTATTGATATTTAAATTCTACTTTCTAGGGTTGGCCCCTTAACTTCCCTATTTTTTATTCTGTCTCCAAAATTCCTAAGCCATAAGTATTTTTAGATCTAGAAGAGGCCAAGGGACATGTAAGAAAGGATGGCAACACAATTAGAAGTCTGTTGGCTTGGTAAATTCCCAGGAATTCCAGTTGAAAGAACTGTTTTTCTGGGCTTTTAGGTAAGGTTTGAAAAAAAAATTCTAGGAGAAGATTTGTGTACTTTTTTATTAATAACTCTTAGATAAGGTTATTTCATATTCTATAGAGATAGGGATTCTACAAGTTCCATTGGTAATCGCTTCCATACTTTACACATTCGTGGTTAGGAATTTCTTCCTAATGTCTCTTCTAAATCCTTCCTACATAGCAAATTAGCATTTTAAAAAATCTATTATTTATTTATTTATTTATTTATTTATTTATTTTTTAAGAGAGAGAGGGAGAGAGAGAATCTTAAGCAGGCTCCACACCCAGCAGGAAACCCAACACATGCTTGATCTCACCACCTTGAGATCATGACCTGAACTGAAATCAAGAGTCAGACTTGCTTAACAAACTGAGCCCTCCATTCCCCCAAGCCCCCTCAACAGCCCCCCTGCTCCCCACACCCCATCCTGTTAGCATTTAAAAGGAAAACAGAGCTCACTGCCTTCTGAGCTATTCTTATAAGGGTTCCCACCCATTTTTGAATGCAGATTGTATTCCAATAAAAGGGCAACTACCCAATTTTTTTACTTGAGGTCCACTTGAACTCCACCTTGTCTCCTGAAAATAGGAAACCAAAGAAGATTTATTCTTATTCTTATTCTTTCTTATTCTCGTTCTTATTATTTCAAAGCTGGTACGGTTTCCAACTTATGCGCCTTACAACTCTGCCGTGTCGTGTAGGGAAGCAGCTTCTGCAAGCCGCTTGAGCTTCAGAGATCCTTGTGGAAATCACTCTTGGAAACCCAGAAGGGAAGCTCCCTTTGTACTCTCAGCTTTTTCCAGCTCAGTGAGCCCAACAGGATGAGACGTGAGCCACATGGGTCCCAGAACTCAGCAGGGCGATGCTTCGCCCATGCTCAGTCTGGCTGCTGCGGTCCAGAGATCCAGGTGTGGAACTTGGTGGATCGGTCCGTGACGCTGCAGTGTTGAGGGAAGTGGCAGGGGCATCTGTTGCCAGGGGAGACAACCCCTCACCTTTTCCCTCCGTGCTTCCTGGGTAGGCTTCCCAAGGTGGTTGTGGAGATGGCTGCACTTCACCAAGTTCCGGGGCCCCTTTCTGAGAGCTTCGGGGAAGACTCGCAGGCCACAGAGCAGGGGGAGAAATGTGCTTCCACCTGAAACTAATCATGTAGCTGGTCCCCGATGAGAAAATGTCTGCTGCTGCAGAAAGCAATCAGGAAGGGTCTTTGGGGACCCTTGAAAGACTATGAGATCCACGGGGAAGAGAGTGGGCTGGAGGAGGCTGGCCCCCATCTCTGCAGCTCCTCTCCCCAGGGCTGCTCTGGCGGCCGAGCCAGATGAAAATGTCACCTAAGCAGACTGTTGTTGTTTTTTTTTCATCCTGGTCTATACTCCTGCCTTAGACAGTGAGAACTCCTTGGCAACACCAGGCAGACGGAGCTTCTTTTCATTTTTAATTGAATTCTAAGAGGTATTTTTTTTTTTTCTAGAGGTGCCAGCTTAAAGTAATTACTAGAATTCCCAACTGGGCTAATCAGAGATTCATAGAAAATAAGATGGAAGAGAAGACCTTACCCAGTGGGTCTCTCTCATTCTGCTTGGAAGGCTCTCACAGTCCAGGGCAGTGATCACCGTTCTTGGCATTGTGGACCCTTAACGGGAGCTTCGAAATAAATCCCTGCCCTGGGAGGGAAGAGAAACTGATTTCCCTCCCTGGGTATCTCTCCTATGATGACCAGACACCTTCCATTTTCATCAGCTGTTTATCAAAATCAGATTAGTAAAAGAATCATCTGATCAGCTCTGTGTGTGCCTGTGTCAAGCTTGAGTTACAGATGACTCTCCCATGGGCTGCTCAAGCAGAGTACCGTGACCCACAGATAAACCAGGCTTTGCATTTCTGGCAACTTGTCCTGAACTTATGATTCCCCCCAAAAAGACAACCGTCATTAAAGTCTCGTTGTTATTATTGATCTGAGTCAGATAGGTGAGGCCTGCCCCATGGGGGCTGTGGCTCTGTGGGTAAGAGATTGTATCTTTCTGATAAGTCAGAAGTCACTAACGGGTTATTTTGAGCTCTCCCCAGTGGAAGACAATGGAGCATTTAGTAGGTTGTGCAGTTACGTAAGACATCTCTTTCCAAACAAAGAGGAGGCAGGATACCCAGCCAAAGGCTTGAGCACGGGAGGCTGTGTGGTCTGGTAGTTCCAGGGAGAGACATGGGGCCAGGCCTTCCTGGGTTCAGCTACCAGCCGAGACTCTGACTCAGGGGGAGCAGAGCCAAGTCTCTTGGCTTGAGGCGGATAGACTATAAAACCCAGGAGAGAGAAAACCGCAGGTCTGTGCTCAAGGACTCTGGGGGAAAAGCACATTTTGGAAATTAAAAAAAAAAAGATCGCTCTGTTAAGTTATAATTTGGGAATTTTTCAACAAGAAATGAGCATTTTTCTTGCTTATGGCCTGACACGTCCTCTTCTGGGCAGCAGTGTGAAGCCAAGCCAGTGTGTCTGAGGGTGTTCTGTGTGGGATGAATAGAGAACCCCGGGGGTCTAAGCAAAGTTAGTCAACCTTGGTGAGTTCTCACAAGTAATGCTCAGGGAGCCCGGCATTACCCTCAGGGGCAGAGAGGTTCTGCATGAATTCTTCTTGCCCCCTCCTCCCACATTTTTTTTTTTTTTTAAACACACTCATTCTGCCTTCCACAGTAAAATGCCCTCTGAAATCGTGGGAGGAAAACCCCTTCCCTTAGATGTCTGGATGCTTCCCTTCAAACAGTCTGAGCTGAGATTTGCTCAGCTGTAACCAGCAACCTGTTCAGCTACAGACCCACACAGGTTCCCAAGCCACAGCCAGAGCTGGGGCTACTGGGAAATGTTCTCCGAGTCTCCCCAGATCCGTGACGGGGACTCTTCTGGTCAGACAGAGTAGGTGGCTACCTACATGACTGAGTTTGAAGGACTACTGGGCAAGTTCCCCCACCTCCCCTCACCTCCCCCCCGCCCCACCCATCATGCCTCATTTTTCTGGACCTGAAAAGCTTTCTCATCTTTAGGAAAATCCTACTACGATGAAAAGAATATTTATGGGGCTCTCCCTACTTAAGGTTTTAACCCCCAAGCATTTGAGTTAACAATACTTGAGCTGATTGTAAAAGAAATGGGACAGGGGATGGGAGATGGGCAGATTTTGCTGTGGGACAAGGTAGGGAGGGGCAGCAGTCTCTTTGCTGGAAGGGTAGAAAGAGCCCAGGAGAGGAGAGACATATAAATCCCAGAAATGGAGGTGGCCTTCTTGGTCACTTTATCCAGAACTGTCCAAAGCAATATTAAAATCTGGTGGTGGGTGGGTGTGAGGGTCACGTCAGGATGGTTGCTCTTACTTCAACCCAAACTAGGTCAAATGGAATCCAGGTTTTCACTTGTAGCTCCCTCATGCAGACCCAAATATGTTGATGTCATTCCTCCCTGCATTTGCCTGACTGCATGTTCCCAGTCATTGATTAAATAGCTATGTTGGGCGTCCCAGGTCCTAAGCTTCTGTATATTAAAATACAGTCAGCTCTCTCTCTCTCTCTTTTCAACTGTAATCTAGAAAAAATTAATAAAAACTTAAAAATTGACTCTTGCCCAAAAGGTATCTGAGGAGTCATTGTTTATTTTGTAAGAGTACATGAATTCTATCCTGAGTGAAAGAGAACTAAAAATAATCCACTGAGGGGTGTCTGGGTGGCTCAGTCAGTGAAGCATCTGACTTGATTTTGGCTCAGGTCATGATCTCAGGGTCGTCGGATTAAGCCTGTGTCAGGCTCCACGCTCAGCACAGAGTCTGCTTGAGAGATTCTCTCCCTCTGCCTTTGCCCTTCCCTCCACTCTCTGTCTCTCTCTAAAATCAATCAATCACTCAATCTTAAAAATAAAAAAAATCCACTGAGGCTAGTGACAACTTTAATCACAGAATTTTCAGATTCTATTTCTTCTGTCTCAGATAATTCACTGTGGCCAGCTCTCCACTTTCAGACCTTCTCTGGGTCACCTGCCTAGAAAGATATAGAGAGATCCGCTGGGAGTGGATTGCATGAGATGACAGGCATCTTCTTGGCTCAGAAGTGCCACAGTCCCCTGTGGTCCTTGCGAGTCAGCCCCTTGCTCCCCATAGTTATAACTGCTCAGTCAAGGACAACACAGTGGGGCTGGACAGAAAGCCATAAGAAGCAGAGCACCCTACCCAGAGAGAGCTGTCGGTCTCAATCTCCAGGTTCAGAGACCCGGGAACTGCCCATGGACATCTCACTGTTCAGCTCCCTCATTGGGCATTAACCAAGGCACCTCCACAATTTCTGGAAGCAGCAGGTAGGGCCAGGCCCCCTCTCGGAAGCCTCCACCTCCTTCTCCAGCAGGGGTCTGCATGAAAGAGGCTAGCCCAGCACAAGGGCCACAGATGAATCTCCAGGCCTCCGCATCCCCCCGAGCCAGCCTGAGAGCCTTATTAAATACCAAGACTTCATATCTCAGCTGAAATTTGTGCATTTTGGATTATGGCCTTAATATCTGCTTCTCCCCAAGAATAACAGATGACTCTATGTCCCACATCCCTTGGATGAAAGGATCTTTCTGATGACCTTCCCAAACAAACAAAAACAAAAAAGATTTCCTCTAAGAACCCATGCTTTGGAAGGGATCAATAAACATATATAAATATGTGTTGGAAAGAAAGAATAAGCGGTTGTCTTCATGCGGGCATCCCTACACGTGAGTTTCATTTTTACTTGCCTACGATCTGCATTTTAAAAAGTAAAATAGGGGGGCACCTGAGTGGCTCAGTGGGTTAAAGCCTCTGCCTTCGGCTCAGGTCATGGTGCCGGTGTCCTGGGATCGAGCCCCACATCGGGCTCTGTGCTCTGCAGGGAGCCTGCTTCCCCCCCTCTCTCTATCTGTCTGCCTCTCTGCCTACTTGTGATCTCTGTCTGTCAAATAAATAAATAAAATCTTTTAAATAAATAAATAAATTAATTAATTAAATAAAAAGTAAAATAGGGGCGCCTGGGTGGCTCAGTGGGTTAAAGCCTCTGCCTTCGGCTCAGGTCATGATCCTGGGGTCCTGGGATCGAGCCCTGCATCGGGATCTCTGCTCCTCAGGGAGCCTGCTTCCCCCTCTCTCTCTGCCTGCCTCTCTGCCTAGTTGTGATTTCTCTCTGTCAAATAAATAAATAAAATATTTTAAAAAAATAAAATAAGTAAAATAGCCAACACTGGTCCTGTACTTCAGAAAGACTAACTTGTAGAGGATGAATCTGTGAAATGAAAAAAATAATTTATAACAATTTATTATAAATTACAAAGAGAGATAGACTCTATCAAGGGAGAAAGTAGATTTCTGACTGTATGATTTCAATAACTTGCCACAAATTTATAAACATTCATATGAGTGTTCTCATATCCAACTTGGAGAATAAAGCTCTAGGTGGTAATTGCTGACTATGCTGAAAAATAGACCTTTTTATGATTCTTGAATGAGAATCGGTGACCCACAGGGTCAAGCATACCAAAGGTGGTTGGTAGTTGGTTTTTTAAATAAATGAGGGGTTGTACATCACAATCTAAAATACAGACGGCTGATAATGTTTGAAAGCCCAATAAAGTTTCATTGTGAAATGTTGGGGTTAAGCATGCTTCTATGAAACTAAATTCGAAGTGACATGAAAATCAGGAGAAATGTCTCAGTTTCTCCTTCTCCCTGAGAGAAGAACCGAGAGAAGATGGCCACATTTGGGAAACATCCAGCTGTGCAAACCAATAGGGATCCAACCAGCACATAATTCCGTGCACTATCACCAATAAGAGTTGACGCTATCTTATTTTAAAGCAGACCCGTGCACTATCACCAATAAGAGTTGACGCTATCTTATTTTAAAGCAGAATTTCTGTTGGCAACCCCTTTGATAATGTTCCTGGATTATGAAAAGGGAGTCACAGAAGGGGATAGCAAAGCAGAGCTACGTTTCTAGTTGGATGTGGGGACAGGAGAAGTGGCATAGGGCTATGCAGAACTTAGCTAAGGATGGAATCAACCAGATGTTTTTTAAGCTCTCTCTGAGCCAGTCACTTTGCTAAGTGCTATTTCATTTAACTTTCCCCGTGTTATGTTTTTCTCCACTCTGCAAATGGGGAAGCTAAACATGAAATGGTTTGTCCAAAGTCATGTAGCCAGAAAACAGCCGTCAGATTTCCACCCCAAGACCTGCAGCCCTAACACTAAGGATGGGAAGTCCAGCTCAGAGAGTGTATCCTGAGTCGTGATAACAGTCTCTTCCCATTCTACAAGCTTTTCTAACTCAAATAAACAGGAAGAACTACTGCATTGTATGGTATCATCAACTATTTAAATTGCCTCAGAGTTTCTAAGAAGCAGTCCTTACATTCAGATTTGAAATGGAATTAGGCTGTCCATTTTTCTGTATAATTAAATGTAGGATATGACTGAACATGTGGCACTCAAACTTGTATTCCATTCTCTAGGCCAAGCTTTACTTGACATTAACAGACATAAATTAAGAATCAGCATTCTGAGTATTTTCTGCAAGATGTTTTTCAGCTCTGGCTCTCTCCAGCCCCAGGGAGCATTTATAACCTTGACTTCCACGGTGGGTGCCATGTACCAAAACAGAGATAGTCACTGGAACAATGAAGTCAAAATGAATACCAGTTCTCATCCACCCCAAAACCAATTTTTTTTTTTTTTCAGAGAGAGGGGAGGAGGAGAAGCAGGCTCCCCGCCAAGCAGAGAGCCCAATGTGGGGCTCGATCCCAGGACCCTGGGATCATGGCCCGAGCCAAAGGGAGAGGCTTTAACCCACTGAGCCACCCAGGCGTCCCCCAAAACCAAATTTTTGAAGCAAACACTCATCTGAGAGATTTTATGTATACAAGTTCACGTGTAACGTCCTTCAAAACACATCCAAACAAGATGTTTGCAGAGATTATGAAAATTTTATTAATAAAGAAAATCTGCATATGTGCATCCCCTTGAAAAACGACCACCTCAAACCTGTGGAAAGCACTATGTTTTCTAGTCACTGTTTCATCAATGCCAGAAAAATGCAATCACAACAACAGAAGGCAGACCAATATTCTTGAAGGGGATAATCATTCGATATAATAAAATAGTAGAAAACCAGAAAAGAAGACTCAAGGTATCCATTTCACAGGCTGAAACACTGAGCCTTCAGCCGAACAAATGTTCTCACTGGGAGTCAATATATTTGGCAGCAGCTCTTTTTAACGCTGCCCTGAAGACTCCGTATCCGTTCAGAAACAGGACAGAGTTCTCAGAGTCTGGTAAAAACGGATAGCCAGCACAACTGACGGAAGTTAATAGCGACCCAGCAATAGTTCACAGGCAGTCCCAAGAAAATGGAAAGGTGGGCTTTGTGACAGGATAGCACCGGTTTTCCAGGGCAACTTGGAAGTTTGCTCCTGATTCAATGACTGCCCCACCTTGTCCTCCAGAACCTTCCTTGGATACCCTCTACCCCACGCTTTACTAACAATCTATAAACATATTCCAGATACAACGCATGCAAGAAGGGAAGTACAAGAGTATTTAGAGATTCTGATGTCCCAGCTGTGAATAGAGAACACACATAGCACTGATCCTCACTCTTGGAACCCGCTGCCATTGCAGCTGGAAACCCCTCCAAAGAGATCATATAGACGTTTAATTAAAAGAGGGGAGCACAAAGTCAGGTCTGTTACTTGACTACAGTTTCTAGGGCCCGGCATAGCTATATTTTTAGGCTTGGCTCCAAGGAGCTGCCTCCACAGATTTGGACAGAGCGAGGGAGGCACAGATGGCGGCGGTCACGTGAAGGCACAGACCAATCGAGTGGGCTCGGTTACAAAGTCTGTACATTTAGGCTGCTGTATTCCTCCTATTTCAAGTACTGCCAAGTCCTGGCAGTTTCCCCTCTTTCCAAAGTCTTGATTCATTTAATTCTCCTGAAGGAGGTGGAAGAAGAGGAGGATTGCGCAAATCTTACTGTTTTATGGTTTAGAAGAGACAGTCACCATCTTGGCTCCTTGTCAGATTTCAAATGTAACATTTTGCTAAGTGTAAAGCTGTGTATCTGTTCCTTTTCTGTTGCCGTTATTATAACTTCAATATTTGCAAAACACAACCTCAAAATACTTTGAATCCAGCGCAAAGCAGTTTGTTATTCATGTAACACATTTCTTACACATATCAATACTCAGTTCACAGCAGGGGACTCTTTTCTTGGTTTTCTTTTCCTGTTTTATTTATTTGTTCCTTCTTTCACTTATGATTATTTTTTCCCTCTTTTAGGAATTTAAGAATGATTTAATTATGTAATAGCAAAATTCCCCAGTACATATATATGTATGTACTGGGGATTTTAATATATCCTGATTATTACATTATTACATTATATATGTGTGTATATATATGTGTATATTACATTATATATGTGTGTATATACATATATACATGTATATATATGTGTATATATATGTATATACACACATATATAATGTAATAATGTAATAATCAGGATATATATATCCTGATTATTATCAAACTTATGTCAATCCTGCCTGGTGGCATCATTTAGAAAAAGAAAGCACATAAGCTAAAGTTATTCTACCCTTTGAAATACCCTGTGAATCGTGTGTAAAGCACCAAGCACTTTGGTGAAGAATTTTAATTTTCTAATATAAGACCTGTAGTGTTTGCTTTTTACAAAAAGTTGTTGAAAGAAATCAGGGTGTGCTTCCAATGGTGCCCTATTCATAGTGATCAGCATTAAATCACACTCTACAGGACAGCTATAATATTTCAGATAAGCAGCCATTTTCTTCCTTATGTAGGAAACTGTTCAGATCAGAATGCATTCAGTTATTGGTATTGTTTTTTTAACAGCGCACAGAGTATTTATCAGGTCATCATCAGGATGCTGTAGTTTTTGTGTGTGATCAAACCTCCACCCCAGAGTCTTATCCACTAAGCCCTCCAATGTGAATTCTTGGCCTGAGCTCTTGTGCAGGAAGGCCATTTTTAAAGCGAGTCAATACATAAAAAACGTTTTCACATCTGTTAATCAGGTGTTTTATCTGGAGAACGTAAAAGCTATTTACAATCCTCCAACTGATTTAACGTTTTTCTCTTTACTTGGATATTTATATTGTGCAGAAATTGACACTACTGTCGCAATCAATGGGATTGTTCGACTATCTTCTAAGGCAAACAAGAAAATGCTTTTCTTTTAGGTTTGAATTTCATGACTAGTGGAGTCTATCAATAGGCAATGTGGAGAGGCAAATTCATCTCCATTATTATCTTGAATCTCTGATTTCACTAGAGCATGCTAGTAGAGAAAGATCTTGATAACATTTATGCTGCATGAATTTGCATTCTGAGCTCTGTCCTTAAAACATGGATATTGTTCAGAACTTGATAATAAGAGAGAAAAGATTCCCACCATAGGGTACTTGTGCTTTTTTTTTTTTTTTTTTTTTTTTTTAAAGTCGTGGTAACTTAAAAACAGAACAAAATAAAAACTACCTTCCAAGTCAACGGGCAGATGCTTAAGTCAGGACTTCAAAACAGGAGTTGAAGTCTCCGGGGGAACTGTGCTTACAAGTCAATAGTAGGATTACAAATCAGATACACTTTTATGAATGGAACGCATGGCCATCCCCAGTCTTCCTCAAAAGGACTTAGCTGCCAAGAGAGATACTCCACAACATACACAAATGTGCTATTTGTACAAACATCGCCCATTACAAATGCTCTTGCTTTTGTTTAAATGAGTATTTTTAACCTGAGCTATTAATAAAAAAAAAATTCTCTTCTCCCTTGTCAAGCTTGGCTTTCATAAGAAAGAATCTTTAAGCCTCCTCTCTTGTGAGAGTAATTTCTCTGATGGTGCTACTACGTAAGAACAGCCAGGGCTCATTAAGTAGGCTTCGGAGCATAATTATAATTAACAATTAGGTAGAAATTAGTTTTAATGATTTGTTTTAGATGATAGAATAGAAGCATAATGTAATTATTTTTGAGCCTTCTACATCATTAAGAAGACAACTACCACCAACTTTCAATTATTGAGAAGCAGACAATCATCCAAAGCATTTAGCAAGGGATCCATTTGTGGAGCCAAACTCAGGGAGCTGAGGAAAAAAGGGCCTCCGCCCAGCCCAGGTGTTTATAATTATCGCGTCTTTGCGAAGTCTCTTCCTCTTCTCCTCTGCTCCTTCAAGCTGTTTCATGCCTTGAAGACATCTCCACCAGCAAAAATAGAGAGGCTCAACCTGGCTGTTCAGCTCTCCTCCCCCACCCCTGCCTTTCTCTGAGACTTAGGGCAGATCATGGAGGGAGGTGGGAGGTTCCGGAAAAGACGGCAAAATTTACGACGTGGACCTGAAATGCCAATTCACACTATAACCTGAACTTGCAGGAAAGATTATACAAATGAGGAATAAAATGAGGACAGGTTTTCCCCACTCTCCGAAACTATCTAGATGACCATCCATTTCTGCTAACTGAAAGAAAGCTGAAGATTTTTTTGCTTCTACAGAACAGCCTCTCCCTTTACACCATTTCGGTTTACAAAAGTTTTCATGGGACTGCTCAACTTTCAGGAAGCGGGGGACAGCTATAGGAGGGATAAACTCCAGACGGCAAAGATAGACATGTCATCTTTCCCTGTTCCGTGTTCTTTTAATGTCCCAAAGTCAGTTTGGATGTTAATTTCCCTGTAAGAGTTTTTAAAAATATTATGGAAACCTGAAGAGATGCTTTTATTTCCTGAAAAATACAAAAATATTCATTTAGAACAGTGACTATTAGTTACTGTCAAAAGTTTTTTTTTCCTTTTGTTTTTTTTTTTCTTTTTTTTTCCCTCCTCTTTCTTTCTTCCTTCCCTTTCTCTTTTTTGACCTCAGCTCGGCAGTGGGCTGCTTCGTCTTCCACCCGTGAGCAAGAACGTTAGACCTTTTGCTGCTGACCTTCAGAAGCCCTGAGGGAGCACATTCTGACCCCCACGTAAAAAACCTGGTACCTGTGTTTCCACATCACAAAGCAGGCCAGCAAGCACACAAGGCCACAGAGCAAGTTAAGAATCATCTGGATGAGCAAGAACAGTTTGAAAGTGCCCGTGATGCTGGTGCAGTCCGTCACATCCCTGTACACAAAGGTCCTGCTGAGGGGCTCCTCAGAGGGCACCTTGCAGTGGCAGGCGTCGGCAGCCGTTCCGCAGGAAAACCGGGCGAGCTGCGAGTAGTGGTGGGCAGCAAAGGCCACGGCCAGCACGCAGACTGTCAGGCCCACGGCACTCAGCAGAAAGTACAACAGCTGCAAGAAAGCAGAACAGAACCCTTCCAGTTACCAAAGAACACGGGATGACTCGTGACAAAGCTAATGCATCAAAGCTGGGCTTTCTCTTCTCTCATCAGGAAGGTCCTGAGGGAGGGGCTGTTTTCGCCTCAGAAACGGAGTCCCCAAGGCAGAGGAATTGGATTTAATCATGATCAGTCCTTAAGCCCTGATCCTATGTTGATTTGCCTTACGGATGTTGGGTGCTTTTCCTAGATTGAGCCAACAATGTTAGCTTGGGATGTTTCTGGATGTAGCAGCCTGTTTAGATGACTCCCAAACATGAGAGCCGTCCCTGAAAGGCAGTCTGTGACTGTTTCTGGACCTCAAAAACTGCTCACCTGCAAAAAGACTGGGAAGTAAAGAACACGTATGCAACGGAAACACTGTGTTGGCCAGAAGTGGCCGTGATTGACCAACTGGCAATGCGGGTTAATAAAAACAGCGGTGTTCAATATAGTGATTGCCAAGTTGTGTCCAGGAATGTCAGGATCCCCAGTGAGAGGTTGCTGGAAAAAAATTATGGTTCCAGAAGGTAGATGACTGAATGAATGTCAGCTTCATCACCTATAACCATGTAGTTCCTGAGCATTAAAATAAACCCCAAATGGCCCTTTATAGCTGCCAAGAGATTCTGAACACCATTGGCCTATGTGACAGCCTTGTGATGGAAAAATTTGGTTCAAGAGCTAAACTCTGCTGCTAAAGAAACATGGAATCCCTGAAGAGGACATTTAGCTTACACCTGAAATGCGTTGATCAAAAATTGAGAGTGCTTATTGACACGGTCACCATTTAAAGCATTTTATAGAACAAGAAATGTTCCTGGGAGTGCACTGACCTACTGGAAACATTTCTCTTCGTGGTCCCACCTGCTGAGGGTCTAGATAAGGAACAGAGTCCCCAGCTGTTGGGACTGGTGCACTTGAGCCCAGTTCTTTGTGTGAGATTTGCAATCCATAGTTAAAAGCTGCTCATAGAGCAGTTCTGGTGAAGGTGAACTCCTCAAAGTAAGATTAATTCTACTCATGTCCAGGTTCAGATTAAAGTAGCTCTGAAAAGATTATGCACTCTCTCCACTTCCAGCGATCTGTCACTTAAAATAAAAACACATAACTCAGATTATAAAACATGGGTTCAAAAGTCCTCCGAGTGGGGCGCCTGGGTGGCTCAGTGGGTTAAGCCTCTGCCTTCGGCTCAGGTCATGGTCCCAGGGTCCTGGGATCAAGCCCCGAATCGGGCTCTCTGCTCGGTGAGGAGCCTGCTTCCTCCTCTCTCTCTGCCTGCCTCTGCCTCCTTGTGATCTCTCTGTCAAGTAAATAAATAAAATCTTTAAAAAAAAAAGTCCTCCGAGTGATTCTTCACATGGTGACAATTTCAAGTGCTTTCAAGTCTTAAACACGGAATACTTAAAAATGTATTTTTTTTCTTTCTTGTGTGTGTGTGCATGTGTGCTGATGCCCTAATCATGAGTCTGGTTTGCCTGAAAGCTTGACTGAGGGCACGGGAGGGGAGTGGAACCCACTGGCTAAACCATCTTGCCTTAGCACGGCTGCACAACCAAGGAGAAGCCCAGCTTCTCCGGATTTTTCTCATCAAATATATACGTAAACACGTACACTAGCCTTCCTCTTCAATCACTTGAAGAATCGTCAGTTGGAACCCACTTGTTTCATCTGTGAAACAGTTTATTGCAATATCTTCTATCTCAGGGACACAACAAGGAGAACTTCTATGCAACATGTCTAGTCTCCCTTGGAGAAAGGGAAGCAGATAAATACTAATGGGAACCATTAAAAAAATTTTTTTTAAGATTTTATTTTTATTTATTTGACAGAAATCACAAGTAGGCAGAGAGGCAGGCAGAGAGAAGGGGAAGGCAGGCTCCCTACTGAGCAGAGAGCCCGATGCGGGGCTTGATCCAAGGACCCTGAGATTATAACCTGAGCTGAAGGCAGAGGCTTTAACCCACTGAGCCACCCAGGCGCCTGAACCATTAAAAATTTAAAAAGGAAAGATTGAATATGTGCTATTGAACTCATCCTCTCCCTAAATTTTCAGTGGCCATGCTTTCTGCAAACACGATAGTGCCCAGGCTAAAGAGTATGAGTTTATTTTTGTGGGACCATCGGGGCAGAATATATGAAATATTCTAGGTGGTTCCGAAATCTTTGGGTCTGATGATCGACTTCAAACACCTGATACCAAGAGCCAGATTAAAGTGTGCCCACCAGAACCGTGTTTCCAGTGCAGGCAGCATGGAACTGGGAACTATTTGCTTTGGGGACGTGGATACATTGGTGCCTTTACCAGCAGGGAAGGCACAAATTAAAGGGATAATTTCCCACCTGAGAGTCATCTGCTTAGTAGAATGGCCCCAACTGGAGTTTTGTCTGCACATTTTCTTGCCATCAATGGATGGAACTGAGGAGGTCTTTCAATAACCCTCCTACCTCCAACACACACATACAACCTCAGTAGATCTCTGTAACATTCAGTGGACAGTATCTTGAAGCAATGACAATAATCCCTCTTCTCAATCTGCAAATAATTCAGATGGTTGCAAGAAGAGGATTCACTCGTAATCACAGAAATCCATTTGCTGAAATGAGAATTTTGTCTATTTTAAAAAGATCACCTTTTGGTTTAGATATCAAAAGATTTGCCTGAGACATTTACCAAGTGCACAGCAGAGCGATGGTCAGGAGTACAAACAGGGGAGCCAGACTGCCCACATTGGAATCCTGATTCTCCCCTTCTTAGCTACGGACCTAGGGCAAACTAATCAATCCCATGTGTACCTACATTTCTTCACCTTTAAGTTTGGGATGATGATCACCTTTAAGCCTTGGTTATTATAAGCACCCAAAGAGCTGATATTTGTCAAGGGTTTAGAACTGTGTCTAGTACAAACTAGCACTACTTAAGCATTTGTGAAATCCAAAAACAAATTACTAGAGACGGAGAGAGCTGCTAGTTCTCCAGACTCTTAGGATATCAACTCTACTGGCTTTGTTTTATTCTCTGTCACGTGGGAGTAACAGGCATACTTGGCTCATAGAAAGGATGTAAACTCTCTCTCTCTCTCTCTCTCTCTCACACACACACACACACACACACACACACACACACACACACACACACAGGGCTTGCTCAATCTTAATTGAGCATCTTTAAGATGCTAGAAGCCCGCGAGAGCACAAACAAAAGCCAAGCCACTCAGCCCTTGGAAGATGAACGCATTTCCATCGGGGTGTCTCTCACCCGCTGCGACTCTGCTTCTCCCACCCTGTGAAAGCATCAGGCCCAGTCAACAGGCGGGAGCCATAGAATCAAATTTCTTATCCGTGTAAGACACGAATACATATTTGATCGCCCCCCAAGCCTGGGGGCTACCTCTGCCTGCGCTACAGCTACCGTTGCTTTTACTTCAGCTGACAGCAACAAGCTTCTGGGTGAGAATCTGTAATTTAAAATCGAGTGGCTTGTTTTACCTACATGGCACGAATAAACTACCCATGAAAGTGTGGGCGATGACCTTGGGAATGCGAGCAAATACATCCTGATAGAAGCAGGGCCGGGACACATCTGTCTTGCCCGCGTCGGCCCGCGTGTCTGGCGCCCGAACCCGGGGGTGGGAAGGGGTGGGGGTCCGCGGGGTGGGCGGGGGTGCCGAGGCCCCGGCGCTTATGTAACAGCGGCGCCCGGCACGCCCCGCTCGCTCGCGGCCTCTGATGGGTACCCGGCCAGCCTCAGCGCTCCGAGACTCGGGGAGCAGGGCGGCGCGGCTTCGATTTAATGACCCTCCCCAGCGGCGGGAGCCGGGAGGCCGCAGCAGCGGGAGCGGCAGCAGCCCGGGGGCCTTCTGCCCGGGGGCACGCGGCGACCGCGCCTCAAAAATTCTCGCGGGGAATGAGCCCGGGAGGGCCGCCAAGCACGAGACCCGCACACGTTTCTGAAAATCGGCCAGGTGAGCCCCGAGAAGACGGGGCCACGAGGAAAGGCAGGAGGCCCAAGCCCAGGCCCCGAGGACCCCGCCAAGGCCGCCGGCAGGGCCCGGGGAGAGGGAAGGAGCGCGCCAGCGGCGTCGCCGGGAGGCCAGTGGTCGCGGGAGATGGAACAAGTCCCGTGGCTGTTGCCTCCGAGAGGGAGGGAGCGGTGTCTGCGTGCGCGCGTGCTCAGGCTGCAGAGACCGCGGTGATCCCCCCTGAGCCACCGCCCGGGCTATCTGGGTCTCTAACAACAGCGGGGTGGGGCGGGGGGCGGGAATCTGCAACTAAGCTCAGGGCATCAACAGGCAGGCACGAAAATGCGGTTATGCTAGTGAGAAGCACCTCACCAAGATGCATTTCGTAACCCCCCGCCCCCCCCACCTTGCAATGACGTGGAGGCACAAGGAAAGTCTGGTGTAACTTGTTGTGCCTTTGGAAACCCTGGAGATTGACTGAAGCTCCTTTTAGACCTGAAGATAATATAGCGGGCACCTTAGAGAGCTGTCAGCAAGCATCATTAAAGGTCACATTCAGGAGAAGGGAAAAGTGCCTCCGTATTTGTCAATGTCTGTCACAGGTTGGGGGAAAAAGGTAGCTAATGAGATCTTCCTAGTGGGGAATTCTCAACCTGGCCGACATTGGCACTGACTTCTTTTCTTTTCTTTTCTTTTCTTTTATTTTTGTCCTTGCTCCTTATTTTAAGTGCAGGTGTTGAGGTGGCTTCCGGGGTCTCCCTGAAGCTGATGCGGGTGTTTCTGCTGGGTCATCTGGAGGGGAAACGAGGGCATTTCACATAAGCTGATGAACCTAGCAGAGAACACTTTTTACCCTAGTGAAAGAGGTTCCTGTAATTTAACAGGGCACTTCTTACTAGGCTTTCTGGCTTTTTTTTTTTTTTTTTTTTTTTTATCATCACTAAACTTTGCTATGTTTAGTCAGACCTCTACAAAAAAAGTAAACATGGACTGATGTCTGCTCTATCTGGCCTTCTTTTAAGAAACACCCTCAGAAAAAGTAAAATGTCTAAATGTAGGCATATCCATGAAATTCTATCCGTTTTTTAAAAATAGAATCCCTTATTTTGTTTAATTAGAAAAGTTAGATCTAACTATTGGAGAACATTACAAAATTAGAGCAAAAGACTACAAACTGCAGTTGTCTTCCCACCACTCAAAGATAACTATTTTTTTCTCTGCACTAAGAGCTATTTTTTTTTTATTCTGTAGGATGATACCATACATTTTGTGGAGCCAGCTTATTTTGGCTGTTTAAAATAATGTGAACATTTTCATTCCATTAATTACTCTTTTACAACACGATTTAAATACACATACATATAAGCATTTTGCTTTTTTATGTCAACCGCTTCAATTATACTAGAATACAAAATATCTTTTCTGCATCTTCTTAATTTCTAAATAAGAGCTGACTTACTCTTGTGTGCTGTTTTCTTGTTTGAACAAAGAAGTATCCAGTTATGTGTTTTCTTACAAAAGAAAAGTAAACAGTGTGAATGGACACACACACAAGCACACACACATACACAAAACCCTCAACGAACAGTACAGAAACCGTTTTGTTCTCTGCTACAAATAGTTGAAAGAAAATGTAGGAATTTGATTTCTACTAGCTCTGATTGCTGAGTTGGGTGTTTATCTCCCTAAACTCTAAAAGGGTGTGTCTCTATTTCCCTCTAGAGCAGATTTTACTGTGTAGTGAAAATGCTGTGTACTTGAATTGGTTCCAACCAAATGCACCATCTTTAATGGAAGAAAAAAAAAATACATGCATAGGAAAGACACACACTTGTCAAACCATGCAAATCCTATCCACCCCCCCCCCTTTACCCTCAGACTCTTGGCACAGATCATTTGGATGCACCCAATGTACTTTTTCTGTCTCAGTGATCCCACCTACAAGAGGAAATACACTTAGACTGCCTCGTTATTAAAATATTCTAAAAAACCCCCAAGATATGGAAGTAGGAACTAATAGAGACACCTTTTCCCTGGCCAAGTATTTTGCTGAACTGATGAATTTTCAATATTCCTTATAAGGGCACTGAAGGACAGATTTCATATGCTCTGAGCCAACCTAGTGCATGGAAATTAAGACTTTTAAAAAAGTCAGCATTACCTTTGGGGTCTGGAGGAATGCGCTCCTAAAACATTTTTTTGGCCTGTGTAAAAATGCAATTTCTAGAATAATCTGATATGCAACCCCTTAAAAAGCATTCTTTTATTTTGTACTTGTGGGGTTTTTTTCTATGTGATGATAAAAGAGAAAGAAAAATGACAACTTACTTTCATAGCAAACTGGATCCATGTCCTTTCGTCAACTTGATATGAGACACAAAGCATAAACAAACCAAGATAGGCCACTAAGCAGACCTGCAAGGGAGGACAGGGACAAAAGGGTGTTATCAGGGACAGTCGTGCATTCTCATGACATCAATCTCAGCGTCTTTCCCCAGTAACAGCCTTGTTATCGAGGTGCTCATTTCATTTACTTATCTAACTGTGTTCTTCCTTTCTCGGCTTGAGGAACAGCCTTTTTAAAATAGTAAAATCAATTTCTTTCAATTGACCTGGTATTTATTAAACCCTTTTGATGCGTCAGGTGCTGTCCGAGGTTCTTTAGAGTACACAATGATCCTCAGCAAGGGTAGAGTCCAGTCGAGGCCGAGATAAGTGCAGGCACTATTCTAAGGCAGGGCTATATATGGTGAATGCCATTCAGAGAATTACAAAAAGAGGGAAAAATAACATTGAGTCGGGCAATTTCACTAAAGAGGTGGATTTGAAATGGTCCTTGAAAGGGATGATGATAATCACGATAATGATCGTGGACGTTTACTGACTACTGACTTTGTGCGGGTGATCTTCGAAGGGCTTTGTACAGATTTCCTCGTGCAATCATCACAAAACCCGAGGAAGTAGGTGCTTATGATCCTCATATTGGAAATGAGGAAACAGAAGTACAAAGCTAGTAAATAATGAAACAAGCACTCATACGAGGTAGTTTGGGTGAACAGCCCAAGCAATCGCACAGAGCTAGGCTGGTGCCAATTGTGGGGGAAGAGTTGCCAATATATAACTGTAGTTGAAATAACAAAATATAGAGCAGAACGGTCAGTTAAAAATCTGGGTGGGGGGGAGGGTGCGGGGGGTGGTGCCTAGGTGGCACAGTTGGTTAAGCAACTGCCTCTGGCTCAGGTCATGATCCTGGAGTCCTGGGATAGAGCCCCATATTGGGCTCCCAGCTCCATGAGGAGTCTGTTTCTCCTTCTGACCTCCTCCTCTCTCATGCTCTCTCTCACTGTCTCTCTCTCAAATAAATAAATAAAAACTTTTAAAAACATAGTTTAAAAAAAAAAAAACCCAGGGATGTAGGATTAATTTAGGGAGTAATGGGACTTCCTTAAAATTCTTTGACCAGACAAATGACATGATTCGAGACACGTTTCAGAAAGATGAGCAATGGTGTTGGGTGGGTTGGCGGTGAGAATGCCGGGATATCATTTTACTAATCAAAGCAAAATTAATCTATCAGGTGGGCCAGAGATGAGATGATGCAGGCAAAGTCAGAGAAAGAGGCAGAAGGAAAGGTATAGTCCAGTAGAATCTGCCCATCGTGGCTACAGCATGACTGACAAGAGGACAGTGGCCAGGGAGAGAAAGGAAGTGATCCCCCCATGTCTGAGCGCCCACAAAGGGAAGGAGAAGGCTGGGAGGAGGAATGACAACTTTGAGAGAAAAAGATACTCAACTGTTTTGTCAAACCAGATTTCTCTCTCTCTCTTTTTTTTTTTTTTTACTGCATTAGAGTTTCATAAATGTGATTTAGAGTTTTCTTATCA
This sequence comes from Lutra lutra, assembly GCF_902655055.1. Classification (NCBI taxonomy): domain Eukaryota; kingdom Metazoa; phylum Chordata; class Mammalia; order Carnivora; family Mustelidae; genus Lutra; species Lutra lutra. Next base: position 76,028,564 of record NC_062285.1, on the reverse strand, counting down.
AATGTATCTATTCACACTTAATTTTGGAAAGATCAAAATGTTGCTAAGTTCTACTTCAGGACAGAAACCAAAAGCAACAGAATTGTATTTTCTGATAAGCACAAGTTTCCTAGAGACAGATGTTGGAAGTGTAGCCTAGCAGGTCAGTAAATGACTGGTTTGGTGATCATTTCTACCCCTAGGGCTAGCTTTACACCCCAGGGGAGGAGAGCTGTTTATTTACCATGCCAACATAGCATTTGAAGGTAATGCTTCTATCCTATTCTCCCCTGAACATAATCAATAAGTTGCTTGTGGCCTCATAGGTTCCCAAGTTGAGAGTTGTTTGGGTTTCTACTGGGCTGTGAAGCCAAAAGCGAAGCCTCCTTTTAGTACAGGCTTTTCCATCATTAGGACGGCTGATAACTTAACAGTGACATTCCCAGGGGAGAGATGCAGCATGAAAATGCATAAGTATGGCCCAGGTTGGAGAGAGCTGGGTGGAAAACAGAGTAGGTAGGACCCAGGGAGGCAGCTTTTCGGTCAAAGCACTAGCAGGTGCAGAAGTAATGACCCTGAAGTTATGTGTGCAGCCCACAACATGGTGGACATTCCCAAGTCAGGGATGGATTTCTTTCTCAAAATTTATTTTTTAAAATGATCTAATTGAGGTATAAGCTTGATCAGGCCTGGAGAGGCTTATGATGTATTTTCACATTAAGAATTTATAGCACTGAAACAATAGAAAAAAGACCTCCTTTTTTGTTTGTTTGTTTGTTTATTGGCAACAAACCAGATGGAAGTTTCTCAACTTGCTTCTCTGCAGAGTGTTAAGTCCCTAAACATGTGCCCATACACTCCTGCTCATGTCTGTCTGCAAGTGCCCAGGGTCCAGCTCTCTCCCATATAAATGTCTTTGGCCCCAGAGGCTGCTGTGAAGTTGGCACTTGCCAAGACTCTCCTCTTTGCCTTCATGAAAGACACATTCCAATCATCAGGCCTAACTGACCCACATCTTAAAATCTGATTCTGTTTGTCTTCCTTGAACGAATTTTTCCCCTACAGTAGTATCTACTTCTTTGGAGCCTTAATTTAGGCCAGTTTCCAGCAAGAAGGTGCAAAGGAACATATAACCTCATTCTTGGGCATTTCTCTTAGTCGACCGACAAAACTGTTTTGAGGACATACACTAGCCAGACCCTGGGCATGGCTCTGGGAATTGACAGCTGAGAAGACATAGCCTCAGACTTCAGAGAGCTCTCTGCCAGTGCAGTGGGGAAAGAGACGACAATGAAGTTAGACTACCACTAAGTACTAGGACCTCATCTGCTGTAAGACCCAGGAAGGGTGATCAATCCAAAGGCACCTTGGGGACACTTCCTGAAGGGTGATGGGTTTTGAAGGCTAGGCAGTAATCAGTTGGGAGAGGGATGTGAGGAAGAGTAGAGGACATACTGGTAGGAACAAAAGCATGGAGAAAGGTAGAGTAAACATTCGAGGACTCCCATAGCCCCAGTGCAGAAGACGAGAGAAGAAACAGTGAAAGATGTGTTTACAGAGATGGACGGGAGGTGGGTCACAAACGACTTTTGTTTCCATCGAGGATGTTTGGCGCCGTGGAACGGTACAACCTGCACTGCATTTTAGAATGGTCCTTCTGGCTGTGAAGGCGGACTGGGAAGGGAAGAGCAGCCAAGAAGGCCTGATGCATCCGTGGAGGAAGGTGACTGCCTGAGCTCAGCTAGCACAGCTAGCAGCGGGAGAGACTGTGGGTCTGCTGAAGCCACAGGAGGGAAACCAAATCCTTGGGCTCTGAGATGAAGGCTGTAGGGGCGGGAGGGGCCAGGAAGGTGCTTCACGACGATGTGACTTAAGCTGCCAGGGCGATGGCACTGACATTTAGGGAGACACAAGAGGAAGAGGAGAATGGGAGTGGAAAATGATGCTGCCCCCAGGGATTCAAGGCTCAGCCACATGGGCCTCAAGCTCAAGAAGGAGGTCTGAGTGGGAGACGAGCACTGGTTAATCATCAGTATACATGTGAAGTCACTGAAACCATCAGAAATGTGAGACCATCCAGAGAAAGTCTAGTGAAAACAGAAAAGAGCCAAGGAAGTGGCCCAGTTAATGAAAAACTTCTGATTCTTTTGAGCAGAAATCATCTCAAACAGACTTCTTACACTTTTCATGGTACATCAAAACATGTCTAAATATTATGAAACTGATAAGCCTTTTGGAGTTGGGGATTTTGCTTTTAGGCCCTTGTCTAGGGTCTTTGTTATAAAACCTGAATACATTCAACACACTTTCATTTCTTAGCCTTCTGCCAGGGCTCAGGAGGCTCCAGGAGGGGGGACCTTCTTTTTCTCACCTACAGATTTACGTGGTAGAGCAATACTTCTTTATCAGACAGTTTATTGCTCTTTAGCACCTTTGAGAAGACTAGTATTTATTGAAACTTAAAACTGAAGGCTTTATGGCCATGGGGAGGAATCCAGACTTCTCATGCCAGATGAAGGGTCTCCTTTCCTGAGCTGGCAGGCCACAGACACCCCAGGAAGACAGGGTGTTCTGACTTCCCAAGCAGGGAGGAGGAGCTCATGTTAATGAGCAGCGAGACCTGCCAGGTCTCTCTGGACAACATTCCTGGATTCTAGGCCAGAGCTTCCATTAGATTCAGTGAGGTGAGGCCCATGGAACAGGAAAAAAAGCAGTTAGGTAAGGTTTTCAAGAAGGCTTTCTTTGGACCAGACACCCAGGTCTGGGGTGGACAGGTGTCACTGCACACACAGCCAAACAAGAACGGGGTGGCACTAGGGAAAGGACAGGTGGCCTTTAAGAGCCTGGGAAGATTTAGTTCATGTACAGACGGATAACACAAGCTTGGGATGGTTTGTTGTTGTTGTTGTTGTTGTTGTTGTTGTTGTTTTTAAATGGGAAAAAAGATGACTACTATCATCTTCAATCAATTTTTTAGACACATGTTTCTACAGTTTGTTAGCATCAAAATAAAACCCAAGTCCTACATTCCACCTTCTGTCTAAAGACATTCTTTGTCTGCTCAGAGTGAAGGCTGCATTCTCTCTGATGAGTTAGAGTTAGACAGGGATGATATGTTCTCTGAGTGTTAGATCCATTTCTAGATGTAGGAGTCTTGAGTCTTGTCACACATTGTCTTTGTTTCCATCAGTTGGCCCTGATGTGCTTGCCATGGTGTTTTGAAGGGTCAGCATTATGCATCAAAGGTGAATGCCAGACCAACGTCTGGGAGATTCTACCTATGTATTACTTTTTTTTTCCTTTTCATTCTCGCATAGCTAGAAGATACCAGCCTAAAACACCTTGTGAGAATGTGAATTACTGATATTTACTTCTCTCCATGTCCTACAGATTTATATTCTGGTCTTGCGACATTCACACAACCTCCAATTTATTTGTTTTCTTCTTTTTGTTGTCGACAGAGCTGCTTGACAGGCCTACCTGGGGAATACGACCTTCCCCTGTCAAATGCCTCTCAAAGTCTCTCTCCTCCTTCCATTCCAGCCCTTTCATTTGTGTTCCTGAAATGTGACTCTCTTTCTGTAAGTTAATCAACTTTCACCTTTATATTCAGTCAGTATAGTAACAAGACGAACTCTCTTCTCATGTTTGCACAGAGAATTGATCAATGAGAGACATAGCAGAACTGTTAAGTATTTCTCTGGATGTTTCTTAAGAGAATTTCTGTGGATTTTCATCTGTTTAATAGGATTGAAGGTAGAATATTAGAAATATTTTCAACAAATGATAAAGACAGTACTCTGTTGACTGAACGCAGTCTCACTCTGGAATATTGTTGACTAACATAGTATATCAGAGATTTAAATAATACATAAAAGAACATTTCATGAGGATCTATTAAGGAATTTTTATTGAATCAAGATTTCAGAAGGATGGGAGAGGCTATTTTGGCATAACTTCAGCATTTTTACCAGATTCTCATTGCCAAGGCCTTATGGTAAGACAAAGTCCAAGTCAGTGTGTCAGAAATGCTTGGTATTAGACATGGAAAAACTGGCATCCCCCGACTTTCTGATCCAATTGGTCTGGGGTGGAGACCAAAAATTTGCATTTTTGACAAATTACTGGGCAATGCTGCTAGTCCCAAAACAACACTTTAAGAACCACTAGCTTAAGCTAAAAACAGTCTTCTACATGCCAACCCCTGATATCGGGTTTATCTGAAAGACTGGGATCTGGAGTGATACGCTGACAAGTGGAGTTTCCTACAAAACACTTGTTTATTATAAGTAATAATGAGATATAATAACAATAGTTTCCTCATAAAGAAATTTAGTCTTTCCTACTGCAGGAACCCTTAACACTAGAGGGAAAAAAAATCCTTCACTGCTATCAATGTAAAGTCAGTGAGCATGCAGTTGGGAAGAGATGTGCACAGGCCGCTGTCACAAGCCCTGGAGCACACCCCTGTACCCCGACCCCACTCTGCCTCTGAGTCTCTTCTCTTACAGCAGCATCTGGTAACCAAGTGGGATTAGTCTGCAACTAAAGAGGAAAGCTCGGCGTATTACTATGTCCTAGTTCTTTGGAATCCCGGAAACCAGCCTGCAGCATCAACTATAAAGATGCAAGGGAGAGACCTGGAGAGAAAGCCCAATAGTCATCTCCCAGTTTGCAGAAATGGAGTCAGAACTGGTATGATGTCATCATTCAGATCTTGCTCTTAACTTTCACCCTCATCTTGGCATTACTTCCCACTGCATTTAGCTCAACAACCTTCACTGAGGTAGATGCTGGGACTAGAAAGAAGAGTAAGATACCCTCTTTGCTCTTTGGAAATTCATATTTAATCCCTGCTTTGCTGAAGGACTGAGGCACAGGAAAATTAATTGCCGTGGGTAATGCCATTTGATCCGTCTGGGCTGAGAGGGAAAATGAACAGTCAATAGCAGCTCGCACAAACCCCTCCTTACTGTTCACTCATCAGAATCCCTCATCTTTCCTAAACGTAAGGGGCAGTGAATCAACTGTGGGTTTTTTCCCTCCAGTGTATTATTTTTTTAAAGACAATAAAGTTTTTTGGTGTTAAATGGGACTTAAATTTGCTAAAGTTATGAGGTTATCATCATCATTATTATTATTAGTTATTATTTTAAATTACATTTTTGGGTAAAAGCAAGATAAAAGGACTCAAAAATACTCTTAATCAGATGAGGAAAGAAAGGTGAAAATAACTCTCAAAAGTATGAAACATTAATTAACAGTTCATTCAACAAGTGGTAACTGTTCTTTAGTTGTGTTAAAATCAAGTAGGAAACTATAATTAAGTGCTGCACAGGGGGGAACGTGTGGGCTACAGCTGATGCTTGACTCTATTATTTTTCTAGCTAATGATCTTGGACAAAGTTATTTACTCTTCTTAGCCTCAGTTTCCTTAACTATGAAATAAAGACAATAATGCCTTCTTTTGGTAGTTTATTCAAAGAGCAATGCTAATGTAAATAAGGTGCCTACAATCATGCATAAGAAATAGCTGGAGAATAATTGGTAGTAATTATTATCATTATTGCAAGTCACTTATATGTTTATTAGAGTAAGCCAAACTTCGAGCATACTGAGGGGCTCACAGATGTATTACCAAGTTAACCATGTTTAAAATTGATAACAAAGGGACGACTGAGTGGCTTAGTTGGTTAAGTGGATGCCTTCAGCTCAGGTCATGATCCCAGCGTCCTGGGATCAAGTCCCCACATCGGGCTCCTTGCTCAGCGGGGAGCCTGTTTCTCCCTCTGCCTCTGTCTGCCACTCTGCCTGCCTGTGCTCACTCTCTCTGACAAATAAGTAAAATCTTAAAAAAAAAATTGATAACATGTGTACTGTCTCATGACAAATAGCACACAGTCTACTTTGTATTAGCTGATACGGGAGATATTTGCCATGATCTTTATATTTACATAAGAAAAACGAATTATCAAGTCTAGGTGTTTAGACATTTTAAGGCCAATTTTCAGGACTTTTATGTGCCAGGCATTAAAATCAAGCATTCTAGGTAAATTATCCCATTGGGTCTTCATGAAAACCTATCAAGTAGACACTATTATTAGCCCCATTTCATAGATAAGGCAACTCAGCCTCAGAAAGCTTTTATGCTTAAGGTCACAGAGCAAATACAGAGCTGAGAGTGGCACCAAGAGTCCAGAGCGTGGCTCTTAACCATCACACAGCCTGGTCACCTCCAAGGCAGAATCTGGACTTCACTGTGAGTGAAATGGAAGCTGCAGAGATCTGGAGAACATTTCCGCCTCTGCTCCTCTCCTGTGCTGAAAGGAGCCCAGCACCACTCCTGACGCATGGTATACACAACAGTCTTTGAGAGGCAAATGACTGTCCAGGCTGGGGGAAGGCGATGTCATCTTTAAGACTCAGTCTCTTCATGTGCAACACAGAGAAAATAATACTTTATCATTTGTGCTCGGGATCATAAATAACGCACCTGCAATTGGAGTAGGTTTTATTTTTTTTTCCCCATCTCATAGGACCTCAAACTGTGCCAGCATAACTCTCTCTTAAATTTGAGCTAAAATGAATAATACATATAAATGTAGCCCTCTATCATTCTGTTCATTTAACAAGTATTCATTTGTACCTACTCACCAGGTACTCTTTGAGGGTCTGGAGATACCTCAGTAAAGAGAAGAGACCAAAAGCACTCCCCGATGCTTCAAAGTGGACAGGTAGACCACAGACAAATAAACTGGGAGACCCAGGTCTATGTCATTTGTTAAGAAGAGCCATGGAGAACATAGGACTTCACATCATTGCTTCTTTTTCCGACAAACATGAGCGAAATACAAACAATAAATCCTCAAGGTGATACGTTCCCCCCTCAAACACTGAACTGGTAATGCCCAGCAACCCCTTTAAAAAGATGGTGGACTCACAGTTGTTTCTTAGGAGAGCCTTGCTGTTTCTGTTATTTCAACAACACAGATGCACTATAAGTTATCTGAGACCTAACAGGCTCCATAAAAGATAACACACACATGCCCCAGATAAGAGTCAACAGAGGGTAACTAAATAAAGTTTTACAGCAAAATGGGCTGCATGCCTAAAGACAGAGATGGAGGCAATATATCTTAGCTATGAATCCGACAGATTGGGGTTCAAAACCCACCTCCGCCACATTCTAGCTTTTTGTCTTGGACAAGTTAACCTCTTCAAGCCTCAGTTCCATCATCTGTGAGAGGACCAACAATGCCTACTTCAAAAATGGCTGTAAGGACTATAGGAGACAGAATATATAAAGGATGTCACAGAGTAACCAGCACATAGTCAAATGAATCCATTCATTTAATGACTTGGGCTACTTTTGCTTTCATAGCAAGGGCTTACTTCTCAAAAATCTTCCCAGTATTGCTGACATAAATAGTTTGTAAACACCTAAGAGTTATACAATTCTTTCTTTGCTTCTTTTTGTTTCTGCTTCAAACTCTTTATTCTCTACTACCCAGGAAATGCCAATCTTGGTAACTATGCAAGCTGTATATGTTTCTCTGATGACACTATTATGGTTTTACAAGGACAAGTATTTAATTTCTGAAAAAAAAATGCTGTTCAGCTACAAATATTTTCTGTCCAGAGCAGATAGATCAAAGATTAATATTACTTTTTAAAAATATATAATTGTTTTAGCCAAACATAGTGCACAGGTATTAATGGGAAATTCCAAAAGCAATAAGCGTGTAACTAAATGAAATGAAGAGCTTATGACAGAATTGAATAACGAGATGCAAGACAAAACTGTAACTATCTGTTTCTAAATGCTACAAATATTAATGCACAGATCATTATTACAAATTTGAAAAAAAAAGGAAACATTTTTCTTGGTTTCTATTAAACCCAAAGCAAAGTAGTAGCTTCTTTTCCACTACAAACAAAACTATAGCAAGTAAACAACAACTTTTATGTCTAGCAACTTTTGCTAAAGAGAGTTTTATTTGTCTTATCACATTATCAGGAAGAGATTCAGAGCCTTTTCTTTCTTTCTTTTTTTTTAAAAGATTTTATTTATTTATTTGACACAGAGAGAGACAGAGAGAGGGAACACAAGCAGGGGGAGTGGGAGAGGGAGAAGCAGACTTCCCATCAATCAGGGAGCCGAAGTGGGGCGCGATCCCAGGACCCCGGGATCATGACCTGAGCCACAGGCAGATGCTTATCGCCTGAGCCACCCAAGCACCCTGATTCAGAGCCTTTTCATTTGCCTTAGGAATCTACAACCCCAGAGCTTCACAGTTTCACTCTTCTTATTTTTGTTTTTGTTTTTTCCTTAGAGTAAAAATTGCCAATTTTTAGTGCAGAAAAATTCTCTTCATTCAAGAACATTACTTGGCCTGGGAGGAGTTGGGGTTAGAGCACATTTCCTCATCTATACATTTTCCCAGCCTCCTATGGGGGCTGGGAGGACAATTTATAATATTTGCTTTGCAAAGACAAGCCAAGAGATTATTTTTAAAAGAAGCTGGTAGAGATTGAGGTCAAAATCTCTCCATGAAAAGGCAATTCTGGATAAGCAATTCTATCACAGAAAATGATTTCTTTTCAGAGTCTAAAGAGAAATGACACTTGCTCTGTCACACCTGAGTTTAGACCATCTATAATATCCTCTCAGTCTTTTTCTCCCCCTTCATTATCATGATTATCCTTTTGACTGAGGAGTTGATCCCTGACAGGTCCATATCTGAATTACTGTAAATGTATGGACTTTCCAAATGTGGTATACAACATAAATAATTTAACGTGATAATGAATTAAGTTGAAACACGAAGAAGGTCTATCACCTAGATCTTGGCTCAATCCGGATTTCTTTGGAAAATACATTGTAAACACAAGATTTCTAAGAAGTGATGAGGCAATTCCTAAGGACATTATTGCTCATGTAATCATCAACAATGAGATAGAGTCACCTGTTCTGTTGGGATTAAAGCTCTGATTGGTTGGTAAAGAAGTAAGGAGTAATGAGGTACCTCGCTGGCTCAGTCAGTTGTGCCTGACACTTGATTTCTCCTCAGGTCATGATCTCAGCGTCTTGGGGTCCTGGGGTCAAGCCCTGCCTGGAGCCCACCTCAGGGTCTGCATTCATTGGGGTGTCTGCTGGAGATTCTCTCTCTCCCTCTGCCCCATCCCCCTGTGTGCTCTCTCTCTCTCATAAATAAAAATTTAAAGAAGAAGGAGGAAGAGGAGGAGGTGGAAGGGTGGAGGAAGGAATATTAAGGAACACTTACATACCTGGCTGAAAGATTTTCCCATGGTAGGTTATGTCCTTTCTAATTCAAAGTGTTGGCTTTTATCATGATTTCAAACAATCTGATAACCAGAAGTATATATATATTTACACGTATTATATATCTTTGCATACCTTTGTATTACATACACTTTTAATTTTAATTTTCTCAGCCAATGTTGCACTGTAATTTCATCACTGGGTGGTTCAGCCAGCTCTGTTGTACCAGCACAGAAAAAGTGGGAAGGAAATGTGCTTGTCAAGTGACTGCCTTATTTCTCAGCACACATTGTGCTTTGCAGATGTTCACTTGTACCTCATTTTTGTTTTAAAAGATAATAGAAAACTACCCTGATGGAACTGTTGAAAAGGAGTTGGAATTTGTGACCAGCAGCTGGATGAAGGGAGCCTGAATCCCCCAAATCCTGTGGATATAGTGTGCTTTTCTTGATGTCCCTGCCAAAGCAAGGCTGGAAAGCTAAGGAGATCTTTGAGAGATGTGCCAGCACGAAGTTGCTGCAATTCGTAAGTTCCAAAAACCTTGCCTCAAGATTACTGCAAATAGCTCATTTGAAACCAATGAATCTCACAACTGAGCATTGTATCAACTCAGAAAACAGAAGAAAAATCCAACAACTATCCTAATGCATGACTTATCATGGAGACATTTAAGTAGAATCCTTTTGGTTTGGGTCTTATTTTAATATTATAACAGATCTGTGTGTCTATATTAAGATTCATATTTGATAGTAACTACTGGGAATTTTTGCCATTACATCCTCAAAAAAACTGAACGAACACAAGCAATAGAACTGTGAAGCAATAAAGTTGGTTGTGGATGAAAATTGAGCTTAGGACATGAATTGTGTCTTTTACCTAAAACATCCTTTTACTTTTTTATCCTCCTGGTATAGTACTCCCCCTTCAGCTACTTTGAATCCAGCATTATTCATTCTTCAAACCCTGCTCAAGAATCTCCTCTACCCAGAAAGGGTACCTTTTGTGCATTACCCACTTTGCATATATTAAGCTCATTTATTCCCTGAAACAATGCCATGAACAAAAAATATTACTCCATCTTATAGAAAATTGTGACTCAGAGAGGTAAAGAAACCTGCAAGTTGATCCAAACAAGATTTTTTAAAACATCGAGAGGTTTTATTTCTGCATAATAGTAAGGACTAACTGTTATGAAACCCTTCTAGCTATAAAATACTTTAAAATGCTCTGAGCTTCTATTGGCTAAGAGATGGAGCTAAGATCACGGCATAAAGCTAGGCCCCACAAATGGCTACACCCTTACATGGCTAGACAATAATGAACCCACTAGCGCTGGAAGTCATCAAGACAAGTGTTCTGTCTTAGTTGATGGGGGTGGGTGGAGGTGGTTTTGAGAAAGTAGTCCTAAAAAAAACCAAAACAAACAAAAAAACCCCACAAAAAACCCTGATTTTTTTCAACGAAAAATTGTGAAGAGGAGAGAAAGAGGAAGAGAAGGGGGGACAAGGGAAGGAGGGAGAGAAAGAGTGGGAGACCGAGTGTGCTTTGATAGAAAGAAGAGAGAAAGGGTAAATCTTTGAGTAAAGGAAACATAAGAAATATATGAACTCAGGTATAGATCTTATTGGGATCTGATTCTGACAAACTGTGAAGAAATATCCATGAGTTAATCCAGGATATTTGAACACTGATTTGATCTTATTAAGAAATTGTTAACTTGCGGGGCACCTGGGTGGCTCAGTGGGTTAAGCTGCTGCCTTCGGCTCAGGTCATGATCTCAGGGTCCTGGGATCGAGTCCCGCATCGGGCTCTCTGCTCGGCAGGGAGCCTGCTTCCCTCTCTCTCTCTCTCTCTCTCTCTCTCTGCCTGCCTCTCTGTCTACTTGTGATCTCTCTCTGTCAAATAAATAAATAAAATCTTAAAAAAAAAATTGTTAACTTGTTAGGGATGATTAGTATTTTGATTATTTTTAGATGATTATTATTATTTTGATTATTATTTTTAGATAAATATTATTTTTTGAATATTTTTTATATTTTATTATACACACACATTCTCCAAGAATTAAAGCTTGTGATTTCAAATAATGGAACTAAAGAATAGAGCCTCTTAAAAAAAGTACATTTGAAATAATTGAAGCCATGGAAGAAGAAATAGAAAATATGAATAAAAAACAGGGTACTTTAAAAAACATTAGGGATATTTTAAAAAAGAAAACATCAGTAAACATAGAAGTTCTAGAAAGGAAAAAGAAAACCACTGGAATGAAAAACTCTATGCAATAGAAAGGTTCAACTCAACTGAAATCGGGAACAATGAACTAGAAGATAGAACTGAGGAAATAATTCAAAATAATAGATATGACACAGTGGAGAGGGTGAGAAACAGGGAAGATGAAATAAGGAGGTCCATACCTTTGACAGTAGCTTCAGAAGCAGAGAGACTGAAGAAAGAGATGGTATTTGAAAAAAACTAAATAAAAAATAAATTTTTTCAAATATTTAAAATATTCTGAAATTTTTTCAGAATTGGTAAAAACACAAAAATCTTAGATTCAGGAGACATAACAAGTCCCCAGTAGGAAAAGTGGAAAGCAAATCTACATTTGGACACCTTGTAGCTAAACTGTAGAGCATCAGGTAAATGAAGAGAGAATCTTTGCTCATGTATATAAAGTATAAATTAAATGAAAATACCAAAAGTACTTTTCTTAAGACCTCAAAAGCCAGTTCTAAAATATAGACAAAAGGGAACATGGCTAAGTCTTACCAAGGGAATTTGGAAAAAGAACAAGATGGGAGTGGGGAAGGGTGGAGGAGAGCTGCTATGCTGCCATCTTCATCACAAGGAGCATATCAGTGCTGTTCATTGAAACACTATGGTATCAGCACAGTGAAGGACAAATAAAATGATGAAACTAATGAGATTCACAGACACAATCCTCAGATCCAATATGGAAAGCTGATAGATGATAAATGGAAGTAGCTGTTAAGTATAGAAAGGACCAATTATTCATTACATAGTACTAAAACAATAATTTGTATAAGAAAAATGAGACACTACTTCACCTCATACACAAAAAGTTAGAATACATAGATTAAAGGTAAAAATACAAAAGCAAACCTTCAGCATTTTGGGAACACAATCTAGAAAAGTATCTTTATGACTTGGCGTAGGAAGAGATTTCTTTAAAATCTATCAAAGCACCCACCATAAAAAAGATTGTTAAATATAAATATGTTAAAATTAAATCTTATTTGCAACAAAGGCACCATGATAAGGATGAAAGGTATGGTACTAACTATTTGAGCAGTAGCTCAAATCACAAAGGTTAAATAACAAAGATAAGAAATCCTATAAATCAATGAGTAAGAGACAAACAACTCATAGAAAATATTTGTAAATAAATGTTAGAAAACAAATAAAATGGCCAGTAAACATTAAAACATGTTCAACTCCTCTAGTGATCAGAAAAACATAAAACATGATAAACAAGATGGGCAAAAATGTAAATTGCCTGACAGTAACTAATGCTGACAAGTTGTAGATTGGTGGAAATTCTAATTTGATGCTGGTGGGAGTAAAAATTTGTCCTGACTTGGCAATAGCTAGCAAGTTGAAGATGCCTATATCTTATGATCCAATAATTCCAATTTCTAGGAATGTGCCATAAAGTACCTTTGAAATATGTGTATGGGGAGCCATGAGAAATAATGTCCATTGCAACACTTTGTAATTGCAAAAGAAAAAAAAATCACTTTTGAAAATAACCTAAGTTTTCATCTACAGGAGAATAAATAAATTGTATTTCTGTAAGGAAATACAGTATAACAAAAGTGAATGAATGGTATTCATGTACTATTATAAATGAATCCCAAAAACAATGCTGAACAAAAATGATGTTATGCTGCTATTTATATATGAAATATAAAACACAAGTAATTATTGTTTATGGTTACATACATATAAGAAAGTATAAAAACACTCATAGGTGTGTGATAAGTGCCAGATTCAGGAGAGTGAGTAACAGAAGGATGGTGGGGTAGATAAATAGGACTAAGAAAGAAACAAGTATTGTAATATTTTCTTTCTTAAAAAAAAAACACTTCTGACAAAATATTAAAATGACAAACCTGGGTATAAGTAGGTGGTTGTATTCTTATTCTCTACACACTATTATATACTTGAAAATTTTCATAATTTAAGAATAATCATAGGATTGCCTAAGGCTGCTTGTACTTATTCAAGCCCACACAAAAATGACAATAAGGAGCAAAACCAAAGGTTTTTGGAAATGGCTACAGATTGATAGAGCTAGGATTCTACCCACATTTGTTTCATCCCAAAGCTGATGCCTGTCCTGTAATTTCAGAACCCCCTCACCTTGCCTTTTCTGATCCTCCCTGAATGGGCTTAATCACAGACTCCATTGTGCTATCTTCTTCAGGGCAAGACCTTAGTACCTGGTTTTTTAAACTGTATGGTAGTTGGTTGTCTGTGTGTCCTCTCCCAGACACTGAGCTCCTGGGGCCACTGTACCTAGCATATGGAAAGACCAACGGAGACAGAAAAAGATGTGGAAACTCTACGGGCGCCTGGGTGGCTCAGTTGGTTAGGAATCCAACTCTTAGTTTCAGCTCAGGTCATGATCTTGGGGGCGGTGAGTTGGAGGCCCTAGGCCTGCTTGATGTTCAATGGGGAGTCTGCTTCAGATTCTCTCTCTCCCTCTCCCTCTGCCCCTCCCCACCGCCTCTCTCAACGCAAATTTTTAAAAAAATCTTAAGTATTCTTTCTCATATAGGCTTCTGTTTCTGTTCTTAATCAAGCACCTCACTCACTCTCGTGATGATTAATCAGAAACTAATTGCCAATGAATTCAATAAATACCTACATTTGCAAAATTATCCATTTTCAAAGAAAGTAAAAGAAACAAAAATTGTATTCTAGCATGTCCCTTAAGTCAACAGGAGGGATAGAATTGCTACATATTTGTGGAGAAAATAAACAACCTATACTCCATTTGTTTCACTTTGGGATTTTTCAAGTCCTCAGAAGGGAAAGGAATCCTGTAAATGTGGATTTTTGCCTCGTCCTATAGTATAGTTAGTTATAGGCTGGATCTTATTACTCAGGCATAATTAAGCAGGTTCTCAAATTAGGTCCCACTTTATAATGATTGCAGAGATAATTCTACATGAATAACCTGGATTCATGTATCTGAAATAGTATAATAAATAAACATTCGTGAAATAGTACAGCACGTAGAAATTATACGGTAAATCAATATAAATTCAATTATATAACACAGGAACGAGAGTGTAAACGAGAGAACCATCCTGTTCAACCGTTGAAAAATATTATCTAGTGGCTTTTCTAATTGAGAGCACTTTTTAGAAGAAAAAAATACCAGGCTATAATGTAACATTAAGTAATACATAGTAATATTACTTCTCCTTTGAAAAGTGTTTTGTCCTTTTCAAAATGAAGAGGTCAGTGTCCCCAGGCAGCCTGCAGCCTCTCTAGCATTTCTCCTGTTCCCTTCCATGGCAACATGGGTTAGGAGACACTAAGCTTTTTGTGATGTGTGTGAGGACAGGGAGAAGGGGAGCGAGGCCTCAGGGAGGTCTCGAGGTGGAAAAATTTGTGACGCACTAGAGTCAGTCACTGAATGCAAATAATTTATCGAGGCTTCTATCACACAATAGTTACGGTCCCCCGGGTTCATTTTTAAAAATTCTATTTGGTCTCAGAGCCCTTAACTCAGAGCGAAACACTTTAACAGGCGTCCCAAACTACTTGTTCACGAGAAGATTATGAGGCGAAGCCAACCTGTGTGGGTTTGCTCCTTCTGCCTCAGAATCTGACGAGCTGACTGCATGCGAGAAACGCGTCACCCTCCTGAACATGTAACATGTGAACTGAAATGGCTGGGTTCTGTCAGCTCCAGGCGGTCCTGGAGGGATTACTTTTCACTGATTATACTGTCTTCACCTCCCAGAGACGGGTTTGCTGGCTCGAGGCCTCAGACTCCCGCCTTTCCCTGAGGTATGGATGGTCGTCCTCCATTCTCCCTAAGGGAGCGGCTCACTCCCCCCTCCAGCAGAAATGATGAGCCCTGAAATGCTATTTCCCTTATCTCGGAAAAGGCCTCCTTCCTTCCTAGCGTCCCCCGCCCCCCCCCTGCACAGCTAAAGTGAGATAAGACTCAGCCTGAGCCTAATGGCCTGATACGTGTGCCACACCTGATCCTTCAGAAGGAAGCTGCGAGGTTACTTTGTTTCCCTAGTCAAAAAGCCAAAATTCTCCCCCTAGTCAGGGTCCCCCTCTTTTCTGGTCACCTATCATTATCTTCCACACAAGAGAGGGCTTCTTTGGTAATAACCTATCTAAAAGGGTTTTTTAATGGCTCATTACAATGAATGCTGAATCAAACACTTTCAAAACAATAGCTGAGTGGGATGCCAGGCAAATAGTCCTAGATGTTTCTTGCGGCCTCTCCCAGTCAGGGTGGAGCGTTGCTCCCTTCTGCAAGGACAGAAGCAGGCTCCAACAGAACTTCTTCAGCAGTACCTGAGTATGGGGTCTGTGAGCAAACCCTTTGCTTTCCGGTGTCCACTCACAGACTGGCCTTTTGCCGGCACCCAGGAATCACAGCGACACTGAATCACACTCCAGGATGTCAGGCAGGGGCCATCTCTAGAGTGCCTACTTGAACTATGCTCAAAGATCAGCCAGGAGACACTGTGGGTATCCCCAGAACAAGGGCCATACCCTGCATGTGCTCCTCATTCCAGGCCTCGGACTGGATCAGCGGTTCTAGTCTCCTCTCGTCTTTCTCTCTGGGATAGTCTGGGCTGTGTGGCACTTGATAAATGAAAGCAGAGCCCCATTCGGGATGTCTAAGCTGGACAAACAGAATCCTATAGGAAGGCGTGCTGAAGGGGGGGATCCACCAAGGAGACGCAGGCTCCCAGGCTGTTACATCATGAGACCCAGGTGGGAACACCTCCAGAGTTTCATTCTCACCCATTCTGTAGAACGACAATGGGTCATCTGGTCACTTTCAGAACCTTCGTCAAAAGTGAGAACAACAGCTGCACGGTATAAAGACCCAAGAGGTGACTTCCTTTGAGTTCTAGAAACACCAAGCATGAGTTCACTGCCCATCAGAGGCCGGTGGCCACTGCACAGCCAACCACCCTCACTTCCTTGCCTCAGAAGTCAAGGTATCATTTAGCTAGATGCTGACAGCAAGTCACTCCCAGAACAGAAAAGAAAGGCAGAGATTTACTGAACAGTGGTTTCTAAGCCTTAAAGAGCTAAGATAGCAAAGAAATGCCCAAGCTAGCCAAAGAATTGTAGTCACTAGCTGAATCTACTCCACTTTATTTTTACAGAAATCTGACAGAAGCAGCACTCTGTAAATGCAGTAAAAACCACCTCCTCCAGGGACGCCTGGGTGGCTCAGTTGGTTAAGCGGCTGCCTTCGGCTCAGGTTATGATCCCAGGGTCCTGGGATAGAGTCCCACATCGGGCTCCTTGCTCGGCAGGGAGCCTGCTTCTCCCTCTGCCTCTGCCTGCCTCTCTGTCTGCCTGTGCTCGCTTGCTCTCTCTCCCTCTGTCCCTGACAAATAAATAAAATCTTAAAAAAAAAAAAAAAAACCACCTCCTCCATACGTCTCACTACTGGCATGAGCACAGAGCCCCACCACCCAGCTGCACCATCGTTATCAGTTCACTTGTTACAAACATTCAGACAGGGGCACACAGGGGGCTCAGTGGGTGAAGCATCTGACTTTGGCCCAGGTCATGATCTCAGGGTCCTGGGATCGAGACCCGTATCGGGCTCCCTGCTCAGTGGGGAGTCTGCTTCCTCCTCTCCCTCTACCCTTCCCCCCTACTCATGCCCTGTCTTTTGCTTTCTCTCTTCCTCAAATAAATAAATAAATGAATAAATAAATAAAATCTTAAAAAAGAAAGAAAGAAAAGAAACATGCAGACTTCCGACTGTTCCAGGAACAATGGAAGCTGTAGGGACTTCAGGAATAAACTGGGAAAGGAGATTAAGAGGTGGTTGTACCAACTTACATCCCTCACTGAAAGGGCTATGGACAAAGCTGAATTCCTAGGTTTAAGCTCTAACCCCCAAGGTGACTAAATTTGGAGACAGGGCTTCTCTGAAGTAATTAAGGTTAAGTGAGGTCAGAAGAGTGAGGTCCTAATCTGACAGGACTGGTGGTCTTATAAGGGGGAAGAGAGACCCTACTCTGTCTCCAAGCAAGGCAAAGAAGGAAGCCCATGGCAGCACAGAGTAAGAGAGCAGCTGTCTGCAAGCCAGGAAGAGACACCGGAACAAAATTTGCTAAAGAAGACTAAGACTGAAAGAAAAATGCATTTTCGTTATTGTCATACACGTAGGTGTACACAGAGGAATTTTAAAATGAACCAGGGGGATCCACTGAGCTGCCTCACTCGGGCATCTGACAGTTACTCCTGCCAAGTTTTCTCTCAGTACACCGAGATGTGAGGGGGCATCCGAAGAATCTCAGAGGATAAGCCTCTAAAATAGGCTTTTACACAGCTTGTGCTATAAACACTGTTACCAACATCCACTTTTCAAAAACAAAATTTACCTTCGGCTTGCGAACTCGTTGTCATAAACCTGGACCTGGATATTCATGGCAAGAAACAACCAGAGTTAAACTATGACATCATGAGGTCCCATCCAGCTCTAGACTGATGGGCCCTTTCTGATCAGCCTTTCTCTAGTTTGCAGTGAAATGATATCTAATTAAAGTTTAATGACGAGATTCCATTCCTGTCCTACAGCAATACAGAAATACACATACTGAGCTCCTCACAGGGCCTCCTGTGGATACTTCAACGTGGATGCTAACTCTTCGAGGGTGGAGAGAGGGTAGAGAACACCAGCAATGGACCCAGGTTAAAGAACACCCTTAATACAAATGTCACAGACAAGGCTAACAGCAAGAAAAGGACTAGAAAACAGCCATATCATCAGAACAAATTCGAAGTGGATATCATATTGGCAAACTATGAAACTCTTATGCTAAATTAGGAAATCTATGCCATTGCTTCCTTTGTAGAAGGAAGACAATGGCATCAGCCTCGTCAATCCTAGTTTGCCCTAATTTATTCTACTTAGACATATGCAAAATAAGTCAAATGACCTCTTTTTCTTCTTTTTTTTTTTTTAACCTGTAGTCATTTTAGAAGAGGAAATAAAACATCTCAGTAATGCTACATTAGTGTGTCCTGGATATTTCTGGAACCCCAGAGCCCAAAATGGAGTGATAACACATTCCTTATTATTCCCTAGTAGTTCTTTAAAATGTTATCAATAAACTTAAATCTGTCTGTATTGCAAAATGCAACTATATGTCATTTCTCAAACCATAGTTTAAAAAATGGGTTTTCTCAGGGTGCCTGGGTGGTTCAGTCAGTTAAGTGTCTGCCTTCAGCTCAGGTCATGATCCCAGGGTCCTGGGATCCAGCCCCGCATTGAGCCCCACAAGCAGGGAGGCTGCTTCTCCCTCTCCCATTGCCCACCACACACCCCTGCTTGCACGTACGTGCGTGCTCTCTGTCAAATAAATAAATAAAATCTTTTAAAAAATGAGTTTTCATAAGTTCAAACAGAAACAAAGATAATGGGAAGTATGGAATAGAAGGGATTCAACTCAAAGCTGATCAGGCACCCATCATGTGTCGGGGGATACACAAGAGTCCCTTGGACATACACTGTACTTAAAGAGAATAAATAGCTTTCTGTTTCATTTGATTACCCCCAAATTCTATGCACTAGTATTTCTACCATAAAAAAATAAAACCAAATGATGATTGATATCTCAAAAGTTTCCAGAGATTAACTTTCTGCGTTGAATATATTCACTCGACAGAACTGAAAAATATTAGGACCCACCATGTTTCCTCCTTATTTTAAAAAGAGAAAGAAGATCCAGGGATAATTTCCACATTAAACAAGCCCTTCCTTGGCCCTTAGCAAGTGTGGCTTAGTATCGGGCTAGCAGCACAGGTGAAAATACATTTCTCCTAATGAGTCTGTCCAATCTTAAGCTTTCTTATTCTTTTTTTCTAATATCCTTTCAGGAAACAGATCACCAAATTCTCAAATAATCCCCTTTATTTTCATATACTGATTATAATTAATCTCTTCTGCCAAATTAATTCAGTTATATTCCATTTTTACACTTACTCGGAGAAATTCATGTACCAAAAGATAATTTTCCTACCATTATTTATTTTATATACTCAGTGGGGACTGAGTTAGGCCATATAATTACCACTCCTCAGTTTCTAAAAACTTGTGACAGTTGCTATAATAAAAATTATTTCCCAGTAGTGCCAGAGATATAATATTAGGTTTTGAAAGCACATCAAAATCCCAATATGAAAAATAATGTGTTACTATGTAATGTATTCCTAAAAGCATAATTTGAAGTTAACTTTTTCAAATATCAATACATCTATATGGAAAACTGACACAACTTTTGGCTTCTTGACTTTTTTAGGGTCTATCCAAAGTCCAAATTCCAAACCTTCCTCACTTCCAGTTTCTCCTATAACCATGATCAAATCTTGTACCCAAATCATCATGTCTTACTTAGTTTTTCTACTTATAAATTATGGATGATAACTGTTCCTTACTTGCTACATGTCATAGATCTCCTTGTGCATTTCAGGATATAGTCTGTTTTAAAATAAATAACCACCCAATTTTCCCTTCCATTAAGCCAAGGTTAAAAATAGATTTTAAAATCTGAATACACCTGCATTTTGAATTCCTTAGAGTAAGTTAACATATGAAAAATGTTATTGAAATTCTTGACAGGACTCTTAATCATTACAGATTCATACGATGAATTTTATGAATGACATTAAGGAAAGGAAATATTCTTCCCTTCCTTTGAAGCCCTTTCCTTAAACTTTCTAATGTGATTAATGTGGTGTACATCTCAGGGTTTTTATTCTCGCTGGGTGCGATATGGGAGCAATGGAGAAAGTTATGAGGAAAGCTGAAAACCACAATAAGGCAAATTTCTGCTTTCCATGGGAATATTCCCTATAATGGCCAAGAGACTAGCAAATACTATGCATCTCCATCAGGGATGAGAACCAAGAGTTTGCTCTGAAATTGACTTCAGAGTAGAGATGCCAAAGCAAATAAATCACTGTAAGTGAAATACTTTGAAAGGTAATGGGTTTTAAAAATATTTGTGCAGGTTAAATTTTTTAATTGGAAGTATTCATTACTGTCAGATGTGATGAGGGCACATGCCCATCAGATCTCTAGAGATCTCCTTCTCCTGGTATATGACTCATTATTTTTAGACCAATCCCTAGAACAGCAGACACCCCCAACAAATGTTACTGCATGAAGAAAAATAAGCCAAAGTTCAAACATGTCACACTTCACCTAAGCCAAAACTGTATTCTATCGAGCAAGAATTAAGTAAAGGCCTCAAAGTTCTTAGATTCCTTCAGTCCCTACACGTTTTTCATCAGTAAGAATTATGATGAGCAAACTTATTTGCCTATTTGACCTAACTACTCAAACCATGAATAGAATAAAATGCAAAACAGACTTTTATTTCCTAGGCTGCCCTGCCCTGAGCCAAGTTCATCCTCAAAGACTCTGTTTCACTTTGTATTGCCATTGTGGTGTGACCTACAACCCTCAAACCATTTATAAAGAATTTTGAGAGAAGAATGGCACTTTTACAGGTTACCAAGTCTCTACAGTGGTTCCATTCCATTTTTTTTTCTTTCCTTTACAGGAATCTTTTGTAACTGAAGTAAAAAGCCTTCAGTCATCTCTCTGATGGAGGATGAGGGAAATCACATCTATGGATAGACAGGAAATAACCTATTTGTTTTCCTAAAATTCCACTGGACATAAATCTCTGATCATAGATTATCAAGGACTTCTCCAGTTTATAACGAGAAGTTCACTGTATAGTCATCAAGTCACCCAGATGTTGGTCAGTAAGTCACCTAAGTGGCTTCATCCACCTACCCAGATTCTATGATGAGAACGGTGATTCCCAAATCCCAAAGTAATGGGATAATAACCTTTGTGAAGTGAAGGAAGTACTATATGGTAAGAGGCAACCTGTACAAAAAGAAAGAGAAGAGTGAAGCATTAAACATGTTGATGGACTGGGGGCACAGTCTGGGACCCCTGCTTATTCAAATTCAGCCTAAATGACCTAAGTGGATTTTGACTTTGTCTCAGCCCCTGGGACTGACCTATACTGCTTTGATCTAGCAGATCTAAACAGGGCAAACATTTCAGTATTCCCTAGAGGATATCCCAGACCAGTCACTCCATATCCCTGAGGGAAATGATCCTGAGGAGGTCCCTTTCCTCCAAGTTCATTGTTGTAAGTCTCCAGAGAGGTCCAGAAAGTACTGGACTAATCGAATACCATTCAGATTGCTAAGAGTAATTTGGCTATGAACAGAGAAATTTAAGACCGTTGAACTGGTATCACCTTCAGAGTTCAACTGGTCTAGGACATGTAAGTGAGTCTGAAATAACTATTCCGCAAGATTAGAGATAAAATAGAGCTGCCTCTAATTTGAAGAGTGATTGCCACTCCCAGTGATTGCTACTCTGCTAATAAAAAGAGCCAGTTCACTGAATGCTCTAAGCCAGCACTGCTCTAAGTATGAGAACATGTATTGATTTGTTTAATTCTCACGACAACCCTAAGAGGTAGGACTTATTACCATTCTGATTTCATCAACAAAGAAATGGAAACTTAGGTTAAGTAACCTGCCCAAAGTTATTCAGCAAATAATGTCCAGCCTGTGGCTCAGTACCAGGCTTCTTTCTGTATGTTCTCGTCCGGGTGCCCTCTTACTTCCCTGAAAGTCTGGAAGAGTGCCTGTGACCAAACACAGAGAGCGAGATGCAGACAACAAGCACAGGGTCTGTGGCCCAGCTGGGAGGAGAGTTTTTCCTTGCCCAGCTCCTTGAGACCCTTCTCACCAGTCTCCACTAACTGTTTTTCTCTCCACAAAGTCTCTGTTGAAAGAAAACAGATTTACCAATAGCATGAGGGCCACACAGCACAGGCAAGCTTCAGATGGATCCTAGTTTATAAACTGGAAAACTGGAAAGAACAGACAGCTGGCTGTCTACAATGCTCTTTGCATCACACCCAGGGAGGTTCCAAGGCAATTAGGAGCACGTGATGCTCCCAACAGGTGCTCCTGAAATTTCAGAACTGCTCAGTTTGTGAAATTTCAGAGTGGCACGATCTGTATGTATGTGACTTAGACATCAAGATGCACTTTTTTCTATCAAAAAAGTGCTTTTCTGGTCCCGGACTTTTTAAAGTTGACATAAGGAAAGGATAGAAGACACACCTGTAAGTGATATTCAAAACCACTGAATGAAGGACTCTTATTCCTTTGTTTCAACTCGCCTGGTCTTAAGGAAAGACTCCCCCCACCACCCCCTCCACCGTTGAGTATCTTGACAGTCATTTAGGTGACTAAAATACCCAGTATATCTTAGTGAAAAGCTATTTTTAAAATTACTTGATTTAGAAAACTCCAATCATGATAATTTCATGGGAATTCTTAGTACACAAATTAAAAGTTTTAAATTACTCGGCAAGAATTTGTGAGTTCAAATAATCTTAATGAGAAAATACCTGCATCAATGCATATTTATCAGGTGCTTTTAACATCTGTCCCTGATACAAAATTATTCTGAGGGTAGCTTTATGAGTTGTACCTCCTGTGGTCAGTAATAGCAGTCATGACACAGTTGATACTAGGATCCAGAAGTAGCCATTCTAGTGTCCCCTCGGCTCTGCCACTTTTAATGTCAGGCCTTGAGAATGTCATTTAACTTTTCCTAGCCTGCTCCCCCTCCCCCCACCGTGCCAAGAGGGTCCCAGTTCCCACCTCCAAGCGTAGTTTCACGGATCAAATAAGACAAAAAATTGTTAACTAAATGCACATGAAAGAGACTGTAGTCAGCCTCAAGGCACTAAAACAGACTATTAAAATTACAAACTGAATGGGGACTGCAGTGTGTCTTGGTGAGGAAGACGCAGGTGTAGTCTGCTGCAAAAAGGAATCCGTTTGGCTGATTGGCCAACCTGGTCAGCTCACAACCCTGGATGAGTCCGCTCTCAGTTTTCTCGTCTGAGAAATGAAACAATACTAACCAGCCCCTAAGGATGATGTGGGGATTAGAAATAATAAATGTAAGGCCTCTATCAGGACAGGCAACATGAGGTGCCCAGTAAATGGCACCCATTTCACATCAAAGAAGCCATTTAATGAAGCCAAGTACGCTGTGTGTTTCAACACTCGCAACAGCTGACCAGTGTTCGCCTAGAACAGAACATCCATTAGCAGAGCCCCAAATACCCTCCTGCCATAGCCAGCCCCTGCCTTCATCCCACTTTAGACTCCAGCAGATTAAGGCTGTGCTTGCTGTAGTTACATTTCCTGCTTTAAAACATTATAAAACTTACTAATGAAATTTCAAATGTAAAAAAATCAAATTAATACCACCCAACGTGGCAACCCCAAACGCAGGCTTTTTCCTAACCTTGTACTCCGTGAACTTCTTCACTGTTTGTTACTGATCTGGAGACAAGGGTGGGGTCCAGGGACCAGGGTATGGACAAAGGCAAAGGGAATCCGCTGCTGTTACCCAGAACGTTGAATTTGACCACAATAAGCCACCTCTGGCTCGCCTCCCCAGCTCCAGAGCGCCAGAGGTAGGCCCGTGAGAGGCGCGGAGAGCTACAAGCTGGAGAGAGGCTGGAGTCCCACCGCGCCCAGCCCTGCCCCCGGGCCGGCACCGTCACCAAGCAGAGCGCGAGTTAGAGGAGTGGAGCTGGGGAAGGGCGCATGCAGTTGGGTTAGTCAGGACTCGACCATGCGGCCGTGCGTTCCTGCTTGGCACACGCGCTTAGGCAAAACAGACTTGATGCTTACAATGATCCCAGCCCAAAATGGAGTGTCTCTGACTAGCAGGGAGGAGCTGATGCTCGCCATGAGAAAGCCCACCACGGTCACGGCGATGCCCAGGGCCAGCTGCAGCAGCGCGAGCAGCAGCGGGAACCGGCAGCCGCAGCACGTCCGGGCCTCGTCCTCCCCGCACTGTTTGGGGGCCCCTTTGCCCGTCTTCGGCCCCATGTCGTCGGGCCCGGCGGCGTCCGCGGCTGGCCCCCTCTGCCTGTGCTGGCCGCGGGGCTGCTTGTCCTTGCCCATGGCCGCTGCGTGGGTGGGTGGGTGGATGCGTGTGCCGCACGCTGGGCCCCGGAGCGCGGCGCTGGGCGGGCTGAGCCTGCCCTGGTATTCGAATTACGGAGGCTGAACAAATATGGAAAACATTTGGAGCCTACTCGCCGGCCTCCAAAGGCCACAGGGAGCCCGCAGCAGAGGGGGGAGTCGAGGGGGGTCGCCAACTGCCAACGCGCCGGGAGCAGCGCCCGCTGGGCCCACCGCAGGGTTTGCCGACCCCCGCGGGAGTCGGCGCGGTGCCCTTGGCCTTCTAAATCCTGTGGGCCTTATGTATGCACTTTAGACAGGCTGTGTGTGTGTGTGTGTGTGTGTGTGTGTGTGTGTGTGTGTGTGTGTGTGTGTGTGTGTGTGTGTGTTTTCCTCACTGAAAACCCCAGGATTTTTTTTTTTTTTTTTTTGGCTTTGTTTTTGTTTTCTGAGAGGTGCAATGCAAGGTGATGAATGTTTAGTCATTTGAGTTTAATTAACAGACAGTTTAGTCCAAAATAGGCATTGCTGGGTTCCAAGCTGCGAAGTCATTTCCAGAAGTTAAATTGTTCTTATTTTCCAACAAAGGAATAGGCTCTTCTTTATGAATTCTGCAATCCAGCTGACAAATAAAGGCACGTTTCCCATGGAGGTATCTGCTTTTGAAAGCACTGTTTATGAAGATGTTGGGCTAATACACTCTTCCCAGTGCACCTGTTTTTAAAAGTTCTTTCGGTTGTTTATCTGGACTTCCCAACCAGTCTTCAGTAATCTCCACATCAGTGCCGAGGGGCCTTGTGATAGCCCTTGGACATGGACAATTTAATGCAGTCCACATCAGAGAGATTTTTAAAGCACCTACCATGTGCTACAATGGGAGTTCAAGATAGATTCGGTCCCAGCCCAAAGTCACAGAAAGAATCAATAAAACCAATGATTCTTATTCCCACATACCTGTGCTCAGTAGCACTTAGTGCTCATTTCAGGGAAACCACTAAGAAATGATCCCATCATTTTGGAGTATTTTATATCTACTTTGGTATGGTCACTGTAACATTCAGAAAGACATGTTTAAAAAATAAATGATTTTGATGCTGGGATAAATAAAGCCTGCTCTTAGACTGCTCACTATCCGCTAATTTAAAGAAAGGTCTCATTCCCTGCTTTGTTTTCTTAGAATTATAAACTAATCATCAACTCTTTTTGTAAACTACTAGATACTAGCAAAGGCACCTTTGAAGGTATAAAGTATAATATTAAGTTATGAACTTCAGTGTTTTCTTATACGTTCCTTCTGGATCAGTGAGAAAAATATAGTCCACGGAATAAACTCGGTAGCTCGAAAGCAGAATTCAAACCACACAGGCCAGGGTTCCCCCTAGAAGCAGCAGCAGCAAGGCTCTCTCAAAAGAGCAGCACAGGGGCTGAGGTAAGGTCATTGTCAGCTGTGGGGCGGCCATACCGCTAGGATTTCTAGTGAGAACAGACAAATAAAAGCGGCTGTTAACACCAAGGTACCTGCC